>NC_140207.1:15484272-16084272 GCF_965226575.1 Pagrus pagrus
ACCACCTATTGTGAGGGATATGTCTTGGACATGCATGATGGTGTGGACTATGAAATTGATTGTTTTTCCTGCGTGTGCGACCACAAGGCTCCATTTGTGCAAATTTCACCTCCCTGCTTACATTATCGTCTAAATGTTGTTTCAAAGCCTTCTCTCCACTGTGATGGAAAATAAAAAAAATCTCACTCCCAATCCAAACAAACAATCCAATTCTAAGATGTTCACTCTAAAAATATGAGAATCAGTCTTATTAAACAGTATGTGTAATATCTGTTACATCATACATTAGAATTATCCTGGGAAGTATAATGATAATATATTGTTATCTTGATATGGTTTAAACGGTGTTTGTTCCTGCTTTTAAAGGCTGTATTACAATGAAGTGATGTCATTTTCTGAATCCTAAGTTAAACTCAACTTAAACTGAGCTAAGATCAGAACACAGTTCTGAAAAAATACTAACCATAGCACTTTAAAAACTTCCATATTTGACCCATAACACTAAATCCAAGCGTAAACAGTGTCTTAACACACACACAAACACATATACACACACACAGTCACGCGCACACACACATGTAGGTACTTGGATTCATAATTATTAATCAAACTACTCCTTCATAAAAACAGAAACTGTGTCTGTGGCTGCTCTGCAACACATTTATGCTTTAACAAATAAGATTATCATTCCAAAACCTCAAACACTCATTTCAGCGGGAGAAAAATCTGTTACCACACATCCTCAGTGTGTCCAAGTACAGGCCTTGAAAATGGATATTGCTCTATGAGTATTTGTGTAAACCTGTGACTCACTGATGAATCATTTCGCAGTGGAGCAAATTTTCAAATGGAAGATTTTTGTTTTTCCATGTTGACACACTTTTCAAAAATCTAACACAGGGTTACACACATGCAGTGTGTACTCACACACAGATCGTCCCACCAAGGCTAAAAAAAGGCCAGTTTCAGCACACAGAAACAGGAGTACAGTTTCCTTTTTGACATCTAGAGGGCACTGTTGCCTACAGTCTCAGCCACATTGAGGCTGCACCGCCTGTGCTGCCTGATGGCCTGCATTTCCCCTTGAAAAGACACCAGTTCTCACAATTACATTCTAATTAAAAAGAACAACCTAATTAACCTAGGAAATGTATTCCATAATTCGGTAATATTAACATGATCATCCTTGTGCTTGTAAATGATTGGTGATAAAAGCAACAGCAGAAATTAATGCCACTTACTAATTAAAATGAGGAGATAAACATGGGCTTATGAAAATGGGGGAATTGGGAGAGACTTTATAGTTTTAAGTAGTTTTATTATTACCGTGTCAAATATGAATTTGAGTCATCATATTTTCTTTGAAGAGTCAAAGCTGTGATTAGGATGAGCGGAGCATCACACAGCATGCGTTGCTCCCCGCCAACTCCCCAAAGAGACAGATACTCAAGTGCTGCACTATATCTTAAACATGCAGAACAAGAGCCTCGCTGAAAGTGATACACCAGATCAAATTGCTATCATAAATTCTTCATAATTCAATAAAAACACAGCACAGACTTTGTGTAACTAATACATTTCCACTGTCTTCTTTTAGTATTCCGGGACACGCCGTCGTGCGGCAGAATGGCAGCACTTGACTGCTCCTGACTTGTGATTCGTAAATTGAACCAAAGGACAAAGAGGTGAAGCGACGATGAGGTGGAGAGACACAAGGAGAGAATGAAAGCGCAGAACAGTAGCACACTTCTGTGGCTCATCATCACCACCTATTCCCGCATGGCAATATATCTGTCAAAGCCCTCATCACCATCACAAGGTAGAGTCTTCCACTGATAATGACCCATTTAAAGTAAATAGCTCTGATCATCAGCATAGTAACCATTATCATAGATATATAGCCAAGCATGTGACTGCTGGGGTGTCACCGGCATACTGAATGTTTGTAATATGCATATATGTGTATATGGGGAGAGTGTGTGTGTGACTAAGGATCCATTTAGGCAGCATTTAATAGCATATAGCTTCTGACTTAGTATCGATTCAACTTTCTGAAGGAAATAGTCAATGCTAGATTCATTCAGATATCTGTTATTGTGAAGCATCAGTTTGAACGATTGATTCAAACGCGTGGTTATAAATATTTAAATTACCTTGTGGTTCATTGCCAAAAATCTTGCTGGCGGTGATTGAGGCCATAAAATATTAAGGACACTACACATGAAAATTGCATATTGAAATACTTAATTGATTCAAACTCCAAAAGAATGAGGCAGAAATATTCAAAACTCCCACGTTTGTGGGGTTTTCAGTATCACGCAGCAGCAGAACACACAGTTCTAGAGCATGTCTTTGCATTGCTGCTTATTTTCATGGTAAAGCTTCCATTTCCTGTGGATATTTCAGCAAATTTGGATTAATGAAGTTCTAATGCATACGTGCTACTTTTACACTCTTTCATTTTTATAGGCTTTTGGTCTTGCCAATGAAGTGTAATCAGGAAAAGGCTGGTGCTGAGTCTGCTCTTATGCGTCTATACATTGTGAATCATTCAATGTTAGTCTACACTTAGCAGACTTAAAATTACACATGTCCATACGTAGATATAAATGAATGCAAATGTTGTGCATTAGCATAATTCCATGCATATTGCATGCATCAAGTAGTGCATCTTTTAGTGCTGGTCACATTCGGTTGAGGGACAGCAGAAAATGGAGCATTTGTTTTGATAAATTATTCTGTTGCAGCACCACCAGAGAGCTGTTTCACATGTGTATTAGCTAAATGTGATGTCCAGGAATTAGCCTGAACGCGATGTGTGGAGTGTGCATATTTCCCTGTCCTTCATTTGAAATGTAATAAATTATGCCAATGTAGCATTTCAATGATTACTATTTAATAAAGCAGCATAATTAAAATGCAGGATTTAAAGACGTGCTTTGTATCGATATGTGTATGTGATGTGCTTCTGCGGAATCACACGCACACACACACACACACACACACACACACACACACACACACACACACACACACGCACGCACGCACGCACACACACACACACACACCCCCCACACACACACAGTGCAGGCCGTGTGTGGCACTGCCTGAGGCTATCTGTCTCCCGTAGTGACTCTTGACGCCCTCCTACTTCCATCAGACCGCCAGTCACAATAAAGCTGTTTTTAAACATACGTCTCGGGACAGAAAAAATGTCACGGACACATTTTGAAATGAGAAGACTTCCGCTGTGTTTTAATGACCCAGGGTCCGAGGGGTTGAGAATAAACACGCGGCCGAAAAAACCCTCTTCTATAAAAGCCATATAAAACAGCAGCTTTAGAAATATCAGCAATCAGAGGGAATGTCAGAACTGCCAGTGCTGCAGTTTCGACCACATACAGCATACTCTCTAATATGTGGTAAATAATGAATGGATGTTTATGTTTGATTTTATCCAACAGTCGTGTGCTATCATGACCCTGCAGTGTTTTCAACCCAGATAACCAATGTTCATCTGTCTTTAATTACAGTTACTGTACGTGGAACTGCAAGTGCTGCACATGGGGCTGCAGGCGGCTGGAAAAGGTTTTCTCTCTCTCACACACACATAATATACCGTGCACCAGTGAATACATATGTAACACTACATGAATCAAACACCAACATGGGCGTTATCCTTTCCTTTATACTACTCGTGCTTCCTTCAGCCAGATATCTCCACCAGGACCACATTTCTTATAAAGCTCAGAGAATTTTATAGCTCTCAGATGCAAATCCCAGGTAGCTTTGTTATTAATGTACAAAATTACCGGACTATAACTTTGCATTGCTGTGCATGTTCTCTTCATTACGCTTGTTCCTTCAACCATTCAGTCTGCGCAGTCTTCCTGAGGTTTGGATAATGAAGATTTACTGTATATTATGCAGATAGGGACCCACTTTCCTTCAAAACAGCCAATATAAACTTGCTTTAACTCATTCTGTGGCAGGGTACACTCAGAAAATTAATGCAATAAAAACACACATGCGTCCTTATAAAGGTTAATGAATATAAATATAAACAGTGGGACATCGGCATAATTTCATGTATATTGCGAACGGGGCTCAGGTAGTTTGTCTGGCCTGCGCTGGCAGTGGCGAGTGCTGGAGAGGAGGTAGTTAGGGCCTGGTGCTCTGCCAAGCCAAACTCCTGAAGCATGCAGAGGGCTAATGCTCTGCCTCTGATGTGTGGCACTGAAAAACCACAGGACCGCTCGCAGGGTCCACTAAAACTCCATCACTCACTCACACCCCGGCAGACACGGAGAGATGGAGCAGGAGCGCGGCGCACCGAGGGAGGAGAGAGATAGAGGTGAAGAGAGAGAAACAGGAAGAAGGTGGTGGTGGTGGAGCAGGGGGGGTACAGTCACACTGTTACAACGGCATGATTGAGGAACGGCTGCGTCTGAGGAGAAAAAAGGGGAAGGAAAGCAAGGCGGAAAAATAGAGTGACTGTACAGTCAAGGTGTCTTAATGCATATTCCATTCTTCTTTTCTCCTCCAAAATTTCTCATTCCTCAGTGGCGCGGGTGAATCAGATAGCCTGTATCAGATGGAAACCAATGGGAGATTCTGGAGTAGATCAAAGGTGTGGCTGCGGTTGAGATAAGTCTACCCGCCATCCAGACACAGTTCATCCGTCTTAAATGGCTGCTCATTTCTCTTGTCAGATAGGAGAAAGGCTATATATAGCTGTGATTAAGATGTCTGGAGCAACTCTCCCAGTCTTCAGTCAATAGGAGACTTCCAAGGCCTCGGCTGACATTGCAACACTGCCTATTAAGGGCATTTGTTTTAAATTAGCGGTTGTTTCAGAGTGCATGTTTTTTGACACAGCGATATCGCAGCGCTGTAACAGCTTCATTGTTTGGCGCATGTCCACTGAGTTGCTCTCATGAAAGTACAAATATTGGCTGGCCTATAGGTACCCATAGTGATTCCACTGTTTGCCTTCTAACAAATGTGTGGCCAAGAAAAGTAAAAACTTCTGACACTTTTGCAAAATACTTCAACGCAAAGCAGACGTGTTTTTTTTTTTATTATTATTTCTTTTAATGTGTATTGTGTTGGAAAAGGCGGTTCTTGCAATTACAGAAGACGAAAAGACACAAAGCATCCAGCCTTAAACCGACTTCATTCACTCAAACCTTGGGATCAAGGTTTGTGTCTTTAAAGGATCGACATACTCATCTCATAATACGACTTTAGAGCAAGTAAGTGTAGGTGTGACAATGGTGGATGTGAATGTCTCTCCTGTCTCTTCTTCATGAATTCCTGTGGGTCATCTGTTGTGGCATACAGTATAAACTGTAGCAAGAGGGATTTCATCTATATTATACCATTAATCTACTTAATGTTTTGTACATCCTGCAACAAATCTTATAGTGGATAAGAAACACGACTTTAACTGTCAACTGGTTAGCGCATCTATTACAAAGAATTTCTTCAGAAGTGGGAAGTAGCAAAGTACAAATAGTTACTTTTTCAGGTATCTGTACTCTGCTTGAGTAAGTATTTTCCTGACAACTTTTGACTTTTACTCCTGACTTTTTAACACAAATATCTGTACTTTCTACTCCTTATATTTTCAAAACAGGCTCGCTACTTTAGTTTTAATGCATTTGAGGAGAATTATCGATTATTTAAATTTTGTGTCATTGCACGCCGCCTTCCCAACATCACGAGACAGATTTTAACCTATCAGTGAATATCACACACAGCAGGATGGCAGGATGAAACAAGTATGAGACAGACAGAGAGGGACACTCGAATGGAGAGAAAAAGCATGTTAATGTCTCAAATCTGCAGAGACCCTGCAGCCCTGCCTGGATTTTCCTCTTTCTATGCTCGGGACGCTTGACCAACTCAAAATGTCTGATTTAACCAAAGAGCCATCGGTGAGAAGTTGGAACTCCTGACGTAAAAAAGCAAAAAAGCGTAAAAAAAAACTTTTGAGTTTGGGTGTCCCGGTAGATGAAGGATTAGGACCAGGGTTGCCTAAACTTTTTTGCGTGGAATGCCAAAACCAAAGCTAAATGGTGGACCACACACCAAACGCAAACACCTATTGTATTGTATTGTTAAGTTACAAAATCTCACCAGGATTCCTAGTTCCCTTAATTTAACTGACTTCCTGAACAAACTGACACTCCGCCTGTTGTAATCAGATTATAAAAAATAATTAATAACTAGGGATCCTACAAGTTTAAAGAGGATTTTTACAATTGATTTTTTAAATCAATGTTAAATCTTTTTATTTTTGTGGGAAACATCTTAAATTGAACTTTATGGTGGGCCAACTTTGGCCCCTGGCCCCACTTTGGGCAGCTCAGGTGAAGACACTCTCCATGCAACCAAAACAATTTGATTTCTCCCAGGGACCTCTGTTACTTGCTGTCTCTTCCCTCTTTTCCTCTGTGTCTCTGTACTGTTAATAAAGTAATACACCTGAATAAATAAAAGATGTCCCCAAAACTGTGGAGTTTAAGAAAGGCCTTGGAATTTTTCTATGCATACAACCTCTGAATGGATTACAATACTTCTATCTGTTTGGTCTTAACATGCTGGAAGTGTGGAAAACCAAATCTAGCTTAAACACTATGACAGGGCAGCAGTTTGATCAGTTGGCCTCTTTAGTGGCCTTATGGATTAGAGGGCGCCAAACATAGCGGCTGAGGAAACCCTTGCCTTTCTCTGTTCATCTTGTGAAGCCCACAGAGTGTTCTTGCAATCTCCAAGGCCCCTTCACCACTTTAATAGGGCACAAATAGGACTCACACGCTCACATACACACTACAGGCGTGGAGTCTCTTGCTACTGCTGCATGATGTCACTGGCAAACACTCAATGTGGGGAACACACGGCCAAACAGCGAAACAATTTGTTTAATCATAAAGTGCATTTACATAAGGCAACGGCTGCATAAATGAATGCATAATTGAACAGGTTAATGCATAATGTAGTGCTCCCCCGGGACAATAAATAAAGTGCCTTTTGAAAACGTGTGAGACAGAAAAAGATAGAGAGTGTTACAGAGAGAGAGGGGGAGAGAGGGAGAGAGACAACACTACCCGCCAAGCGTCAGACAAAACATGAAACACGTTCAACGAGACAATGCCAAGGCCACCGAGGTAGAGAGAGGAAAGAGAGAAAGAAAGAAAGGAATATGGCAGGAAATAAATAAATAAAAAGGTGAAGTCTTGCTAAGAGGATTTCAGGACATGCTTCGTTTCTTTCCATAATCTGTCTATTAGCACCAAAGTATTTCCAGCTCTCATAACCATGGCAGGGACACTATTAGTGACAAGCTCACACACCAATACAACTTAACACTGCCTCCTGGGAATTCATCCTTCACTCTCTGTTTGTCCTCTCGTTTCCTATTTCACTCTCTTTCCTTGGCTACCACTCCTTAAAACTATTTTTTTCTCCTTCAGCAGTGTGTCTTTCCTTCCTTCTCTTCCATCTTCTTTATACGCTAATTCTCTGAGCCCAACGCGATTTACTTTGTTGAGACACAGTTGGCTTGTCAAGCAAGCCCAGATATTAATAAGTGAACGATTTCTATTCAAGAACAGAGTAGGGGGCCACCGACTGATCAGCACACAGCCATGATTTTAGTTCTGCTACACTGTCATGCTACATTGCAGCTTCTCCTTCAGTAAAACTAAAAAAAACATGAGAGGATTTGTAAACCAAAATCAAATCAGGCTCTGTGATGGTCAGAGTGAGAATTTACTTATTTAATTTTCTCTACTACTCAAAGATTCTTTGATCGGTTATAAAGCAAAGTTTGTTTAGATACCCTCGCTCAGTAAAACTGGAGATGTGTTAGACGTGTGTTATTCTGCTTAAAATCTTAAGGCGGTCAAAAGTGTTGCAACACTGGTCAACCACAGCAACCGTTGCAGAAATTCCCCTTTCACTGTACTGTTGTTCGGGAACTGTTGTGAAAATCTCATATCTAACATGACAAAACAAATAGAAAGTGTACGGAGGTCTCCAAAACGGAAACATTTTCACCAACGCAAGTACTTTAAAAACTGTACCTGAAAGTGATCCCACATGGAAAACTGGAGGAGATAGAAGTACACCACAACTAGCTTTTTCAGCCAACCTGTGTACCACTGCTCAGAATCATCTGGTTGCGTTATTTGTTCACTAAGACACAGCTGGTCGACAACTTTTGGAATAAAAAACAGACATGGCAACAGTTTTTCACGTAACTTACATTTGCTAGGCCCCGTTCCAATCACATGCTAAGTCTAACGTTAGCCGTTAATGCTCACGAGACTCCCCAAACTTGAAGCTAGGCTACAGTATTCAACTTCTAAAAGATTAAATAACATTTTTTTCAATTTAAAACTTAGCATACTTACTTACTTAACAAACGTAACTTTTATGACTCTTCTGGACATGTGCCACTGTTAGGCCGAAGATATTCTGCTTTTAACATGTCCAGTTACAATTGACATCTGGCTTGCGGATCCTACTTCCATTTGGAGCGCTGGTTGTGCATGTCCTCAGAAATTAAAGCTACACGTACGCGAGATACCACATGCACATGAATGGTGGGAGCAGCGTAGCGCCAGTATGGCAATGTGACGGGGTCAGGAGTCAGTACAGGAGCGGGGACAGCAATGGGTCAACAAGCTAACATGTGATATCTAGTGGTATCCTCCAGTAACATGTTTAGTATATAGGCAATTATGTGAACAACTACGTTCACCACGCAGCCTGAACATAAAGTTCAACAACAGCGTATCTCCGGCCTTACACAACATTTACTACCATTATCCAACAGTTGTCACTTGTGGCCACAGTGTCTGTTATTTAGCAAAAGTTACATAGTTTTTATTTACCATTTAATGCAATTTCATAATAATATGATGACTCTAAGCAATTTGACAATAAGGAAAGGTCTATCTAGACAGAGTTAACATATTGTATGGAAGTCACATGTACCAACATGCACATGCAAGCACGTTCTGTGGCACCGTTTTTGAATATCTGGGTTTAAAGAAAGACAGATGTACACTAGGTTGTGGATTACAACCTACTGTATACATAAAATTGCTGTGTGAACTATGTAAACTAAAGCGATTAGGGGCCTTTTATGACCTTTAGTCTATTGAAATGATTAGCAGTGATACTTGAACTTAGAAAAAGGGACTTCCAGGCTCAAAGGAAATCACAGTCCGTCTCCCTCTGCACAACTCCCACGTCTGCATCCTTTAAAACCCCGATAAATTCAACAACTAGAAACAAAAGCCCAAACAAAACAAGCCGGCTGTATTCATTAAAGCCGCTGTTATCTGCATCTCAGAATATACTAAGATACCTGTCAATGTCTGTTTCTGTCGCGGTGGTCCGCAGCGCAAACATTGCATGTGTGTACGTGTGTACGCGGCTGTCAGGTGAGATTGCAGCATTTACGCTGTGATGTGTCACACCTGATTACGGATACACGTTTCCTTTCTTTCCCCCCCCCCGCCCGTGCACTGCAAATATGTGTGATGCACGCGCGAGTGTGTGAGCGTGTGACAGGCAGGCGTCAGCGGAGGTTTGGCGCTTGATGACAGCGCCGCGACCTCTGATGACGCCCTCCATTTTGTCAACGCCGGCTCACACAGATTACCCCCAGCGCCATCTTCTTACTCTGTATGCTAATGAACACAGAGAGGGAGTAATGAGAAAAGAGTGACAGATAAAAAAAAAAAAAAAAGAGAGGAGGAGAAAAGAGAAACAGAAGGAGAGGCATCGGAAACAGTGCATGAAAGAATATGTGAGAGAAGGAGGGACATGAAACAAAGTGTTTGAATGAGTGTGACAGAGGAAAATAGGAGAAAGAGAACAAAAAAAACAAAGAGAGGGCACGTGTGTGAACATACACAGTGTGAGAGATGAAAAACGAATACAGTAGGTAGAAGGTGGAAGGGGGGGGGACTAATGAAGGTCATCAGCAGCCATATTGGGGCTCCCTTGGATAGAAATTTAGGTAGTGAGGTAGGGGAGGCTCCGGCGAGTGTGATGAATATGATTATAGGTGTGTGAGTGTGTGTGACAGTAATGAATTCAGGGTGTGGAATAGAAAAGGGATATGGGTCTCGGAGAGTGTTGAATTTCAAACAGGGACACCGACCGGTCGCCGCTGCGCCACTGATCGCTCTGAATGTGTGTGTGTTTTCCTTGTGTCCGTGTGTGTGTGTGAGTGTGTGTGTGTGTGCGCCTGTGTGGATGGCTTTGTGCCGAGGTAGCGGGTGAGAGATGCAGTCCGGCCTGCTGTAATTTATGTGAAAACTAACAGAGCTGTCCCGAGATGTCATTAGCTAAAAGGCAAATTTCATTATTTCGCTAATATGGAGCATGATGACTCTTTTTGATGTCTCCCTCCCCTTCGCCTCTTCCTCCCTGCTCCCTCCCTTTTTCCACTGTATCCACGCCTCCCGCCGCCTTTTTGTCTATTTACCCCTCCTTCCCTTCTCCTCCCCCCCCCCTCCTCCTTCTCCTCCGTACCCCCATTCAGAGGATCTCCTTATTCAGAGCAGCTTTCCCTTTCAAGGTTGAAGAAAATGGCCATGTGTCTGTGTATGTGGGGAAAGTGAGAGTGATTTTCATTCGTGGTCCCGCTGAATGAGGTGATGGTGACTCACCTTCAGCCCACAACCATGCACACACACACACATATATACACACACACACACACACACACACACACACACACCTTGCACTCCTTCCTCCTTCCCCTCCCTCCCAGCCTTTGATGTGCGTTTGAGTCGATGGCTAATCAGGTAGCATCAGGCCTAGTCCTCATTTCCCCTTCACACCGGCCCCATTAGGGAGCAGGCTTTCTGGAGCAGGCCGATAAGGACAATATGCTCTTCTTTGGCACTCTCTCTTCCATATATACCCTAAATCTCCCTCTACTCTCTCATTCTTTCTTTCTCTCATTCTGCTCTTTTCCCATCTTTCCCCTCGCTAAATCTCCAGTGTCTCCTTCGTTCCCTCCATCTCTCATTCTACCCGTCACATGCTTCTTTTTACCTTTCACTTTTCTTTCCGTCTCACCACCTTTACCTAAATGTCCCATTACTCTCTTCCTCCTCTTTTCTCTCGTCTTTTCCCATCTTAACCTCTCCGCTCTCTAAATCACACCGCGGACCTCCTTCCCTTCATTCTTTTGTCAGGCTCCCTCTGCATCCATCTCTCACTCTGCTTTTTTCCCCTTCATTCCCAAACTTATTCCCCAAATCCCCAGCAACGTTCTTTCAGTCTCTTCCCCCGATGCATCCCTCTTTCACTACTTCCTCTCCTCTTTCCCCGTAGTCCTCAACTTTTTCCCTCTCCGTCAAATTGTCTCGTAATCTCTTTTTCCCTCAAGGTTTCCTACTGTCTTCCATTTCCTTTTAACCCTTTCCTGTCCTCCTTGATGTAACTTTTTTTGGCCTTATGGTCAACTTATTAAATAAGAGCATAGCTAACATCGGCACAAAAATCTGTCATATGTCCCCTGTGCTGAAATACTCAATGTTAAAGTATTTAAGGTAGTATCTTTATCCAGAGGAAGACACCTGACATATAAAGGCACAGAATGTAATTCCTGCTGCCAGTGGTCTCTCAACCAAAAACAATAAAAACAAAGACGTAGTTTGATCTGCGCAAAAATGAATGGGATCTATTCTGGGCTGAGACCGACCCTCCATCCAAGTTTGCTGACAAACCAACCAACCAACAAACACAGGTATAAACATAATCTGCGTTGTTAGTAGTTGTGATTCTGAGGAAAACGGAGTCAATCAAGTTGTTTTCGCGACAGCGGCACCAGAAAACGCTAGGGGGCATTTATTTTTTAAACTATTTAAATGGGCATCCAGTCTCTTAGATTCATCCAGGAAATGGGAGTGAATGGAGAGGAGGACAAAACATAATTGTCAATTTCCACTCAGAGAGCACAGGAACATCTAGAAGTCACAACCAAAAATAGTTAGTCAACAAGCTGTGCAACTCAAAGTAGCAGAAAAGCAGTCTCTGGTATTTGGAACAATGTTTGTATCACATCGCATGCATTTTCTGTGTTTTTTATTTAAATTGCCCTTTATCTGCTGTAAGTTTGGTGCTGCTAGCTCTCCATAATGTCACATAATAATGTCACAGAAATGTAAAAAGGGACACATGGATTTTTGCTGTTACTTATCATTAAACAAGTTTGTTGGCCACCTCCTGAAGGCTGTTTAGCCAAGTCTGTAGTCTAACCTTCCTATAGAGATCAGGTCAAAGCTTAGCTTATCTGTTTGTCTATCAATTCAAGTGCTTCTGGGTATTGTGGGCCCTGCCTTTTCTCTTTGACTCTCTTCCAGGCTGTTCCTCCCTCTTTCCTTTCATCACTCAGTACAATAAATAGACAAAAAGATGTGCTGTATCTCTACTGTTGGTTGCCAAATGCAGCATTGGACATTAGAGCCACATAAGAAGACTCTAAATAACTAGACACAAAGAAAATAACTATCCTACCAATTATGAAGACAGAGCCGACCAGTCAGTCAGCCAAGCTAACGCAGAAGCATAGTGTACTCATTTTGCAGCCAATCAGACAGGCACTTGGATTCCAGGACGCGGTGTACCCACATCCCATTATACAACAAAAACACTGACAATTACTCCACAGTAGCTCAAGACTGACTAATGCCTACTGTAAAAGAGTTCCTCCAATGTGAAAATACCTCCTCACTGTTATTTTTCTTACAACTCAGCAGTGGGCGTGGGAGTTAAATAAGTAGTACTGGTTATGGCCGCTTCAAGTCCTCCTCTGGGATATTTGAGTTTACAGCTGGTTGGGGGGTTTATGTTTGTGGTCTTGTGTTGTTTATTGGAATATACATAAGCATGATTTTGGCAATGCAAAGGGTTCCCAATAGGGCCACACATGCTGCAAATGAAATCATTATACAACACTGTAAACTACAGTTGTTCAAACATATTTAATGAACTGTACACTTATTTATACTAAGTTGTAATAGTTGAATACAAATCTTGTAAATGCAGGTTTTTATTTATCTGGATTATTTCGAACACTACTGCGTCTTCTTATTGCCTGTTTGTGTTATAGTTTATAGGACATAATGGGATGGATATTATGCATATGAATGTAATTATGACTTCACAGCAATAACACTTTTCTGCACAATATCTGAAGCTACTGGCAAAGCAAGGCAAAATACCTGATTAAATGCCTGAAACAGAGCCAAAACTGCAAAATGTGCAAAAATGATTTTCAGTGGAGGGGTTAGTTTAGAAAATATTGAAATCAAGCATAGGATTGTCTGCTGCAATGGCCATATACATGTATTTACAGATGAAGACTATGATTTGGCACTGATTCCATCTTTATTATGTGACAAAATTAAAATGTAAAGGGTTGATGGTGGAGATTTTAGGGCTTCTGTTGGGACATTTTGTCAGTATGAAGATTTATCTCTCTCCTAAATTCACCTGCACCAACATAATGTCAGCATTTTGCTATGGTGTGGCTGTTCAGTCTATAAAAAGAAAAAACACATGACAAAAACCCACCTTTTCAGAAGTGAAATATTGTGTGAATGACTGTCTCCTTTTTTTTTTTGGAGTGACCTAACTTTTAGAGGAGATTCTTTACCAGCACTCCTGTCAGTTTTATTTCTTTCTCACCGTCTGTTGCTGTTCTGTCATTTTCCGTTTACGGTGTAACAGAATCACCTCCCCCTCTGAGTCTTTTAACACAGAGGCAGAATCTTGAGCTGGTCCCAGCTGAAGCATTTTACACATAACAAAAGGGCTGTCCCACGTGTTGGACAGTCTGTTGTGATATGAGGCAATTATCTATAAAATATTTCTTAAAAGTCAAAATTCTTACATGAAATTATCCTCAGTCACACATAAACTCATGCATTTTATGTTCACAGAATGCATCCACAATATGGACTGGGCCTGTCACAATATCAGACTTTGACTACATGATTAATGTGGTCAAAAGTATTCACATTACCCATGCTGCTTCAGACTGTCTCGCTCTCGTCTGTCATCTCCTCCAACATGATTTTGTGTGGCAGTAGTAGCCACACGCGGTAGCTCACTAGCCAGTTACTACGTTCTTGTTCTTCTCTTTTCCATTTTATGGCAGGTGGCAACCTACACAAGGATGGGACAGTAAATAATTTATTGTTTGTCTTATATATTATATTATATTACATTATATAAGTCTTAGTCTTAGAAAATTGTAGCCTACAATGAAGCAATAAAAACAAATATCAACAGGGGAAGGTCTCACAACAAGTGCTCCAAATTTGAGAGCATATTTCTTCTTCTCTGGACCTGTTTCATCGACTTTCAGCGGAAAACTGGGCAAAGCTGAGGGCTTGAGCGAGTGCACACGACAGACGGGGTCATTACCACACATTCACCTCTGCCTCTGGGTTGGATTGCCGGGTACAACGACACATATCCCACACAGAAACCGAGAAACATCCATCTGATTTGTATGACTATGACATCAGGAGCACTGTGGGAGAAAGGGTTAAACTTGACCGGTACGAACTTGAAGTTCAAGTAGAATGAAACCTATTTGCTTTAATTTAATAACTTTAGTGAGTTTCTGTAAGAATCTCCTAACTAATAGTGATCCTAGAAAATTATTCTTGATGGGTATATTATCATATTTGTGAAATACCCTGCAGCTGTCTATCTCCACCCATCTGGTGCTCCAAGTTGGTTAAAACAAACTATTTGTAGCAGAGCTGCTTACGACATGCATGGCATGGACTCATAAGCTTTTTGTGTGATTATTAGCATGGGCAACCACACACAGACCTACAGGGAAGCCCAGACCGGAGCTGATAACACACGCGCACACACTTGCAAACACACACACACACACACACACACACGCACACATCATAGGCACAAGCACCCCAATCATTTGTATCTTGAAATGGGGATCAAATAATGTCTCGTAAACACTGTAATGAGTGCTGTGATGATCAACAGCTACTCTGTCTCTCTTTCCCCGTCTCTCTCGTGGTTGAGGGCCCACACTGTTCACAAACAGCCTGACGCTAATTTGGAATAAAAAGAAAATACTGACTTGCAATATTTTGCTGGTTTACCACAGATTTCCAAGGGACCACACATACAGCAGTGAAGTACCACCCACTCTCATTTGATGAAATTAGGTTAGGAAGGAGCCTGTTCTGTGCTTTCCGCCTTTTGTGAGAGAAGAGCTCATGGTGTGGAAATTAAGAGCCTGTATGTGCTTGTGTGCGAGTGTGCCGATGTGTGCATTCGCGTCTGTGTGTGTGAGAGGCTGACTAATCCCTCCACAGAGCTGAAACGAGTTAAAAACACATCAAAGGGAAGCTTAACCTCTGTGAAACCTCACCGGGTTTTCAAGAACAACAAATGATCATTCTCCTCATTGTTTCCACGGGGACTCTTTTCACCGCTGCGCCGCTGACTTTTCCCTCAGTCCTGGGAGTTTTCAAAAAAAGCCTGTGGTTTCATTTTTAATGACTGTGCCGTTTGTGTAAGTGTGCGCGTGCGTGCGTGCGTGCGTGCGTGTGTTTGTGAAAGAATATGAATGCGCGCTGATGTGTGAGTGGGTGCACGCATGTGTGTTTGCACATAAAAGGAGGGTATTTTTGAGTGTGACATGGCAAATGAGGAAAACCAAGCTAACAAGGACATGCAGCTCTGCTCGAAATCATTAAAATGTACGACATCCTGACCAACTATACAACAGCTATGTATGTACAGAACCAATGAAGGATGAAAAAAGGGGGGTTCGGAGGACAGGTGGGAGAGAGTGGGGTACAGGTGGGAGGGGGGGGAGAGTGTGGGAGAAGATGAGGAAGCCAAATGTGGCCTGAGACCCTCTTTCCCCACAATTCTCATTATCACAGTATAACAGCGCTCCTTCTGTTTGAGTTCAGATATTAGCATGCTTCTATTCCTCGTCTCTGCCTGTGTGAGTGAGCAACGCTCTGGTTCAACAGCTAGAAACATATAAAAAGAGCCGTGAGACACCTGTAGACGCACAAGTAAGGACAGCAGTTCAATGTGGCTTGAGTGTGCCACAGTCACTGCTTCAAAACCACATTTTAGATAATCTGCAGAAAGGTTTTGCTGATTAGAAACGCTACCTGTATCGACATCTTTGTGTGCCTCACCAGTCAATTCAAGAATGCCTAATCATGGCATGTTAAGAGGCCTGTTAACATGCTAGAAGTAAGAAATATCAGTCAGCATGTTGACAGAAATGTACGACCACTCACAAACGTGTGTCTGTTTTTATTTTTCCGTCTTTCCAACACAGGGGGCTTCAACACAGCAACAGAGAAAAATCAATAAATACTTTTTAAAGTGTAAAAACAAAAATATAAAACATCTATGATAATAAACATTCAATCGCACACAAGCACACACTCACCCACAGAGACAGAGGCACGCAGACACACAACGTACCAGCACATGAAGACACAAGGCCACATTCACCGCAGTCGATGCAGGACACATGGCGCACAGCTGCAGCGTAATCAGAGACTGTGTTACAGCCACTCGCATCAACATCTGAGGTATGTCTGTGGATACTGATGATGTGCCGTGCCTCATTTATCCAAAGCTTCGAATGAATGAGGAGGACGCATTCATCAACGCTCAAGAATCCGCAGTCAGTCACTGGTTCTGTTTTGTTCGTTTAGGTTGAATTAAATTGATTATGGTTCCTCAGAACTTTTGGGATTTTCAAGTAAGTGCAGACACAAAAACATGTTTTAGTGCTTAGTGCTACAGTTTTGTTGCAAAAAAAATAAATGAATCACTATTTGAAGAAGAAATGGCTAGTGTTAGAAGCTACCACTGCTCAGAGCAGGCTGAGAATGCAATCGATTGCTTTTTGCAAGTGAAATGTAAAATACTGTAGAAGAGAGATTTTATTTTACATGCAAAAATGTGGAATAAATGTCTTCATGGCACAATAGTAGAGACATGATCAAGTTGATTTTTGACAATTTGATGAAATTCCATCATTCGCTGGTTCTGGAGGACCCCTCCGGCAAAAAGCACCCTGGGACTTGACTTTGACCTGCAGGACATTAACCTCATACTGAGCACGCTCCCTCGTGAGGAGCTGGAGGTCAAGAAGTCATGACAGGTCAAAGTCTTCAGGGGGCTTCATTTGGTCAGATCCCTGCTTGTCCTCCCAGACCGCGCAGCTTCCAGAGACACAGAGGCGGTCGGTCTAATCCTGAATGCTTCAGCTGAAGCCTGGGACTCACCTGGCCTCTCTAGCCCGGCTCCGCTTAGCTCGGTCCGGGTTAGAATCCCATCAAAGTCCCCTGTGTGCAGGCTCAGGGGATGAGGGAGGCGGACGGATGAGGGTAGGGAGGTGGAGGTGGAGGGAGGAGGTGGGCGGGCACTGAGGGAGAAGGGGAGGAGGACGGAGGAGCGCTGCTGGGAGGTGGGAGGAGGAGGAGGAAGCAGTCGCATGGACCTCTCCTCCTCCAGCTGCCTACGCAACCGCTTATTCTCCCCGCTGAGGGCGTTTAACTGGAGAGAGAAAGAAAGAGACATATGCACAGAGGAAGACAAAGACAACAACAACATTTTTGACGGAACAGCTTCATGTGCGACCGTGAAACAGACCGAGGAGAGCGAATTTCCGGGCGAAAGTTTCAAGGAAGTTTTGACATCACACTCATTTAGTGAAATCAACCAAATTAAAAAGCAATCATTTGAAGTTACCAATAAATATCCAGCATCAAAAGTCAACAAGCTATCAGGTTGATGAGGTAGCTGACACTCCATTATGGGCTTAATTCATCTTTCACAGCTACTTTCATGCCTGTTGAAACAGAAATGCAAATGGAAGGAAAAAAAAATGTGCCGGGGTTTCAGGAAAGGATTGCGTTCACAGTTTGAAACGGTTGCAAGTGGGAGTCACGCGACGGTGTAAATTTCTACATGAAAACAACCAATTTGAGCGATCATTAGAGGTCGATTTGACACAAAATCATCCGTGACACAAAACAAATCGCACGTCGTCAGAACATGATTGGGCTCCCTGGAACACAATTACAGACTAGCTAAATTGAGGGTGTTTTATTTTTTGACAAGGACATTTGGGTAAAGGCAGGGAGGAGAGTGAGTTAAAACGCGGCTTTAAATGGCAAAAAAATAATAGCATTTACATTTTGTTGTACAGCGTGGTAATTATATGCAAAATGTGCCAGTCGGAAAAATTGTAATAGGGCAGATAAAAGGGAATAAAAGATTTGAAATTATGTATTTTTAGCGACGAGGAAGAGTAAAATAGAAAATTAAAGGATGGGGAGTCAAAGAGACACGTCGGGTAATGACAGTTGCACTCGTCCACATCTGTTTTTTGAGTGTGCGTGTGTGTCTGTGTGAAAGCTGCGGTTAGAGAATGATGTCACATCGACATGTCTGGCCATGTGTGTGCGTGTGCAGGCGTGCGAGTGTGTGTTGGGGAGAGAGAAAAACACAAACGGAGATGAGACAGACACATTTCCGGATGGTTCTGCTAACATTACCCTTCCAGACATCTCACACACATGCACGCACACACACACACAAACACACACACACACACACGCACGCACGCTCAATAAATCTGAGCAAATGTATTACATCTGATGACTAGGAAAAGCAAGGTCTTAGGCTTAACCCTCGAAGAGCCAATGACATGTCGATGTGTCAGAACCATCCTAAGACGCTTAAAGAGTATTTGCTATCTTCAACAGGCAAACATCCGACAACGTGTTCATTTTATGTGACGCCAAAAGCAATAGAATTTCCAGATGAAAAACACTGAGGTTGACATTTATAATTAACCGTATATTCAAGGGGACCTGTTTAATTTCCCCCCGTCTTTGGATGCTCTGGATGCGCTCCTAATTGCAAGGGAGGGGGGTGAAATTAAAAATCACAGCTTGTCTCCTCAACCCCTCACATACGGCGGGTGAACTGGTGTGCATATGTTCGGATGAAAAGGATGTGTTTAAGTGGGGGAGAAAGAAAGAAAGGAAGAAAGAGACAGACAGAAAGACACGGAGGGGGGTGCTTCATTGCTGGTGCATGAGTGTGTTTGCACTTTTTCTTTGGTAAAGCTGGTTTTCCATTCAAGTGTTTTAATAGGAATTGTGAAAATTACTGAGCTAGAAGAGCCGAACAAAGACGGCAAACTTCGGGCAGGTTTCTTCTCGTCGGCAAGAAAGTTTTTTAAATCTGGTTATTTTTGAATGGGGTTTGGGAAAGGAAGTTGGATTTTTGGAAACACTGTGCAATACTTGTCAATCCACCGTCTAACGCAGCTGCTTGTATGGAGGGTTTTCTTGGAATAATGCGTCTCTTTTTCATCACTGCATGAAAGCATGAAACAACCTGGACAATGGCTGACACTAAAGCACAATAACAGCTCGCCTAATGCTAATCAAGTCTTCAAAGAATCCCAGCTTTTTCCGCTGATGTTCCTCTTCATCCAAGATGATGAGAAATCACTTAATTTGCATCTAATTTTGTGTGACATTTCAAAAGTTTGCATGAAATTTGCTTGACAGTCGGATGGAAATCATGCGCGAGACTGAGACTGATCCAAAGCAGAGACACGGACCTGATTTATAACCCTTTTACATAGATAGACTGAGACATCCTATTCAGCTTCTGCGCCGATATCTGTATGTGTGTGCGAGTGTGTGTCCAGTGGACAGTGAAGGGAATAGCCTTGTGGAAATGAACTGTCCGTATCTCATCCTCTCCAACTCTGCTTGTATGTTTGTGTGTGTGCAGACTGTCCATGTTGGATCAATATGTGTAATGATTCACACTAGAGATTAAGAGGTGCTATTACACACCTGACCTGTTAAACAACACCTCTATCGTTCTCTCCATCTGCTTCTTCTTCCTCCATCCGCTCCACCTTCCTCCATCTCATACACGCAGCTAATGCCATCTGCTTTTCCACCGAAACAACGCTGCATTATAAACTTCAACAAGTACCAGCTTTCTTCGTAGCCCGTCAATCAGCGGGCCATTCTGCAGACTAACAAAAGTCGGGTGAGCCGTTCCCCAGGCCCTGGAGTTTTGGAGAACTGAGGGGGCTGAGGAGTACTTTTGATTCGTCTCTCCTTTGGTGATTTGTTGACTCTTGTGAAGTTCAACACAGTAAAAAATGTCAGCTTTTCCTCAGAATATTCCTCTGTGTTTTTCCCCCCACATTGTTTTATCACAGCGGGCCATTTCCCTACGCTGTCATGGAGAGATCAGCACGGCTGTATTGATATACATCCCTCTCTCAGTTTCATGAAAGGGAAATCATTTACCAGTGGAAAGAAACGTCACTGCTTTTTCCCGATACGATTTGTCCCCCCTTCCCCGCGCTGCACACACGCCCCCACCCCGCTGCCGACTTTTTACTTTTATCGTAGGAAGGGGAAATGGATGTCTGCGTGCGCCTGTGTGTGTAAGTGCGCGTGTTCGTTTGAAGTTGGACGCATGAAAGCTTCCTCTTCTGTGTGAGCTCAACAGCAGGTGGGCCGGTGTGTGGGTGTGTGTTTGTATCTGTCGGGTAAAAGGACTGCCAGGACCTGGTGTGTGTGTGCGTGTGTGTATACTTGTGTGTGTGTGTGCTCTTACTTGTTGATTTAGCATTCCGATGGCCTCCAGGTTGCGTCGCAGTCTAGTCTGCATGTCCTCGAGTTTGCTGAGGTTTAGAGCAACACAACCCTGCTTTTCCGTGCTGTAACACAAGCGTACGTACACGCACAAAGAAACATATATGAGAAATAGACTTTGACATCTTTACAGTACATCTTCGCACCTGCAGAATAATAAAAAACTTTGCTTTCTGGCTGCTGCTTGAAACTGGCTCATGTGTTCAATAAAGAGTACACTTGTGAAACTCATTTTTGCACAATGATATGCGTTCGCGAGACGAAACAGTTTCGATCAAATGTCCTCGAAATCTGGGGCATAAAGAAGTTGGCGCACATCATCTTCATTATAACCATCTTCATTATAACTTATTACTAAACTCAAAGATGGGCGAGCAAATGGGTTCCAGAAATCATTAAATTATATATGAAAGCGAATAAAAAAAAAATACAAAAACAAAACGAACGCAACCGCAGCCAGGGAACATTAAGAGTACAAGAAGCCATTTAAGATTTTAACTGTTTATTAAAAACGTTTTGGGAAATGACAAACAAATGTTAGGGTCTGCTATCTTCAGACCCAGGGCTGACTTAAGGAATGTCTATTAAATTAACGACGGTGGATAATGGTGCTCTGTACGGGCTGAAGAGCTTGCTGCCCCCGCTTTACGCTCTTTCTTTCATGCCCCAGTGAACCTGTCCAGTTAGCATTCGGAAAAAACCTTCTAAATACTTTATTGAAGACTTCTTAGCCCATTAAAGTAGCACTGTACCTCCCCAATGTTAATTTTCTTGTAAAAGAGCAAGCTGGGATTTCCTATCAGAGCAGCGGATGGAAAGACGGTCCCGTTTTGCTTCAGTTGAGAAGACGCGCACGCTCCCTCCAAACGCTAATAAATGGCATCATTGTTCCTGTAGATGTGGGCGAGCTGACACACACACACACACACACACACACACACACACACACACACATACGCACACACAAACTTTTGGCCCTATTAGCCATATCTTTAAACATTTAAGATCTGAGGAGACACTTGATGGAGATGCTAATATATGAACTGACATTTTTGTCTGAAAAGTTTATGAGACTCATTAGTGGAACCATTGAGCTCCCATGTATTTGTAACCGTCTATGGTAAACCTCAACCACGACACAATAAAACAGCAACATAAACAAAAGTGACAGTCACACTACTGCACAAAAACAATATCCACTTTACTCTCCCCAAAATATTGGATTTCTCGTTTGGTTTTTTTATTTGGTTGGCAAAAACTCCGAAGTCAATTCACTGACTGATGACTCTAATCCGTTTCTAATGAACCACTGTTTAAGTCTTAAATAAACGATGAAGGCAAAATACAAAAAAAATATTTAGCATATTTATTTTCTACAATTAATTTGCCCGAGTATGTACAAACAGAAAATGAAGCATGACAATTAATCTGAGAAGAATCCCATAGAAACACCGGCTGACAGAACGTAATCTGAATCCCTGCCTTTTAACTAACTCACTAATTAAGCTTGTCCAATGTAAGCATTTTTTTTAAAGAAACCTCATTTCCTGAAAATGACATCCATAAACTGAACATAATTGCAGCTGACCCTTCCAAATCTTTTAATTTCACACCATAATGATGATACAAAGAACATTAATAGGAAGAAATGCTGGAATTTCCTTTGATCTCTCAAATTGTAAAAGTTTCCACTGCTACATATTGAAGGAAAAACAGGAGCCGTTAGCTGCAGCTCCATAAAAATCCAAAGCGCCGCATCTCCACAGCTTCTTCACATGATTTAAACTCTTTCCTCGATGCTAATGTGGTCTTCAGCACATCATGAAACATCACCGCCGCTGAGACAACTGTGTGAGATTTATGCGCCCGATGTGAGAAGGCAGCGATGCGCTGAGCGCTTGGCATGACGCCTGTGTAAACATGTGTTCCTGTGTTTACACGCAAACATGGATGTGTGTAATTAGCGGCCTAACCCAATCAGCATGTGTATAATTACAGTCATTAGTGTCAAAGCCAAGCTGCCGTGCTCTCTAAACCCGGCAATAAACTACATGGTTCCCCTCTTGCTCCAGTCTCCACTCTCATCGTTCTTATTTACTGCTCCCATCTCACATTTTATGCAAGACTTGACTGTCTTCTCACACAGTCGCCCTCTTATCTCCTCTCTCTGTCTCTCTGTCACTTTGGCTCTCTGTGTTTGTACAAATTCTCTGCTGTGATCACTGGCTGCTCTTAATTGGAAGCACATTGTTAGTGGTGCGACTGATGATGCCTGATGCTTTATGAGCGCTTCCCCCCACATGGGTTGTGTCACACAGCCGCAGCAAACAGCATCAATCTCTGCTTCCTCCACTTAGTGCATTTCAGTAGGCACCGCTATTTTAATTTTTTAAGACATTATCTGAGATAATTTGAGGTGAAACATGAAGGATCTTGATAAATCATTTCATTAACTTGAGATTGGAGTATAATTGAACAAACAAGAACCACTTTTTGCATGGTAGGGCTGTTGTCAGAGCTCATTCTTTTTCCTGCTTTATTTTCACGACATTTAAACGCAGAAATGTGACAAATTACATCTTTAAGGCAAACAACTAAGTTCAAAAGCCCAGTCTTTTAGAGCCGTTTTTCCTCTTTTGCATTGCTAATAATACAAGAACAACTGGTGCTTTAGTTTTGTAGTTTTAGCTATTAGAGGTGTTATTGATAACATTCAGCAATCTCTCCCCTTCCATTGCATTCACATCGCAACACCGCTGTTCGGATCACCTGCCCTCTCAAGTGATTATGCTAGCCAATGCTCGCTACCATTGTTAATGCTAGCTAGCAAACATAAGCTAACACGAGCTAGCTAATGCAAGCAAGTTTATGTTGCCAACATTAGGGCAGTACTACGGCAGTACTCCCTCAAACTGGCAGCTACCAAGACTCTTGATCGCTGACTAAACACAGATATGACGGGATGCCAGTGTTGTTATACTATTGGCTGACAAACCAAAATAACATTATACAGAGATAAACATAACAATCATTTTGGACCTGACAAAATGTATTAAATAATTCATTTACAATCATAGTAATGTTTTTAAGGAAGAGAGACACTTTTATTCTACATTTTCTGCATGCTCTGTAGATGTATTATTTTCTAAAAATGATTACATAAAAATGTTATCAATATGACTGTTAAGTGAACCTTGTGGTAAGAGTCTATTCTCTTACTACTGTTTCCAAGGTATAAAACTGAATTTGAAGTCCTGAAGTTGATCAGAAAAATGGGCAATCCCATGCTGTTGAGGACAATTGTGTGATATGACTGAAAGCTCCAGAACAGTTACTAAATGGATCTGGAAAACTGAGATCAGGAACATATGGTTACAATTGGTTGGGTTTTATTCTGACGTACACATGCTTTGTGTTGAAATGTTAGCTGCTGCGCCGCATTAAAAGCTCTTCCTATAACCGTGTGCTCCAGATGTCATCTTTCCAGATCCTGCAGCAGTTGCCGTGCCTGTTGATTCACGGGTTTGACTGATTTGACACAGAGATTTCTTCATAATTTAGCTAGAAAACGGACCTTTGTGGTTGCATTGTTTTCTATATGATTGGCAGCAGATATATGGGGTTGCAAACAAATCCCCTGATTCTATTTCTAACTTAGATTTCCGTTTTTAAATGTTACAAAACTAAAAATAATCAACAAAACTGCAAAGTGTAGCTATAATTTGGTATCAAGCACTTTTTCACGTTTCAAATTTAAATGTAACAGAGACCTCTATCTTTTATTAATCTAAATTTCTATCTCCTCCGCTCCTCTTCTCTTCACCTCTCTGTGGGCCTCACTAATACAAACTGCCATCCACAACGCAAAGCCTTGACACTCCAGCTGCTTTGGAACAGTAGGCCATGTAATCATAATACATTTCTTTAATAAAGGCATATCTAATGACAAAACCTTCACGCCGTGTTGATTGCTGTCAGTGATAGTGACAGGTGGGAGACACTGTGCAGATATCCCCTTTGCCACCCGTAATGAGATTTATACACTGAATGTATATGGCAGAAATCATGACATATCTGTTGCCTTATAGCTGCATGATTTTCATACATATGGCATTTCTGTGAGGGGGGGGGGGCAATAATGAAATGAAATAAATTAGGAATCCTCATAATAAAGAAAAGAGGAGAGAGAACAGAGAGAATGGATGGGGAGATGCTATAGAAGAGGCTTTCATTCACTGTTTTTATCTCGTTCCATGTTATTATATTCGCTCAATCAAAACCCCTCTTATGCATACATCTATATGAACTGCCTCTCCCGCTCTGTCCCCCCCCTCTCCCGCTCATTCGCAATTATGAGGGAAAGACAAAGAAAAGCGATTCATCTTTCTGTCGCGGCCCCTTAATGATATCATTAAAATGACTGACAGCTTTGAATAGCATTGGAAACCTACCCCAGTCAAAACAAATCTGATCCGTTTTGGAAACAGAGCCTGGTGGTTCGTTAGGGGAGGGGGGCAACATGAGCGTGTGCAAAACGGGGCGAGGTGGGTGTAAAGGGGGGTGGTGTTGTTAATGAGGGAGACCTTCGGGGGGTCACACTGGGGGTATGGGGAGAACTGCTGCAGGCAGGTGCCCCGGCAAACACCCTCTTCCCACACGCACACACCCTCTGTTCTCACTTCCATCCTACACCAAATCCCATCTGTGCCACATTCATTTTAATTGCCTTAATGAAGGTAATAAATATATCTCCTCTCTATTGATGAATGCTATTTGACAGCCATGGGGGTGGCAGGCAGGAGAGGATGGGCCCTTGATTGGAGTGTAATCATTGTTAAAGGCCCAGCATGAATAACGTTTGGAGATTGAAGAAGAGACACACACACACACACACACACGGGCACACACAGGTGGCTAAGCCCACGGGGTGTTTCATTCACAACTTGGCACTCCAGCTGTTATTATCATCATCAGCTTTGTTCGGGCTAGATTGCGTGTGAAAGAGCGAAACATGACGGGCAACACTTTTGTTGGATGTGAATGCTAAACTCTGATCAGCTGGTGGATGCACACAAATGTATGCGCTCATATGTACGGTCACGCGTGCACGCAAGCTCGCGTACACACAGATGACTCACGTTCTCTCGTCTTCCCGGATGCCCCGGTCTCGGATCCGGGCCTGCAAACAATAATAGAATAAAAAACAAACCTGTTAGTGATCGACTCTCTTTTGTCTCTCCCTGTTTGTACTTCATTGCTTTTTCCACTCTGCACTTGTTCACCTTGAAGCGTTCCGTGTCTCTCTCCCTCTCATCCGCCACTTCTTTCAGCCGCTTTACCTCCGCCTTCAATGTGTCATTAGCCTCCTGAAGATGTCTGACAAAGCCAAGGAGATGCAGAGCCAGAGTTAAACAGAGAAATATACATAGAGAGGCAGACGCGGAGAAAGACAGACACCCATTATCATCAAGAGACCCTTGTTAACATGGCAGACAAAATATTCTGCCACAAATTTGGCAACGGGCTCTGTGTTTCTCTGCTTCCAGAACAGACTTTAACTAGCAGTTCAGGCATTATCTCCAACACACACACACACACACACACACACACACACACATATCCTGATCCATTATAATGAAATGCTATATTTCCACTGTGCAACCAAATCTCAGTATCAACAATTGTTAAAACAAGTTCTTATTGGGATGTTTGTCGTACCGCAATATGAAGCATCAGAAGCATGAAGTAGTTTTATTTAACTGGTGTGGAAGGAGAGATATATTTTCTTATCCTCAGCATTTTCCATGGTAACAGGATTCAAATCGCCATTCTTGAAGCAATTGGTACGGGGTATCATTCATATTCAAATTCAAATAAAGATTAAGGTTAGCGACTTTATCTATTGAATACTTTCATTCATGCTTAGCTCACTTAGTTAAAGCTTCTAAAACCTTGAAAGTGCCACGGTGTGTCTGTTTTTAATGATGCTTTGTTACATACACTAATTCCGCTGACCTCCCCAGGAAACTCGTGTATATTCAGGGAAGGTGCTGGGCTCTAAACACTGTACGAAACACAAGGCCCGTGTGCGCCAGGTGTATAAAGACTGTTACCATTGCTACAGGTTGCCATAACAAAAACACAAGAACCAAACACACGGAAACACTCGGTCTAAGTTAAGAGCGAGAGAAAGAAAAAGGAAAACGCAGACACACAGTGGTGCTGCTGGGCGGGGCTGAGGGAGGGATGGCACCGCAGGGGGGTGGCATGACAGAAGACGGCTAGACCAGTTTGATCTCTGGAAAGAGGGATATGTCACGCCCATGTCTGTGCGTGTGTGTGTGTTCGCTTGTTTTTGTGTTTCTGTGTGTGAGTCATGATGATGCAGACATGCAAACTGACTGTCAGGTGCGAGTATGTCAGAGAGTCCACCTGAATCCCTCCAACACATGCATAGAAACACACACACACACACACACACACACACACACACACACACACACACACACACACACACACACACACATTGTAATCCCAAACTCTCCTGGTGGGAAAGGTGACCCAGTTTGCAGGTGTAGCATTTAGCGGAGCTGTTTTTTCTCCATCTTTAGTCGTCTTTAGTAAACAAATACACCTCAAAGGATTGACTCACACACACAGATGCCCACACAAACAAAAAATCGCTCATTAATCAACTATAGTTTTCACTCTGAAATAAACACTCACTCTTTCTCTTCTGTGACGATGCGCAGCACCTTATTCTGGGCCTTCATCTGGGCAGTGAGACTCTCGTTGGACGCTCTGAAAAGAGAAGACAGACTCTGAAATCTAAACATTAACTTGAAAAATACACCCAGTATGGCTTTTCTGAAGATATAAACAGTGTTTGTATGAAATATATGAACTTATGTACAAATTTGACCTACTTTACTTGAGTTTTTCCATTTTATGTAACTATATACATCTAATACTTCTCAAACACAAATACAGTACATTTTACTCCACTGCATTCGCCACGAAAAGTTGACTTTTTAGCTACGTGGTTCTCACAGGAGACCAGCTACACTACAAACATGTTATGTCTTATAGAATATGATGCATCACTGTAGATTAAACTACTTAACAGTATTAAAATGAGCTCTATCGTAAACACCTGCAGCATAAGCACATTTTTTGCTGAATTAAGTGAGGTTTTGAATGTAGGACTTTTACTTTTGGTAAAGTACTTTCACAGTGTGGTAAATACCTTTACTTAAATACGGAAGTCCAAATACTTCTTTCACCACTGGTTATAAACACCTGCCAGTTCAACATTATTTTTTGCAGCACTATGTGCTAAATGCAACACACAAGATAATGTAGTAGTGTTTCTTTAATAATTACTCAGTAGGCTTTACATTGTAGAAAAATAAGACAAAAAAATGAAAAAATATACTGCAAACACACACTTTCAATAAGAAAACATACAGGAAACACTGATTTGTTGCTGTTTATAAGAGTTTTTGATGTGCAAATGTTATGAAAGCAGTGTGGTCGTACTTTTGTTCAGTAATCCAACGGTTGACATTTGTCATGACCAGCTGGCTCTCGTGGCGAAGGTTTGCATTGTCAGAACGTGTCCCCTCAAGCCCCGACCGGAGTGTTTCCACCTACAACACACAGTCAAATATTATCTGTCACAACAAAAGCCGCCATACGACAGTGTGAATGGCAACAATGTAAAATGCTGTGCATAGTTTTTCACATTTCCCCTCTGTTAAGTTATTTTCCTAACTGTATACACCCTCATCTATTCTCTGACTGAACACCAGCATTAACACCATCTGCGTTTTAATATGCGTTTGTTAAAACAGAGTTTTGAGGCTTATAAAATATTACCTTCACTTAAGAAAGTATTAACATCTAACACTGGCAAATGGCAGAAGGGAGCCAAAGGTGTGAAATAAGGAAATGTAGAAAAAAAAGGAGGGGATAAGTAAGGCTCTGATAGATGGGGGAGGGCAGTGGTAAAATAAATGTCAAAAATAGAGCATAATAGCAACACAAGAGAAAAATTAAGTAAGTATAGAATAATGGGGGATGAAAGAGATGCCATTTGCAGACGCAGGTATAAATAGCATGGGGAGTATTAAGCAGGTTTTGCACCTGGAAAGATGGAGGATGGGGGGAGAGCAGAAGAAGACTGAAGACAAGATTGCAGGGGGGGTAAGAAGATGGGTGAGGGGTGAGAACAGGGATGGGATGGCACTGGCCAAACTGCTGACTTTTTCATTCTGCTTATCAGTCAGGACCTTTCCAGGCCTAAACTCTGGGGACCCTGACACATTACCCTTATCGCCATGGAAACACCTTGATATGCCATCCCATCTTCCCACAAAGACTTGGGCAAACATGAAGAAAAAAAAAGAAAAACTTTCCAATATGTGGTCCATGATTTAAGTATCCAAAAATGTCATATGATTAACCTAAAATGTCAAAAAATATCAACTGCTGGGTGAGTTGAATCATGAACTGTGTGCATGTGTGTGTGTGAGCGTATGTGTGAATTCGAGACCAAATATTATCCTGTTGATGTTCATCTGGATCACCGCAGAGTTAAATGTTACAGAGATGATAAGACACTGTTGATGAAAGCTGGAGTAATCAGAGAGGTGATTACAACAATAAGAGCAAAGAATGGAGGGGGGAGGAGGTTTTAAAAATAAAACAGAAACGCAGTGTTCATAAAGTCTGGTGACTTGTGTTGTATAGTAATTGCTCGTGGTTTATCAGTGTGTCTTTTAATAGCAGTCAAACTTCTATCAGCCACACAGAAATTGGTTACAGGACTCCAGCCTGTGCATCGCACGTTTAACCCTTTCATGCAGGGATAACTGAACAAACTGAACATAACAAAGTAATGATTTTTAAAAAAAATGTTTTTACTCTTGAAAAGTGAAAAATCTGAAGACTATTTAATATTGCTGTGTAATGAAATTATTAAAGTGTAAACTGTATCACAGTTCCAAATAAAACATACAAAATAATGCAGAATCTTCTTAAGTACAACGTCCACAGAAATAAAAGGATTTCTAACACCGTATATGGTCTATTTTCTTTTCTTTCTGTCTGTTTTTCAAAGAATACACTTTTTAGAGGTACTTGGTGCATCTCCTCTACTGGAATTGTGGACAAGGCTTTGCAACATGGTACTCCACCTTAAATGATTAAAAGTGTCTCCAAATATCAGTCCACTATAGTGGACACCGTGTATGTAAGGGTTAAAGTGAAAATATCTTGCTTTCAGTTGCCTGAGGTCAAAGTCTTTTAAGTTATTTGCAACTTTATCTAACAGAGGGTGATCTTTAATCCTGCACTACATCAGCTGCACAGTGGGCAGCTGGTTCAAAAGTCGACCAGTCAATTTTGTCAGATATTCTATGATAGAAATTCACAGGTTTTGCTCGTGTTCTTTTGCAGCAAAATGGGCAATCTTGTGTCAAAGTCTGCTGCAGCATCAAATGTTTTGAATGTAAAATACTGCCAAGGAAGCCAATGTTGTACCAGTCTTCCACCACCTGATACATGGACACATGGATGCATTGCAGGGGAGTTCCAGTTTAAGCCAGCGCGCTGACATGAAGTTTTGTGTGTTTCAGAGAAGAGGTTACTGTCAGTAAAGTCAGATTCTGGTCAAAAGAAAAGCAGAAAGCTTTAATTTTCATCAGGACAACCTCCTACTGTTGTCACAATAATGTGAGATAAATAAAGGTGCAGTTCTCTTCAGAGAATGATTCTTCAACAACACAAATTAATAGGCTGCATTGGATGTGAAAGGAAGTTGTGCGGATGACAGTGACGCGTAATCAATAATTCAAATTTCCTAACATGATTAAGAATTAAACTTTAAATTTCATTTAGATTAAGGGAGGGCTGCATTCCAACAAATAAAGCAATGAAGAAGAGTTGGGGGAAGAACGAAATTACATGAAGCAAATCATTCAATTTTGAAGAGTAAACTGAGTCACACCATCAATTGTAACTACATTTATTAACGACGGCATAAATATTGTGACTCCCCTGTTGTTTGTGATTTCATTTCTGTTTTGTCTCATCATGGACACATCTCCGTGTGAAGGAAGTTCTGTTGTGATATAATTGCCCCAAAACACACGGTAATACTCCAATATTAATTACATACACAAAAAAATATCAAACCAGACTGTTCAAAAACTCAAAACACACCAGAGCTCACAATACATCTGCACACACCTCCGCACGCACACATGCACACACACCGGCAGGATCTGTGGCACGCTGTAATGACAGTAATTACCTGTGGTCTCACATTAACATCTCCCTCCTGACTGTCTGACTGGCTCGGCTGGTGGAGGGATGTAAATCGCAGCGTAAGTCTGATGTTGTGATTAGGACTAAATTACACACCATCACTCTGTTTCCACCGGTGTCAAGGGAGGCAGTGAAAGGGTGTGTGAGAAAGAGGGGGAGAGTGTGTGAGAGAGAGAGAAAGAGAGAGGGAGGGAGGGACATTTAGAGAAAAAGGGACAAAGGAGGTGTGATTGCGGGCGGGGGGAGGAGTAAAGTAGCATACCTGCTTAACATTTAGATTGGTTTTGTTGCACAAATATTTTAGCTGATGATGGGGGCTAAAAGGGGCAACAAAATTCATTTGGGACACACTTATAACCGAGTTTGGTGATTCCAGCAGCCCCTTTCAGGTCTGAGCTAGAAAATATGAGTTGAGTACTGCAGTGCTGGTGAAGGATTTGGAATCTGCTGCAAGAGTATTTATCATTTTGATAGTTTATTCTATCAGAATAAGGCCGGGCTGTCCAGTCCACAGCCCACACTTTTCATTGACAAAAGATACAAGATGGACTTTGTGCGAGTCCACAATCTTTTTCTGAACTTAAACATCTGAATGAACTTTCATGGCAAACCACAAAGAATACCTGCAGACAGAAAAAAGAAAAGATTGTGGGGACTTAATGGATTTTCCATCTTTTCTACTCTCCATGGAGCTGTGGACTGGTATCACATTACACATTAGCTGTAACAGCACAAAAGTGCATTTTCACTAAAACAGACCAAACTGTCCAAGGTCGCGGGATAAACATAATTCAAAGTTAACTTTTTTTTCTGGGTAAAGAGAGGAGCATGACGATGAGGAGAAAATCAGAGACAGATAGCCTGGTTGTTGCTCCCATCACCATCAAACCGCCAGAGCTGAATACGAGCCATTACTCTGTTCCACTCAGCTCATCAGAGCACATCCTCTCATCAAATTAATGAACACATTTATTGTTAAACACGTTTTTATAAAACATTCATTCATTCTGTCTAATTAAAAGACCCAACAGGCCTGACATCACTTAAATATGCATACTTATCACTCACAGAGTCTGAATTAAAGATCTACAAGCGCGTGTGCGTCTGTGTGTGCGTGTGTGTGTACTGTATGTGTGTACGATGGCAGGAGAGAATGAGGTTTCCTAAGCAGGTCTTCTCACTCTAGGCTTAATGGTGATAATCATGGCGTGACCCAACATTAAGACAGTGTGTGCGTGTGTTTATGTGTGTCCCACTCTCCCTAATGGTGACGATGATGACATGTTCTCCATTAGACTAGTCAGTGGGCCACGGCAGATCTAGCATATTAATGATGCTGATGATGGCTTCTTTAATTACCTTCATCTGCTGCTGCATGGCCTGACTCCTCTCCCCGAGTCCTTTCATCTTGCTCTCTCCTACGCATGCTGCTGGGTTGTTTATCAGTGGCTGCCATTATTCAAGTCCCCTATCTTGCATCTTGCCTGCATGAGCACAACTACATTAGCAGCCTTGCTAGACTTTTCTCAACCACTTCCCAGGCAGATGAAGTTCCCCCCATCTGTCCTTTTAGAGGGAACTCAGGCTAGGTTTTTGGGCGCAGGCTGAAATGTGTCCACATCACTGAATGTCGGGAGCTGCCAAACACAGAAAGCTGGCATGGAACGCTCACTCAAATTCATAATCGTCTTTACTTAGCCTTTGGTCAGAGAGTTTATAAAATTAAATCATAAAAAGAGACAGTTTGAGACTGCTTGTTATTGCGGAAAGTTGTACGGATGCTTGTTTTAACCTGTTAAGCCCGAGCGGAAGCCAACTGGCCTAGTTTTTGAACACCTATGGTAACATATAAGTGAAGTATATAGTTTGGTACCTGATGAATTTTAAATGGCACAGATGGTGCCAAAATGTTCCAAAATGGCACATTTGGAGATTCTGCCTGAGTGCTCTGTACTAAAATCTCTCTAATCTTGTTGTGATTCACTTTATTAGCGTAAAAGTTGGCAGAGGTAATGTTCAGATGATTTGCTGTGGTTTGCTAGAGAATCTTTCATTTATGCTGTGTGCCAACTTAATCTACTCAGATCCAGTGGTATATTTACTTATACTTACACATCTGAACAAATATTTCAAGTATTCCCTTCATTATGATACTGTACCTTGATTATTCACTCTGTTAATTATCGAGCAGAGACACAAAATAGAGGCCAGTTGTTAACAGGTCAAATTACCTTTTGCTTTTGTAAAGGTAAAGGCTGTGAAGTTAAAGAAGAGAAAAATAATTCAAATGACCAAATTAAAGAATTTTTTAAAGATTGTCTTGGTATTTCAACACAATAATATAAAGTTACTAGTACAGTACATATTAGTAACTTGATATTATTGTGTTCATAGTCAACAGATTCTGCATTATTTAAGGTTATTTAGTAGTGCAGCAGGAATACTGAAGAAAAATATGCAAACAGTGTTGTGCAGCTTCCGAGACTGCCATATTTGTTGGGAACCTCCAACAATAGAGAGCTTTAAGTGTGTCCTGGATATGAGGGATTCCCATTTGGAAATCTGGCCAATGTTTAGTTGACCAGGTGACCACCCTGCAACAGTGCAGCAACAGCACAAAAGAACAATTTTAGGGTTTTATTGTTGCTGTATTGTTCTGATGCAGCAAGACTTTGGAAAAATACTGCCAGCCCTGTTGTAAACGACTGTAACATACAGAGTGCGCCTTGCGTTTCCTCAATGAAACAGTTGGAAAATAAATAATATGTAGTAATGGGAGGTGTTGAGTTATAATACGTTATTATCTCCTATGTGACTTATGGGGGGGAAATCTGCACAGAAACAACAAAGTCAGTTCACTTTACCCACTTGTAGTGTAACGTTCATATTCTCTTAGACAGAAGTATTTATATGAGATGTGGAACTGATACTGACACACCAAATCTCACAAAAATAGGTAAAGAAAAGTATGCTGCTGTGGTAAAATGGTGAAATGAAAAATAAGCACACTTTCATAGCTCACCATTTTTGATGTTATTAAGTCTTCATTGGTTCTGAGATTAAGAATAGGGTGATATTACGTGGCTCTATTGGAATTTCTGAAGAGCGTTTTAGTGGAGTAAAACTTGCCACTGAGGTGAGATGATTAAAGGTTAGCCTTGAATAATTAGAATAATTGCTTCTTTTCTTACTTACCTATATAAATTTGACACTTTCAATGAGTACCAGGTGTGATTTGTAAAGACTCATTTCCACTCATTTAATCAAGTGTTATAATCCTTGTTCACAAACAAATTGTGGAGTATGAACATTTTGAGCCTTGAAGAATAAAACATTTTATGAATTCAATGCTTTTAGAAAAAAATATATCTATTAAACTAAACTAAACATGACCTGAGAGAGCAACAGCCTTTAAACATCATAAAATTTACCACATCCCATGAACCTTTGCATACAGCAAATTCTTGTGATTCATCGGATTCCATGCACATTAATACAGACGTAACGGCCTTCTTTTCGGTGAAGAGAGGCAGCGTGACAGCTGAGAAGGACACGGAAAGTTATCATGACAATGTGAGAAAAATAATAAAAACTTTCAAATGAATTACAGGACTGGCGCTTAATGAGCTGTGTTTGAGGGTGATGGGACACAAGGACACACATGCACGCACACGCTGAACAAATACTAAAGTCCATTCCATGGTTAAACAGCCCGGCAATTGGTCCACTTCTCTTTATTCATCAACTAAACAAATGAGCTTCATTTGTCTGTTCTCATTCATCATTGAACCTGTGTGTGTGTGTGTGTGTGTGTGTGTGTGTGTGTGTGTGTGTGTGTGTGTGTGTGTGTGTGTGTGTAAAAAACAGTGATCTAGTGTGGGTCATTCTGAGCTAATCAGGCCAGGCTGAGGGCTTCTATCAGGTATAATGAGTGAGATCAATGAACATAAGACCGTTCCAGAGACCAACTCAGGAAAATAAACAGACCTGCATTTCAAATCAGCCGAGACACTTACAAGTGAAGATTTGTCACCCAAAAACGACGAGGTAACATCAACGTTCGGCAGCATAATCACCATCGAACACTGCTGTAGTTCTGAAGGAAAATGGAGGAAACTGGAGCGAATTACATTTTGCTTTCACCCACTGCCATGTATGACTACTGTGCAGAATTAAACAGTCTTGGAGCTATTTGTGATTCAGTATCTTGCTCAAGGATACTTGAGCAGGGACCAGACTTGTCTCTCTAATCACTAGGCAGATGCCCTGCTGACTGGGAGTGATTAAAAGCTACTGTCTAATTGTATTTCTATAGAATGACATCAATAGTTGTAAAGATTTTGGGCGACTTAGAAAAGTTTATGGGAATGAAAACACGCTGATAAACTTTTGCTTTCTGAAAACTTTTCTGCAAATTCTCATTAAAGCAGTTTGAAATCTTTTACTCCATGCTAAAAGAAGTTGAGGTAAACACACTAATGACTGTGATTGTGAACGTGTGTGTGTGTGTGTGTGGCGCAGAGAGAGAAAGTGAGGGAGAGGGGAAAGGAAAGAGGGATGATCTGATCAGTCATAAAAACATAACTTATGTTTACCACCATCCGTATTTGAACTGGACTCATGCGGGGACAATCCTGTCCCCGCATGAGTCCGGGATCGACTGAAGTGTGTGTCTGTGTGTGTGTGTTTGTGTGTGTGTGTCTGTGTGTGGTGAGCAGCATACAGTACATACAATCATAAAACTGACCGCCAGATAACATGTAAATCCTTTTCTCCATATCAGAAAAGAAACACAAAACTGACCCAAAAAATGCAAACAAGTCTCTGCATGTAACATACAAAAACACACACACACACACACACGCACACACACACACACACACACACACACACACACACACACACACACACACGCACTGTTTCATACAAAGACATACACACAGAGAAAGACAGAGCTATCTGAGGTTCAGCTACTGTGCACTGAGGCAATTTGTAATATAGATTTCCTCTATAGGCCACTGTAGTGTACCATTTACCATTTCAAACCCTTTGATTTTTTTCACCAGCGGATAATTCATCTTCTGCTGGTCAATAACAGAGATTGGGACCTAATGAAGGAGTCATAGTCAGAACGGCCATCACACTGGTGTTTAAATACTGTTTGGAGTCAAATTCATTGAAAAGCTCATCTGTTGTTGAGATGATGGAAGACAGCAAGAACGCAAAGGGGAAATGTAAGGGATTGTGTACAGTATGAGTGCAGGAGACCAGCCACAGAATACACTTAAACAGACACACACATAAAGTAAGTATGTACACACACTCCCAGTTCACTGCAGATGTGTGCATACAATAAACAAAAAGTATGAATTCCTCTAGTTTGTTAATCCATACGTGCCAGGGGGTGGGTGGGATTGTACTGTCTGTTTGTTGTAATCTCTATAAACAGATACTTGCACATAAATGCAGAATCTCAAAAAGGGTTCTACTTTCCAATTGTAGTCCATTTGTAGTCAGAGTAATATTGACCAATTAAGTTTTAGAAGGTTTTTTGTTGCTTGCTGATAAACAAGCAACCAAAACCAGATAAACACCTCTCTTGTGTGGAGAGGAAAAGTATTGGACCGCATTGGTCGAAATGCAATCTTGGAAGCCAACAGCTATCGCCCAACGACATTTAGCGATTAGCTTAGCCAGGTTTTTGGCTACTTGTGAAACAATCCAGTCGTAGACGTTGTCTCTTGAATCCCCCTCCATTCTCACATCTTGAATAGCAAATTAGACTCTACACCAGCAAAGAGCGAAGAGTAAGTCTTAGCCAGGAAATCTGTCATTTGGATATCCGCTGGCTACATCAGAAGCCCCACAACATTTGCCGTTGCCCCAGCAGGCTAAATCTTTGTCAGACTATCATAGTGACGAGATGCTGCTGGCTGTTGTTACAGGCAGAGCATCTGTTCGTGGTATAACTGCCTTGAAGGATTAGTTTGACATTTTGGGAAATGAGTTTATTTACTTTCTAGCCGAGAGTCAGATGACAGGATCGATAACACTCTCATAATTGTCTGTTAAATATAAGGCTACAGGCAGTTATTTTAGTTTAGCATAACGACTGAAAACAGCTAGCCTGGCTTTGGCTGTAGGTAACAGGACTAATGCTGGAGCGACAGCAGTGACTTCCAGGAGGTCACTGCATCCAGCCAATCTCACATACCCTCTGGTAAAACACGGTTCTAGACGTTACTTCACTTCCAAATTAGAATGGATTAAACAAACGGGATAAAACACTTAAATTCGCTTTAGCTATAGAGTCAAGCTAGCAGTTTTAACCTGTTTCCAGTCGTTATGCTAAGCTAAGCCATTATGCTACCCAACACATATGACAGCGGTATTGATCTTCTCACCGACTTCTTGGCAAGTTAGAGAATAAGCGTATTTCCAAAGATATGAACTTATTTCTTCGAGAATGAGAAAACTTGATCTGCAAATTGCTTGAAAATAGTGAAAACGGTAATAATCAAAAATGATTCATAAGTTTTCAGGTAGGGCTGGGTGATACCTCAGTATTATTGTTTACTGACTGTTAGTGAAAATGAATTCTGATGATATCTTCACATCACGTTATCATAAATAAACATAGTGTGAATAAAACAGAATTATGTATGTACTTATGTATTTATACTTGTATCAATACACTGGTAGCCCTTCCCATATCTTCTTCATGCATGACTCTGACTTGACAGACCTGTGACTAACTCTGTCATGTCCTGCAATATGTTTGATCAGAAATTGTACAAGCGAGAAAAGAGATGAAAGGATTTTCAGCAGTTGAGAATTAGATGAAGAACTGTTCGCGAGCACTGACCTGGCTACTGACTGACCAATCAACTGGCCTAAGTCAGTGTCTTACTGGCCCTGGGCAATCTTTATTGTCGAGAAAAAAAAAGGAGTGCCATGCTATGTGGGCTGCATTATTCACAAGGACAGAGTGGATAAAAAAAAGAGTAAGGTGAGAGAGAGCGAGCGAAAGAAAAAGAAATGGAGAGAACATGGGAACAGAGGGAGAAAAATAAAGGGGAGGGAGATAGAAAAGGAGCAACTTTAAGAATTTGAACAAAATGCAAAATCAAGATCTGGAGAGCAACCACTGTGCACGGCTGCTCAAGGCAGAATTCAAAGTTTGTCGAATCTAAATGAACATCACTTCCCCGTCCTGGCTTTACCCTTAATTATCCATTCTGCCTTTGTACGGCGGCGGCTCAGCTCTGACAACCACTCTCCCCTGAGACCCCCCCAACCCCCCGCTTGCAGGCAGAACATTAGGGAATATCAGGGAATATTACACCCAGGAATTAACGCTCCAAATCACCTTGCCAGGTTTAGGTCCCGCATACACCCCTCCCTGTCTTGGACAAGATAATCCGGGCTCTAGCACCGGATATATGCCACTAATCATCAAAAAGGTAAGAGGGGGGTGCGGGGAGAGGCGAGGAGGGGAGGAAGACCTTGGAGGGCACGAGAGGAGAGGAGAGGAGAGAAGAGGAGAGGAGAGGAGAGGAGAGGCATACTTAACATATATGTATTAGTATTCATTTTTAGTGTAGGACAGTAGACCGGGCTCAAATATTTCCTGAAACCACTTTATGTATGGTCAGTAACAGAAATCAATAACATGACTGGCAGGTGGATTGGATAATGACATTTAAAAGATATAAAGTGGTAAAATTGGTCAAGCTTTCTGTGAGAACAGACAATATCTCAGTGGTTCGGATGACAAACACCTCGCCTGCGCTGCGCTACAAGCGGATTTAAACAAACACAAATATGTTATTTGCCGAGCCTATGTCACTCAGGTCTGGTGTGTATTTATATTTATTTACCTGGTCCTGTGCATCCCATTTCTCTCGCTCTGCCTTGAGTTTGTGATCGACAGCGTGCTGAAGATTCCTCCTGAGCTCTGCCATCTCTGTCTCCAGCCTCACAGCCACTGACCTGCACACACAAACAAAAAAAACAACTTATTATGATACTGGAAAAAGCATGAATAATAAAAATCCTCAACAACTTCGATGAATTTTTTAAAAGTAATTTAAATGTTTTCACATGTAACATTTATTATTACCATAAACATTCCCAAAAACAAACACAAACATTTTCAAGTACACAGTTCCAATATTAAGTTTTTTGAAAATCCAGATCTGTGTTTAACGTAAGCAACAGAAAGCGTGAGTATGTGTGTGGCAGCCGAGCTAAGGGAATGTGAAGGGGATCAATACGAAGGGGTCTATTCCTGCCACGCAACTGTGCGTCTGTGTGCATGTGAGTCAGTTAGTGTCTGCGAGTGTGTGTGTACATGTGTGCGAGTGAGTTTGTGCGTGCCAGCTGCCCTGGCTACAGCGAGATCAATACGACAAATGATTACCATTTCCACAAACCTCCCTCCACAGCCTCGCTTCGGCCGCTCAGCAAGTCTCAAACACCCCCACCGACGCTTCCATACACACACACACACACACACATATACACCGCAGACCAAAACAAACCACCCCCATCTTGACCCATACCTCGAAAAGCAAATATAAAAATGAAAAATTACAAGTTCATGAATAGTAAAACCTATTTGGACCTTGTGCAGGCAAAACTTCTGGGACAGTGAAGTGAAGTTGGTGCATTATGGATTTTACAGTTAAAACAGTAATGACTATGCAGGGAAAGACCATAAGGTTGACCATTAGTTTTTATTGGCATTTGTGTTAATATCAAAAAAAAATTATGCACAGTTCAATATTTACATTTCTCACTTTGTACATAATTTCTTATTTTTGCAGCTAATTAGCTATTAAGTCTAACTGACAAAAACAATGAGCTATCACAAATCCTTTTTTCAAGGGTCAATGGTTTTTATTATCAATTAATCTGTTGACTGTTTTATCAGTTAATCGGTTCATCTGTTATATGTCAGAAAAGTCTGAAAACTATCAATCAAAGTTGAAGTCGAAGCGATTTGCTCAAATTATTTGTTTATCCAAAACAGTCCAAAAAGATTTTACTTTCATCAAAATTGTTGCCATTTGATTTTCTGTCCATCGGCTAATTAACAAACATTTCAGCTAACATTTTATGGTCAGTGTCTCAAGACCTCACCAGTACACCCCCAAGATGCTGATTTTTTTGCTTTAATAAAGTTTGAACTTTAAGCTCAAAGAGCAGTATTTTTTTCATAAATTTATATGAAAAAAGAAAATCTTTGGCATTACCAGCAAATGCTTAGCAATTTCAGTCATCTTTTCAAATGATTACCACAAGATTTACTACACAAACTCCTTAATATATTATCAAAATAAATTAGAGTTCTGTCTGCATCTCAACACACAGATTAATTGACTAAATGCCTCAGCAACGAATTTAAAAGTGATACTGATAAAGTAACTCAGTGGTAGTAAAAGCTGAAGCTGGAGCAGAACAGCCAAAACAAAAAGGAAAGAAAACGCCTGATAGATTGGTCCGTGGAGAGAACACATGATAGGATGAACAGAGTGGGAGAGAGAAAGGAAAGAAAGAGAGGAGGCATCCTGTGGAGAAAGGAGGGGATTTCCCACAGCACAGATGGAAGCCATTAGCATGGTGTTGTTGCTTAAAAACCTTTCATGTCTTTGCAGTTATTAGATAATACTGGGTTAACTGTAAACAGCATGAATCTGCAAATGGATATAATATGCAGACACAGCGATTGTTTTACCATTCGGTACCTAAAATTGGTTTAAATGTAATAAAGTGCAATAATTCAGAATGTAACCTATAAAGTCTCCATGCCGAGTTTTAAATTGCCGGTTGACGATGAAAATGTTCCATGGCTTGACTTTAACCGAGAAACTCCCTAAGACGGAGACCGTTGCAGTGAGGTCATGTCGAAGCCAAAGCCGCAACCACAGCTATGCGCGCACAAACAGGGCGCACACAAACACACACTCGGCTGGGTGATACATGCTTGCTGATGTCATCACCGCAGCCCTGGTGACACACGGGGGTCAACCAGGGGTCTCACCTCTGAACTCTGAACTTCATGACCTGACATCTGCTTACCTACCGTGTCCCATCGATACACGTTTTGATATTTCTGTTCGGAGCAGAAACGTGCAGAGCAGATCAGTCATTTTCAGGCACGGTAATACAACGTATGACAGACAGAGAAGTTGGATATTTCTCTTTGTAGGCTCTCTTAAACAATGTACGTATTAGAGCTCAGGGCTGTTCTGTTCGACACATGTTCAGTTAAACAGCCTACTGTATGCCGCACATAAAAAAGCAAAAATGTTTTTGATTACTGAGCTTACACAGGGGACGATGGGAAATGGGACAAGAGAGAAAGCTTCTTTGCCTCTCTCCCTTCTTACCTTATTTTCCCCTCTGCTAGCTTTCCCTCATTCAGGCGCCCCTCCATCCGCCTCGCCTCCTCTGCACGGGCTGCCAACTCCTCCACTGAGCAGGGGAGAGAGAGAGGAGAGACAGGGGGAGAAAAGTGTGAGATAAAGAGCAACAGTTCACTTCAGACACTGTTGGTTAAGATTCATTAGAGAATATGCCTAATTTAAACGTCCATGTGACAGAAAAAACTGACATTTTCCAACTGAGATATTATTAAAATTGTGGAAAATAGCTCTTGAGGCTGAGTTTAATTTCTTTTAAAACATATTCAAAGAGAGAAATTTACAAGACGAGTGAAGATTAACAGTACTTTATATCTTCCAGCAGACCAAGGTTAATAGAATGATTCACAAAACATGCATACGCAGAGGTGATTATTGATTGGAGTTCAGCAGGAGTGGGAAAATATGAACTATGAGCAGCCTTCAAAGCCAAGCGAAGAACTCCGGCAAAGAAGAGGCACTGAATACCTTTCAGAGGCAGAGGAGGAAGGAGTAAAAGTATTGCACTGCTTACACTGAGACGGGGCAGCAGCCCTTTTGTTGGGAGACAAAAGAAGCGCTCCCCGGCTCCGTCAATAGATGGCACTCTTTACCTTAAGCAGGCCACTTGAGCTCATGCTCCTGACTGCATCCCTTCAATCACATTCCCTTTTCAGCCGTCTCCTCCGTCTACATGCAATAAAACCCCATTGTCCTACACTTAGTAGTTTAGCACATTGAGCGGATGCATAATAAACCACTAGTCAAGTTCCTTGGTCAGGTTTGCTTTTGCAGGCCCCTTTTTTAGTTTGAATTTAAAATTAAGGATTTGCTTCCTTCTCCGCATGTTTTTTTGTTCTGTATGCTGTTTTGTGAGTCAATGCTTCCTCATAGCTCTTAAAACCTTTTCACTAAATTCAGTATTCATTGAATATAACATAAACTGTCAGCCATCGGTGGCCAAGGCTAGTGAATATTGAGAAGGTGTGTGCACTGAATATGTAGAGGTGTGTGCGCTCCTGAGTGTGTGTGTGTGTGTGTGTGTGTGTGTGTGTGTGTGTGTGTGTGTGTGTGTTGAATATTTACAGGACGGACCTTGACTTTGAGGGTGTGTTTGTGTATCTGAGTGTGTGAAATAGAAATAGAGAAATGTTGTATGCGTATTGCTGTAAAGCTTTTAGGGCCGCACACCATGCTGTGTTGAAAGTGGTGGGACAGACTGAATAAGGGGGGAAGCTAAAACCAATAGTAGAAAGGAAGAAATAGAGAAAAGAAAATCTACATTTAATAAAACTATGATTAATTTATGGCTCTGCAGCATCCAAACTGTTTAAACTGAAGCCCTGGGAAAATTGAAGCAGCAACTGGAATTGCTAAATATTTAACGATGCACAAACACTTTTATATATGTGTGTGTGTGCATGCATGCGCCCTACCTTGGCCATTTTACTCAACCTCAAGGTTAAAGTTTGCTATGAATCTCAATAATCAATAAAGCAGAGATGTGAAAACTTGAGGTGGGGATCAAATTCGCATTCAAGTCATTAGTTTTGAGGTGACCTCAGTGACACCTCCCACCAGGGCAGGGAGAGGCCACAGAGAGAGCAATTAGCTGCATGGACTGAACGTTTACACAAACACTCCTATTTGCACCCAAATGCACACGGGCGAAGGCACACACACACACACCACACAGCTGAAACACACGGAAGAAGTTAAGTGAAAAGACAGACAGCTTCCTCTGTAACTTAAAATGTATAAAATGTATAAAAACAGCAAGCAGAAATACACCAGGTGTTTACCTGAGACAAATACGTAAAATGTGGGGTATATGTAGCTTAGCAGGGATTGATGACCAAATACTGACAAAATGTTCCACATTAAACGCGTATCCGCAGAGGATTGTGGATCAATTCTTCCTAACAGCTTTTGGTAGAACAGTAGTCCATATTCTGAGGCCTCGGCTCTTTTACAACCTGTTTCTAGTTGCTCCATGAGTCAAGTTATGACATTAAGTCTTCAATCTAAGATCTTGGGTCCCTCACTGTCTCACTTTCTTGACCCTTTTATACTGGCTTCACAACTAAAGGTGTGACATTAGTCCATAATCTAACCCTCTCTCTCGATCTCTCCCTCTCATACGAGCTTCAAAGCCCATCATACAGCATTGGGCCTATAATCACAGATCTGCGGTCAGATTACCCCGCTCTTGCAGCTAACCTTTAACATGAGAAGGACGAAAACTCGGCTAACCCTGAATCAGTGGTTGGGGGTAGAGCTGGGCCCTGCCTGGCCCTCATAAAAGCTTCATAAGGCTTCATAGGGGCTTCCTTTGGCTTTGTTGGGGGATTCGTAGCGGGCTAAGGTGCTCCCGCGAGACGTCCCAAAGCCTCCCAAGACTCTTTCTCTCTCTTTCTGAAGTTTCACGGGCTTGCAACACTGCTTTTGGGTATAAGCCAAAAGGTGCAGGCGCACAGCCGCACACCGTCATGCACACAAATACACCACGAGAAAAAAAAATTGTATGCACACAACACTCACAAAGACAAAGACTAACACACACACACACATACACACATACACCCCAACGCACTCCCCTCTTGCTCTCTCCTCTCCGCTTTATTTACAATCCTCTGGCAGCGGTACAAGGGCCCGGGGCTATAACACACGGCACCTAATGCTCAAACTGCCAGGTAATCTCATGTCTGACATCCCCCTTTGATAGAAACTGATCAATAGACTCTTGTAAAGGAGTCATTTTCTCTGATGTTTCTACCAACCACTTCTCTCTATCGCTATCTCTCTCCCCTTCTCTCTCTCTCTCTCTCTTTTCCCCCCTTCTCTTTTATTAGCCATACATTTATAATTCATATTTCAGCAGGGCTGAGTTTGCTCTGAGACAAAGGGGGGCTTCTTTGTGTAATAAAGAACAATGGTGGTGAAATGATGGGGAGAAATGCCAGTGTTTGCTGCTGGTTCCGGTGAACAACAGTTTTGGGGATCGATAGAGTGTGAAATGGGATTATAGCTAGTAATAGAGGTGAATTGGAGGAGAGAGGCCTGTGCACGTGTGCGTCCAGGGATCCAGATTGGATAGCACAACACACGCACACACACACACATGCATACGCACACACATGCGCACAATAATGATTTCATCATCTTTAGGCAGATGAACATCAGCAGCACAGAGGGGAGGTAATATCACATTTCTGTTTTTGTGCAAGTGTGGAAATATGGATATTGTGTTTTTGTTTATGCTGTTATTTCATTTGTTGTCACACAGCATCACATTTATTTCACATTAAGGCCGACGTTACAACACATCTTATTTAAGTTGTAAGATGACGCTATCAGCCGTGTTTGAATATTCCATTCATCTCCGCTTGGGTTTGACAGGTGGGTGCCATAGAAACATTTTTATAAAACAGTTGAACAGCTAACTAGAAGATACCAAACAGACATCCAGAGGAAACTGAACAGTAATCTTAACTTATCTACACCTTTATTTTCTGTATACATAAAACTCAAAAACAGTGAGTGTCTAGGAGTTAAAAAAAATCATGCCACAAATCAGTTCTCAATCACTTTAAATTACTCATATATATACAGTAAGTGCTATATTGTCTAAATCACTATATGCACTGTACACACACTGGCATTATCTGAACACCATATGTAGTTTATTAAGTGATGTGTGACTCACTTTTTGGACTCACTATTTTTTTGCAAGAAACAGAATATCTACTGAACTGAAAATGCATGCTGTCAAAGAGTGACAGTAAATCTGACACGTACAGTCATAAGCCAAGTTTAAGGACTTTTTTTCCTCTCTCCTTTTTAATCACCCCCTTCTTTCACTCTTTCAGCTCTTCATCCTCTCCTGCCACAATCTGATTGAATCCAGCTGCCTTCATTCTCATCCACATGACACCTCTGTGGTTCCTAACTCATCCTCCTATCCTCTGTTTCCTTCTCCTCCTTTTTGCCAATCCCTCTCTCTTTGCCACAGAGACCTTTTAATATATATAAGAGAAAAAAAGGCCATGTTTTCATAACACAGAAAGGACCTCTGCAAGGGCTCCTTGTTAATAAAAAGGCCTTTTGTTCATGACAGTAATTTCTCAAGCTAACTCCTCACCCACTCTATTCAGGCCACTGCTATATCCAGGTAAACAATGCCCCTTTGTTATAATAATGCATCTTTATTCTTCTTAAGTCATTACAATAGGCTCTACATTGCTGGATTGTATTTGCTGAAGGTAAAAGCGGAATAATATGTGGTTTTTGTGTGGAGCGTAGAGTTGAGGGAATGCGTTTTGATCACAGACAAAGGCCAAGCTACACAGCGTTGTCCTTCTGTCTCTATCTTGTTAATGAGCAGTGTTCACCGAGCAAGCCAGCCACTGTCTGCCACGGAGAGAGACCTCAGATTCATCTCTCTGCGGACAATAGGTGAGTGTGTGTGTGTGTGTGTGTGTATGTGTGTGTGTGTGTGTGTGTGTGTGTGTCTGTGTGTGTGTGAGTGTGTGTGTGTTTGTACCTCGGAGAACAAGTGTGTATGTGCTAATTAAAGCAGTGGGAGTTGGGAGAAATGGCCGTGTGTGTATGAGAGGTGTTTGCCTGGCGTGACCGTAGATGTGTACGTTAATTCTTAATGAGACATTTCTGTGCCCAGAGAGACCCAGCCATCACCATTCCTGCACTGACACACCACTACAAAGGCCACCGTCGGCCACGCTTGCACGCACACACACACACACACACACACACACACACACACACACACACACACACACACACACACACATAAACCAGATCATTACCATACAGCTAAAGCAGTGCACCATTAAATCAAACCTTTATCTAGAGTGTGTGTATGTTTGTGTGTGTCTGAGTTAACATTGCATGAGGACAGCTAGCAACCGAATCACCATTGCTGTGCCATTGGTGGCTAATTTGAGCTAACTGATTGAGCCAACAGCACTGTGGCTGGTTCTGGAACAAAAAGGCAGGGCACACTGTAAAAGCTCTTCCAGCATGCTTTATGCTTCTGATGGACAACAAAGCCTGAATGCTCAAACTAGAAAATCAGGTCAACTAGTAAATCAAACAGTGAAGTCAGATAAAATCATGTTAAAGACAAAATATGTTATATTTCTACAGCAGAATGTCTAAAAAAACTCCCCATGAAATGGCTAATAGATTGGCATAGTTACATGTTTCCTGTAAAAACAGGAAGCAGCCAACAGCGCTGAATCTCAGTTACACCCCACCCGAACCCCTAACCATCAAGTCGCCGACGCTGCCTCTCGGTGCCTCTGAGAAGATGGAGACTAGTTTGATAAAGGGAAAACATAACAGAGGTGGTTTTCTTGCCAGGTTTGGAACCTGGCAACCGCGTGCTGAGTCACCAAGGACCTCTCACCGAGCTAACTACATTTAGCACCAGTCTAGCACTAACTCTAGCAACAAGGTTACCGGTATTGTCTACCAGGAAACTCAATAAATCCCCTCAGTATTGTAACTGGCCTCCGACGTCATTCTCGGAGGCCAGTTACGGACCTGGTCCGGAGCTGTTCATTGAGAATATGCTGATTATCAGTTTGTTAGCAGCTTTAGTAACAAGTAAAGCTATCTCTCCAGAGTTTCTCAAGGCAGAGCAGCCCGAGGGCAGCAGAAAATATTTTCTCCATAAAACATGACCTAGTTTCACCCAAATCAATGAATAAAGTTGTGTATTTTTGCACAGTAATCGGTCAAGTCCGGTCTCTAGCAACACACTCCTCTGGCGACCTTCTTTTTATACATACATGGCAGTGTCATAAAATAAAGAAAGCGTTTATCAGATGAAAAATGAACATAAGCCCATGAGTGCAGGAAGAGTCATCAACGTTTAAACATTTTTCCAGGCAGTTACAAACTTTAAAATACCTTTAAAAATACCTTCAAATGTCTTTTTTGCCATTGTCTGGCCTGATGTCGGTGCATAGGTGAGATATGAAGCAAGACATGTGATAAACAGCAGTTGTGACTTCACAGGAACTTTAAGTTGTGTAATTACTGAACAATATCCCAAATATTTCCAACACTGTTCAAACCCAGAGAAATCTGTAAGGTAGGTAACGGTGCGTTTGGTTGCCTGTCACTTCTGGTAGAGGGTCAGAGAGTGGGGTAGGAAGTCGGCGAATGTGACTAAACACAAGTGAATAAAACCTTCAAACATTAACTCATCCATGAACATTTCTGCTTGAATCACATAGATATATTTGCATCAGCAATAGATCCCACACTTACTTAGATACTTTGTTTTGTTTTGATTGAGAGACCTCTATAGCGCCGGAAATGACATATTGCGCATTTAACTATTTGCTTGTGCACCACTTGATCAGAAATAGTTGGTAAATGTAAATGTTAAAACTGTATAAGTATAAACACTGTAACTTATGTGTGTGTGGTGATTTAAAAGTTATTCATTGATGGATAAACAGACAGATTGAAGGATGAAAAGAGTTACTGATGAATTACTGATGAACCAATTACTACCTGTCACTTGGTGCTTGCTGCGCAGCTCCTCCAGCTCTTGACCCAACTGCCTGACTTGACCGCTCAGACTCTGTTTCTGTCTGATGGCATATCTCATCTCTTCCTCAACCTTCAGTAGCTCTTCTTGAAGTCTCTGCACCTCTCCTCTCTGCACGCCCACCTCGCTGCTCCTTCTCGCTGCCTCTCGTCTGGCCTCCTTCAGCTCCTCCTCTGACTGTCTGAGAAGTGCCACATGTACCTGCAGCATAAGTGAGAAGAGCAGTGAATAAGTGAGGAAGTGTGTTTTAATGTTCGCACACATGTGGTGTTTGTGGCCCCCGTTCAGATCAAGTATCTTGCTAGACTGTGTCAGGAATGCACTTCACACTTCTTATCAAGTGGAACCTGAAACATGTATTGAGTGACTACTTATTATTTGATTTTGCTTCCCTGCTTACATTTGCTTTTATCTACTGAAACCTTGAGAGAAGCTTCAAAATAAAAAATATTTACTGTATATTTTGCTTTAGCCGTACAGCTAGAGACACACAGGTGGTGGACAAAATGTTGCCTGAGCTGTTTGGCGTAGGCAAACCGATTGTGTTAGGGGGTTTGCAAGGCAAACAGAAGTCAACTCTACATATTATAGATTAACAGAAAGTCCTTCACAGCAGTAATGGATAGATTTATGTTTTTATAGCCACATACTTATGGCCTATTAGCATGATTTGTGACATCCCAAATAGTGAAAGGCCATAGAAATGGTGCCAGGCTGCCAGCCTGACTTCAGTTTACAGGGGGGGTTTGTGCCCAGTGGCAGAAAAAGTAGATGTGGCACAGTAGGTGTGAGGTTTATAGGGAACCTATCTAATATATGGTGTCATTATTCTAAAGACACTACATTATGAAATGAACATTTAATTCATAATGATAGGTTGAGGCAAAAAAAGTTGTCAATTGTTTAGTTATTTTAAGTAGAAGACATCTGTTATGAAACAGTTAAACCTTTAAAATGATACACATTTGCATTGTGTATGTGTCTGTAAATAACAAATTAAGATTTCATTTGTAAAAGCAGATATCTCTATTTTTATTAATTTTCCTAAATCATGATGATGGGTTGTTTTGATTAAGAATGTTTTTTTTTATCTATTATCTGTAGATGTAACCTTCAGTACATGTGTCCTTACACGACACAGGCTCATTATGTGATATTCCACAGGGAACAAAGCTGGATTAATGGACAAGACCTGACAGCTATACCACTGTCGCCTATGTGTCTGTGTGTGTGTTTGCGAGAATGAATCGTGTGTGTATACATATGATCTGGGTAGGCATGACATATGTACCACTTGAATGTGCCAGAGGACGCACAAATTAATATGTAAAATCAAATGTTCCCACTCCCACCTACACATTGACTACACTACACACACACACACATGCGCACACACACACACGAAAATGATGTGTCTATGACTGCCAGCAATGTTGGCACTCTGCCAAGCTACAGTCACCACTTTGAGTAATTTGAATATTTAGTGTCCCATTGAGCTCTTAATTGGAGTCAATTTCACCAGCCTTGGCACGTTTGGTGCTTTAATTAATGGCAAGGCAATTTGTTTCTGCCAGGCAATCACGGGACAATCGCATGAGTGGTGGGTGTGTGGTGCTGGTGGAGGTGGGTTGAGTACTCCTCTTTAAAGAACTTGAATTGAATCTCAAGAAGCTCATGTTCTTAGCCTGAGATGCATGCATACAGGCAATATTTTAGGGTGATGCAGAAGTGGGAAAAAGAGTGGAATGAGGGGGAAAAGGTCAAAATAATATGGCTGTCTCTACATTAGAGGACAGGTCAGTGGGTACGCATTACTTCCATACCTTTTGGGTGTCCGCCAGCTCAAGCTCTAAGCGTGTAACTTCCTTTTTCAGACTTTGCATTTCCTGTTCTAGCTGGCTGCAACCGCTCATGTGTGCGTGGTGGGACGCAACAAGACTCTGCTTTAGACCCACTTTTTCCTGGGCTCTACGGGAAGGAGAGGAAAACGTGACCGGCCTGTCCAAACTGTTAGGATATGCATGGTACAAATGAGCACAGTGAAAGACAAAAACATGTCTGCAACATGAAAAAAAAGACCAAAATAAGAGTTTAGCAGTATAGGGGGAAAAAAAGATTTAAATAGGTTATGTTAAATGTTCCATGCAACACATAGAGTGTGCTACTGTATGCCATTTGGCAAGTGAGACTGTTAAGAGAATGAGAGCGAGTAGGGGGGTGGAGGCAGACGGGAAGGGCACAAGAGGAGAGACAAGGACAGGAACCAGGATCAGCAGAGGAGAATGAGAGTTTTATAGACTCAGTTATTACTGTCTCTCCAGCTCTGACTTCATCTGAAGAATAGCCTTTTCACACTCTGCAAGGCGCTCAACCTGCTCAGTACAGCGCTGAAACACACACACATGCAGAAACAAGCACACACACACGATTAAAAAATATGTAGGTGCAGGAATGTAGCTTCAATTTTGTGTTAAAGGTGAAACTACCTTCAAGTAAGTATAACTCTTTATTCAGATGTACCTCTGCCCTTTTTGAATGTAAGTAGTCTGATTCTTCTATCTGACTGCATCTGTTAGTAGTCTATGAGATATACAGTGAATATCAGCATGATATGCACAAAGTGTTATCTGTAATGTGTAACCTCAATGTGCAGAACAGTAGAAATCTCACCCTCTGCAGCTGTTGTCTGTGTCTCAGCAGACTGTGATACTCCTCGTCAGAACGAGAATGACTCTGTTGATACAAGTGTAGGTCACACTCCAGCACAAGTTTCTACGAGTAGAGAGCAAGTGAAAAAGGTAGAAAGAGAGAAGAAAAATAGATAACATTTTCAGCATTTTCATAGAATAATATCAGTCAATGATACACTGAAAATGTAACAACCAAATTCCAAACAACAGCTGATTTAAAACAGAAAAAAATACTCTTAAAAAAGCAAAGCCACAAAAGGGGACAAGCTTGAAATGAATTGCATTTCAACAGATTATATGCGTTTTGGTTTAATAAAAAATGACAATGACACTGATGTGCCCTTAAGGAACCACATCATTATACATTACACTCATTATGTGAATTGATTTGTTGCATCGCAGAGCACAGAGAGGCTTGTCCTCGATGTTCCAAGCACAGCTGACAAACTCCAACACAGCTAGCATCACATTAACAAGTGAAGTCAGAAAGTACAAAAGGCAGTAGCACCTCAAGAACTTAGCATTGGTCACTTAATTAAAGACCATGTAGCTCATTGTGTTTCCTAAATGTATGGCAGAATGTATCACTACCCTTAATCTTAGTCTATTAGCTGCTCTCCTTTATATAGGCAAATTACGTAACTAATTCAAAAGTAGTGACTTTGTAGGAAAGGAGAGAAATTTGACTTCTTGTATTCATCTTTATGTTACAGTGAAATATTCCGTAGTCAGAATACAAATGAACCAGAAAAAAGATAGCATTAAGATACTATATTCAAGCTATTGTGTAAGTTTCCACTTATTTTTCTCATGCTATAACCTGTACATTGATTTTATATTCATTCTTTAAAATCTAAAAAGTATTTCACTTTTATTTTTCAATTTAGATTTTCTTATAAACAGGGAATGGGGACATTAGTGATTTTCAGGTCAGATGAGCCCAACAGTGGCACAAGGTAGAGAATTAGCAGGACGTGAAGCTCCATAAGAACTCTTAACCTCTTGATAGGCGCCTCACAATCAAAGTCATTAGCCAGTGTAATAAAGGGCCTGAGATACAGCCATTCTTCAACAGCCTAACTCTTTTATAACCAACAGATTAAAGTTGATTGGATTAAAATGACATTCTGCCCGTCTGACCTTGGCGGCAGCAGTTAAGTTCATCCAAATTAAATTTCTCCGTAATAAAGATGATTCATTTGTTGCCTGACGTAGTAAATATAAAACAGAAAGAAAAAGGAGAAAAGATTAAGTGACACACGCCAGTGCACACGTGCACAAACCCACACTTGTACACACACACACGCACACACATACATGTGTACAATGACTCATGCACACACAAAAATAGACCCATGCACGAGCTCACACATTAGTGGAGCTGGCGAGCACCTGGTAGCGCACACAAGAACACGAAGACGCCCTCGACACTGATGCACGTAAGCCGATTTTTCTTGTTGGGAACTTCCTCGTCTTGAGGTCACATGAAAACTTTATCCTGAAAAAATACACCGCCATAAAGATTGTAACAACATTCATTTCTTATTCTCCCAAGCAGCTTCGTTGATTGATACATGGAAATATTACAAGGAATTAGTCTGTATAATGAAGCACACAGTTCCAGGTGTTTTAAAGAGACATATTATGTACATTTTCAGGGTTATAATTATATTTTGGGTTACTACTAGAAGAGGTTTACATGCTTTAATGCTCAAAAAACACATAATTTTTCTCATACTGTCTACAGCTGCAGCACTTTGTTCCCCCTCTGTCTGAAACGCTCTCTTTTAGCTCCTGTCTTTTTAAGGACCACCCTCCTGAATACCCAGTCCGCTCTGATTGGTCAGCTCACACATCCCTGACCCAGCACTGCCAACAACAACAAAGTAGCTGTGCAAAATCAATTCTGACATGACAAACTAGCTGCGAGGCATTACGTGTATTTATGCCTGCGCGTATGTATTCTGTCTACATACTGTAGTGTGTCCGTTCTTGTCCTGACCTGCTGTTTGTGTGTGTCCACCTGCTCCTGCATGGATCCTATCAGGCCTTTAAGGTGGTCTGCTTTTTGCTGACTCTCCCAGAGTAGATTCTGATTGGCCTGGAGCTCGTCCGTCATCTGGTCGAGAGCCTCCTGTGAATTCTCCCATTGGCTGACCTTTTCCTGGTACCGCTGCGCCAGCTCAGCTAGCTCTTCCTTCACCAAATGAGTTGCTGATTGGGAATCTCTTAGCTGAATAAGGTATGTAGAAAAGGATTAAAGCTGATGAAATCTCAAAGCAAGTAACAGCCCATAATGCCAATATACTATATTACTGTAAACTAAGATCTACCTGTTGCTGTGAGAACCGTAGTTCCTCTTCCAAAACCTCCACCTGCCCTTGCACCCTATGCACCTTCTCTATAGCTGCTGTGTACTTTTGTTTAAAAATGGCTGCAGTTTCGTTCTGCCTCTGGGCTTGCAAACTGGCATCTTTCAGCTCCTCCTTGGCTCCTTCAAGCTGCTGATGAAGAAGTTCCATCTCAACCTCCTGCTTCTTAAGCTTCCCTTCAAATGTCTCGACCTGAAAGCAAATGCAGTCAAATGAAGAGCCAACGTTGATGGGAATAAACTGTTGTGTTTTATTTAAGTGGAACAGCCGTAGCCTGAAGGTTTAGTAGAGTGACCGAAGTGCTGCTTTTTTAAAGGAGAGTAACACTTGGACTCGCTCGTGTACTGTATACTGTAGGTGCTCTAGAGAAAATTTACTGAACAGCTGCCAACTGTTAAAGTGTAGAGTGTTACTGTTTATATATTAGTGCATTTATGTGGTGTTGAAATAATCCGAAAAATTTGAACGCTGCCTCAATTCAAAACAAAAACTCAAAAAGTAAGCGAAAAACTTTGGACACGATTTGCTGACTTCAACATCAGACGCACAGAAACACAGTAGTAGTAGTAGTAGTTTGAATGATGATTATAAACATTAATTAACATATTGAATATCAAATTTGTGCTCATGAGTCATTTCTAATGTGTTTGTAGGTTTAACCATTAGTTGCTGTCCATGTAGAGTGACCTGGTTTAGAAAAATGTATTGGTGTTAACCCTGATAACAGGTCAGGTAATGCTATATTTAAATGGTTTTAGAGAATGTGCTGGTGTAGGAACAATTCTGGGACAAAATCACTTAATAATAATATAATGTAATATAAAGTTTCAAACTGTAGTTCTGCCCCTTTCCACGAGCTCTGTTCTTTTAAATGATTCGTCTACATAAAAAAGTTATTAATATAACCTTGAGAAAAGCTCATGAATACACTGACTAACTCCCCTAACTCGGGAAAGAAGTCTATCCAAGGAGTAAGTGAATGCAAGGACGGTTGCAAGTAACTGCCGGAACTTATTGTATGCGCACATGAAGAAGGATAAATAAACTGAAACTATTACATCATCATCATCATCATCATTATAATGCCATAAAATCTAACAGTGAAACAGGATACTTGAAATTATGCTTCATCGTGACTAAATGTTCCTGAAAATACTGAAATTGATGCTAGTTTGGTGTAATGGTGTAACATATCATGCTGCTCTACAGTAACCTCGCTCATAATGAAAAGGGAACCAAGGAAGTGAAACCAAGCTTAATCCCGGTGTTACACAAGGAATCCTACCGTAGCTCACCTTTCAAGCAGAGAGGTTGAGAAAGTTAAACCCGCTCTAACACTCAGCCTGAGTTCATCCACATTAATCCCGCTGTAATCTGGATCAGAACACGAGGGTTTACAACTAATGACAGCCAACTAGTTAGATTTCAGCGGTTCGCTGCAGCTTGGTTTAACCAGGGATTAGCTGGGCCCATCAAGGACTAACGCTGGGTAGGAGGCAGCATGACTGAGTAGAGAACTTGCTCATGCAAAGGAAGAAAGAGACATAAACCAGAGGAGAGGAGAGGATGGAGGAGCACCATCAACTTTCATTCCCTGCTCTCGAGTCAAAAACTGAACAACCTGTGTAGGTGTGTGTGTGGACTGTTTAAAACCATTGACTCAGCCCATGTACACTTGATTTTACTCAGAGTGTGATGGCGAATGTTTTACCCAAGGTTATGCAAGGTAACAGATTTAAAGTCACAGACACAACATGAAGTTAGTTGTCATATGCCAACTTAACCTATAATAAATGCTTATAATTTTTTTTTTTTTTTTTAATGCATTTACTACCCTACAATCCATACACTAATAGTGGATTAAGCGTTTCTTTCTGTCGCAGGATGAAAGGCCTTATAACGAGGCTTAATGGGAACACCACGGCTTTCTTGTGACCATAATCAGGAGCTTGTGCTTTGGGGAAACAAACAACCATCATTAAATATGATGGAAGACAAATCGCTTTGACCCTAATTTGGCCTGCCGTTTGAGCATTCATGGCTGTCACATGACTACCCAAGTTGACCCTTGGTTGATAATAACTTTATTCTACTCTTCTTTTGTTTTTTTATTCTCTTGATCTATCTTTCCCTCTCCGTACTCGTGTTTGGGTCCAATTGGATGTGAGAGGTTGACAAACAGAGGGGTCATCTTGTCTTGTTTGTTAATTCAGATGATGTAGACGGGAATCTATGTAAGTTGACTGCAAAGAAAAGCTTGTCTGCCAGAAACGGGTCAGTTTGTTGTTCCTGGCAGAGGACTGACTACTTGATTGTCTGCTGTGATTTAGATCACTTGCTCTCAGACGGATAAATGCACACCATTTTTCTTTTTATGCCGTCCACTAGATTAGCACCGTAGATTGTTTCGCTGTAGTATCGCGGCTCAATTGATTGACAACTGAGCAAGCAAAAGACTTCTCTGCGGCTATATTCTGCTGACTTAAATTGTCCTTGAGCTTCTCGACCTCTGACTCTCAATCCTTCAGGCTGCTCTGCATTTGTCTGAGCTCAGAATTCAGTCGGCTGTGAAGCAAGACGCTCTGCATCAGTCTCTCGAGCCTGTTTGACAGCTTCCAGGTCAGAGTTCAACTGAGATTTCACCAGAGATTTCACCTGCAAGGGAGGTGGAGATGAGCGCAGGTGAAGAGGAGAGGTAAAAATGTGTCCTTACCTGTTGCTGACTAATACAGAGCTGACCATGTAGCTGCAGTTGTTCTTTCTCCTTCTGGTCTTTAAGCCGTTCGATATCTCTGACCTTCTCGTTCAACTGACAGGCCTCTTCCTGGTGCCTTGTGACCTTGTGTTTCAAGTGTCTTACCTCACCCTCCAGTGCTGCCACCTAAGCAAGAAGAAACAGAAAGTGAGGAAAACTGAGAGGGACGGAAATGGAATAACTTTATGTAGGAACACAGAGCGTGCACACAGACAGACAGAAAAGACAGCGAGGGGGCGGCAGTAGCCTAAAAGTGAAGGGAATCGGGCTTGAGTCAGAGAGTTTCCCAGTTTAGTCTCAGGACCAGCTGGGAAAATGTGGGCACAAGCAGACATGAATGAGTAACGATTCCCCTTTTCCTTAGCTCCAACTTTCGAGGAGCCTTTGAGCAAGGTGCTACGCCTCCCACTGCTCTAATGGAGCTGCTCAGCAGCCAACAGTAGAAGACTGCTGCTGGTTTGGGCACTTCCCTCGAGTGGATGTGTGCAACTCTGTGGGTGTAAAACAGGTCATCGTTGGAAAAAAAAAAAAGACACAAGGGTGCTCATTCAACCTAGCCTCGGCATATGAAAGGAAAAAACAAAAAATAGTAAGGCAGGTTTGAAATCGTTGTAGTGCTACCTACAATTGAATTTAAGCCCTGAGACAAATTTAAATCCCAAAAAACAGAAACAAATCTGAAAAACCAAAACTATTTTTCACGGAACATAGCTGGGAGACCTTAAATTTACGATATTAAACCAGTATGATATTTTATAAGCTGGACACAAATCTTTTAAAACTACAACATTATAACCTGAAAATACACTCAAATCATGAACAGATAATCAGAAAACAGATATAGTATAAGTGACTATCCATAGGAAAATAGCATATCAACATACAGACACAAACAAGCCACCACACCTGTTCCTGTGTCTTTTCATGCTTTTGTTCAGCTGTCTTCATTTCGGCTCTTAACTGCAGAATTAATTGATCTCTGCTTCGAACCTACACACAGAAAATACACTTGAAGAAAATAAATAATAAATTGCATGTGCTGGAATCTGAGCCCATAATGTGCGTGCGTTTGGTTGAATATTGGGTTAACAATGTAAGATTTGGCTGCATAGCTCTGACCTACGCATGCATGCAAACACACACAAATACATGAGCACATGCACACAGAGACAGAGAGACATGGACCTCCAGGTGCAAGGTGTGGAGCTTCTCATGGCTCAGAGCCAAATCTGCCTCCAGCCTCTCTTTGGTCTGGTTGAGGTGGACACATTCTCTGCCCCGGTCCTCCATCTTGGCTCTCAGCTCATCCCTTTCCTCGCACAGTTTCTCCGAAGCCGTCTCTCTACGGAGCAACTGGAAAATATGCGGTACAATGAAGCCACTCAATCAGCACTATAATCTCTGAGTTCTTCAAAACACCCACAACAAAAAATATACAAAAATAAATAACATCATAATCAACAAGAGTAATAAAATGATATTAATTCTAGCATCCCAAAACCTCAACATTCCCGCAACATAATCTAATACACAATACATGAAAAGTCTAATTCAATTAATTCTGATTCAATTTCCATTTTAATAAATGGAACAAAAGCTACATTTATTTGATAGTGGAATCAGGTATCAACCTTTTAACACAGTTAACATTAATATGAATCATGAGCATTAAAAATAATCTGTTTTGTGAATAATGAAGATGTTGTTGTTTTTGTTTAAATTTCTTTTTGTTTTTACCTCGTTCTGACATTCAGAGTGCTTCTTCTTACTCTCTGTGAGCTCCCTCACCAGTGTGCACATCTTAATCTCCCTCTTCTGAATCTGGAAAACAAAAACAGATTTCTCCTGCTTGAAGGATGTCGGACACGGCACATTTTTTTTGACAAAGTAACATTATGTTAAGGGTCATATCTCCCAAAACAATCAAACTGTATCTCAGGAAACAGGGGAACTTAGGTCGCTGTTTACAAAACTTGAGATAAAATATTCCAGTCTTGTTTTCATATTTGTGTTTTAGGTAATGGTGGTGGTGGGTGGATGACGGCACATACAGAGAAAGGGTTGTTTATGTATCTTGTGAGTATACAGTATGTCTGAAAATTGCTTGTGTTTGTCTGTTTCCTTGGTGACCTCCCCTAATTACCCACTTCAATTCTATGCCAAATCAGTGCGTGTGAGTGTGTGCATCTGCACATGCTTTCATGTGTGTGTTTTGGGAAATGTTTTTGGACTTTCTTTTTTTTTTTTATCTCATCTGTTTGTGTTTACCGAGTCTGTATCTTGTAAAGCTTTTCGTCTGTTTGGGGTCAGTCAAAATGGCCAGGTATCTGCTATTATGTGCTGGTTTCTTGAGTTTTTTGGGATATTTTTGAAAGCACTCATGTCTTACAATTAAATTTGATGCTTAGTTTCATTTATTTATTTTTTTAAAGCTTTTAGGAGTTGAAAGGAGAACAAGGTACCAGGACAATGGACTGTTATACAGTTGAGTTCATTTTCTGGATATCTTGAATAACATGGGGATAAGACCACAGCCTTGTCTTACTCCACAATGTTTAAAGATAATAATGATTAATAATGAAAATGTATCACCAGTATACACTTCTGATTTGGACGTAGTTTCCACTTTCGTTTTATACCAACACATAACAGCCCGAGCCAAACACTCGCTCTCTCCCTCCCTCCCCACCTCCAGTCCGTCCTGCATGATCCAGGGATTGTTTTGACCAGAGTTGAGGGCTCGTTTGTAACTGTCCAGGGGGATTGATGGAGTTAACTTGGCTCTTTGACCTCTCACCTCTGGCTGTCAGCGGTCCAGGCTCGCTAAACACACTAAACCTGAGCTACGGCAAGGGGAGGGAGAAAGAAAAAAAAGAACACTGCATGCACACTGCCATGCACATAGCAGCTAAATCACAAATGAGTGCTCATGTAAGCACTCACAGAGGTGGCAAAGAGCTGGAACCTTGGACAGGAATAATACAGGTTGTGTTTTGCATTTCAATGGACCTCAGACAAAAGAAAAAAATGACCAGAGCAGTCATTGTTGTTACAAATGCAAGTCATTCCACTTACCCATAGCAAACACAACACTTACTTCCTGCCAATTTTTTTTTTTTTTAAATCTTAGCTTGATTTATCTTTGAGTGTGCATGTGTGTGTGCGTGAATTCCCAATGTGAGCGTGTGATAGGCAGAATGGATGTTGATAAACACCGGAGGATGTCGTGTCAAAACAGACAACTTGTCAAAACGACACACTAACTAGGTCAATCACAAAGTTTAAGGAGAAACTTTGGAGTGGATCTTTGGTTTATGCATATCTCTACGTGGATGTCTACGTGTGTGTGTGATAAGCTTCTGAACGAATCTGCAGGAGGGGACCTCCAATATCGAAGGTATTTTTAAATCAATGAGCTCTTAAGTGTATCTCAGTCTCAATGTGTTCACAGATACGCACGCACACAACACACTCAGCGCAGATAGAATCCCTACTGACAGGCAATGACAAGATAAAGAGAGGGAGGGAAAAAAAGGGGGGAGAGGACGACAGGAGGGGGAGAAATAATATTTGAACAGTTGGGGGTGGGTGGGGTTGGCGACGAGGGGAGGGGGGGATGAAAGGCAGAAGTGGCAAGGCAAGAGAAGAAATGAGCAATAAGCGAGATCAAGAGAGAAAGCAGGGAGAGAGAAAAATCAGTAAGCTATTCTGACGGTTGTAAAGCATTGTGAGCAGGACCAATGTTTGTCCAAGTCCAACCTTGAAGGCTTGAACAACCTTCACACAATGCTGCTTACCTTCCACTGTACCATGCTTTCCATCATCCTTTCAATCTTCTATGCCTTCTCACTCCCACCCAGGCACCCTTGTCCGTTTTAGATAATATGCATTTTGAATTTTTTTACCCTAATGCGCTTTATAGAAGAACCATGAGTGCATTCTTTTTACACTGAAGCCCCAGGGGAGAAGCTGGAGACACACCATGTTTACAATGAATCAAATAATTGGACAACACGCAATGAACAATTCAACTGAATTCAAGCACACGGCACTGAAAATGAGTAACACAAGCTACCCTGTTAAAACAAAATGGTAACACTTTACAGTAAGGGTACATTCATTAATATTAGGTAGTACAGTAATAAAGAAGAAGTGAAGTGAAGAAGCTGTTTATCCTGTCCGAACATAACTAAGATGCAATGGCCAAATTTCATGGCAACAACTGTTCCAAATATAATGGCCACGGCCCAGTCTGTTGTGAGTTGACAGCTCTTCCCACCGGATCAAAAGGTGTCTCCCCTTATCTCAACTTTCCTTCCTCCCTACAACCTACAACCCCTCTACATTTTTCCATGCTTCTCACACTAAATCCATCCATCTGTCTAACTCGTTCCCCCCTCTTCTCCCGCGCGCCCCCTCCGGTGTACATCCATGACCTGAAACTTCAAAAACGGAGCCTCAAGAGAACTGCACATGTGACTTTTGGTTCTGAGAATACGAAGCAGATCATCTCTGAGACAAAGCCCCTTGTCATGTTAATGGCTTCACTACTTTCAAGTTTCTCAGTGGGGGGAGTCTGAGCCAGTATAACACTTTAACCACATGTTAAAACTAAAGCAACATCTGGCCATTTGCATGATGATGATGTGTGCGCTGTGTGTTGGTGAGATGGAGGGAACTACTAATAGAGATGGAGAACAAGTTAAAAGGGATACAGATAAATAAAGGATAAGGGATTAAAAAGACATTAAGAAGGATTTTGTGCTTAAAATGTTATTTTTTGGGGAAAAAACATGCAAACATCTGCTTTTATTTAGGGAACTTCCTCTTTCATTTTTGATGTGTTCTACCAAAAGAATCAACAGCTGATCATAACTGAGCTGGAGATGTGTTCTGAATATAAAAATCAGTGTTTAGTCAAGGATTATTTCAAATGTTAATGATTGAAATAAATTGAAAAACTTTGATTATTTCATTGATTTATGAAATTTCACAATACTTCCAGCAGTAGAGTACACACTACATCATAATAAAATGATGTAGGATAACAATTTGAATGTACCATTGTTCATGTAAAATGCAGGCTTCTTTCCTATCTGAGCCTTTTTGGAGAAACCAATTTCCCACTGATTAGAAGAGCATTGTTAAATAGACTCTCACAGATATAGACAGATATAGCCGTCGAGTGGTCAAGTAGTCTGACCTCTATAACCCTCCCGACTCAAGTCAGACCAGTGCTTCCTCTCCTCTACTTCATCTTACGTCCCAGCAGTTTCAGAGAATTAGACATGTGAAAAAAGTGAGTGGACTGCTTTCCCTCTACAGAAAAGGCAAATGGCTTTCCTATTCTTCTGAGCGACAGAGTCTAAGTGAGAGGGGGAGAGTGTGAATCAGAGTACATTTCAGACGAAGGAGAGAGTGTTGACAGTATTTGTTCAGCTGTGCTAATGTTAGGACATTTAGGGCTGCAGAAGAAAATACTTATCACAAAGTTCTCTCGGTTTCGCTTACATTCAAGTGGGAGCAGGCACACTCGCTCTCTTTTACACACACCTACTGCTACCACTGTCCATACAATGATGGACTGAAGTGTGCAAGAGTGAATGCAAAGCTGTAAATGTGTGCGCCCATGTGTGGGTATGTGTGTGTGTGTGTGTGTGTGTGTGTGTGTGTGTGTGTGTGTGTGTGTGAGAGAGAGAGAGAGAGAGAGAGAGAGAGAGAGAGAGAGAGAGAGAGAGAGAGAGAGAGAGGAGCTTGTAATAGATCAGAGAAAAAACAGTTTCAGTGCATAAAACAGGGCCAGATGTGAAGCAGAAACCAGATCCCTGTACAGAGTATGATGATCCATCCCTTGGCATCATCATACACAACTTCATGTACACATGATACACATGTGCACATACAGTTAATCTTACACAGTTCTACAATATTTGCCAACAGCTTATCCTACAAGACCTGTGAAATCCTGATGCAACAGCTCGCTCCCGATATGCAGGATGACGACTGAATTAACACTCACTCCAGTGAAATAAAGAAGGTCAAAAATATGCTCTATAATTTTTTATCAAAATGTGTAATTTTACTAAAACTCATTGACTCTCATATATGAGTTTTAAAGGATGTAATCTTTTTAATGTGCACTCTACAAACTGGGAGACTGTTCCAACAACACCCTCAATGATAGCAACCGAAATCCTGACCTTAACCCTAACCCTAAAAACATTCTGCAATGAGTATTGTCAGTGAAGAGGCTTGCCAGTGAAAAGGACTAAACCTCATGTGTTGCTTCTCCTTTTTATATATCCAAGCCCTTGAAATTTCACCAATGGCTTCATGAAAAGTATCTTTCCAAGCTGGTTAATTGAAGGTTAAATACAAACCACTGAGCAATAACATAAGCTTTTGATACGTGGCAAAAAGGGCAGAGGATAGAAGGTCTAAAAAGCAATACAGCATATGAACATGTGCATTTGTTTTGTGTCACTCTAGTCCTAGCTGGGAAAATAAAAAAATCCCATTTTAGCGGAATGATCAAAATTTTTGGCAAGTCTGTCTTCGTCAAAAGTGTGTGTTTTTAATAAGGCTCTAAATATCAGAACATCCCATTACCCATTATCTAAAACCTTATTATCAGCCCCATTGTAGAAATAGACAATGCCTGTCACAGAGAATATTACATTTGAAAATTGAATATTTAAATGAATCCCTCACCTGTGCGACCCTTCTTATCAGCCCCATTGTGGGAAAAGACAATGCATTACATTAAAGTGAATATTATATTTCATCTCCATCCTGTAGAAATTGCGTGTTTTCAGTTTAACATTTTTTTTTCTGACATTGTCCACTCTATGTAGAAAATGTTTCATGACCTTGCGAGCAAGCAAACTCGCAGATAGTGTATCAACAATACAACAACAGGGAAGTCACATGTGTTGTCCCACTTAACTATTACAATAACATTGCAAAGTTTTGAAAGAATGTATATCATTTAATATTAGAATGAAGACCTTGAGGAAGAAATCAATCACCTTCTTTTCAGTGGTGTGACGCGTGTGGGTCAGTTCCTTCTGCAGATGCTCCATTTCTTTGTTGGCATTGTGCAGCTGCTCCTGGATCTGCTGCCTCTGCTGTCTTTCCGTGTTCAGAATGGTGTTGGTCTGATCCAGGGATTCACTGATGTCACTCAACGTGCACTCACTCATTTGTAACTGAGGGTGATTAGAGATAGAAAGAAGAATAAGTGGAGTAAGGCTGAGAGAGTCACAGTCAAATGCAGGCAGAAAGCTGTAGAGAGAGCTGAGGTGGAGAATCAACAAGATACAAACAGAAGAAGAAAGTATAGTTTAGGGATGTTTGCCCCTGCTCTGTCTCCATAGCAGTGAAAAGGAAATCATAAAGGCTTTGTGCCAGGCTGGGGAACCCTGCAGTTACTGCTTAGACTCAGGACCAATAAAACTGCTTGACTACATGTCATAAAGTTGTAGGTAACACTAACTGTAGACTAGTGCTTCTTGAACCTTGGGATCTGACCCCAATCAGACAAGGTAAACAATATGCTTTCATTCACATGGGTCCTTGGAAAACACCACATTTCTTTAATGAACCTCATGGCAACCTCAACGTTTTCCATAAAAAGAAATGTGATTTACACCATTATGATAAAAAAAAGATAAAAAACTGATTTTTTTCATTTTCAGACGGTCCTTCAACAAATCATGTGCTATGAAGGTTTCCATCAGGAAAAATAATCAAATCTTAGCTAAAAATACTGACCTTGCATGAAAAACACTTAATTCTACATGTCGCATTTTAAATTTCAACAAAAATGAAGGCATTGCTCTACCCAGATTATGTAAAATAAACATTACATTTTGCACCCTTGGGGAGCCACAGTAGCTCAGTTGGTAGAGTGTGTGCCCCATGTACAGAGGCTGTTTCCTCGCTGCAGTGGCCCTTTGCTGCATGTCACCCTCTCCACCCTCTCTCTCATCTGGTTTCCTGTTGTATTTAAAGCTGTCCTCTCAAAAAAATCAAAGTTTTTGCACTCTTCAGTGCAACTGGGAAGCCCTCAATGATGCTGAGACCTAGGGTCACGTAACAACATTTCCGCAAAAGTTGACTGGACTGAAGAAGGAGGAGCCAGCAACAGAAACTGTTTGTACAGCTTGTAGAAATGTAAATAGTTAAATATGTATGGCATGTGGAGCCCCAATTTTTCCCAGTATACATAGGTAACACTTGTGGGCAAATGTGATAATGCAAAAAGTACATTTTTGAGGTCTCCCCCACTTCTAGCCATGATTGTTCTGTTTCCACTGAGCTGCAGGACTTAGATATTGCAGTGAGAAAAAATAGCCTACAGTGAGGAAAACTGTGACAGGACAAAAAAAATGTCCAGAAACTACCTCCAGGTTTGCAACCTCCTCAATCTGGATGTTTGACTGTGCTACTGCACTGTTCTACAGGTGTGTACAACTGAAATATCTGTCAGCAGCCAATTCTGACTGACAATATTGACTGACCAACAAAGCGTCAGGCTATACTGGAAAAATCTAATTATACATAGTCCGTAAAAGTATCAATAACGGTATTATCATTCAGTGCATCTAGTCTGTACTAGACTGTATGTGGGCTCATGTTTAATTGTGTCCAATCAATTTCAACTCAATCGTGTACTGTGGAACTGTAACAGTATTTACTGTATCAGGTAACAATTTGCAGTGGCAAAATACTTGATTCTGTCTAAACAACCTTTCTATCAGTAAAAGAGAAGGTAAAACAGACTACTCTGAACCCCACTCAAACCTGTGGCACTTTAAATATGCAAAGTGTGTACCAGCATAGCACACAAGTGTGTTCAAATGATCACACTTAAACTGCTGCCACCTTAAGAATTCAACAATGATGTCAGTAAGATAACAGATAAATTAATTTAGTGTTTGAAAAGTAAGGGCATGAAGTCGACATCTAAGAGAGTTCCCGAAGTCAAGTGACTAAAGCACTTTTATGTTGAATACACTTTGTTTAGTTGGCACCCGCGCCACTAAAACACTAGAAATAAATGACTCGTTTTGGTCAAGAACACAGTAAATGGGTTATTTAAGTCTAAAACACATCAATGCCACGCGCCACTCTGAAATACCTAGAGGGGTGAGAGGAGGGGGGGGAAGTGAAGGAGAGAGAAAGAAATACAGCGGGAGTAAGACACAGGGAGAGAGAGAGAGAGAGAATTACAAGAAAGAGAGGAAAAGGACAATGAGAGAAACCTAAAGGCCATTCCATTCATCATGCGTATGACTCTTTAATGTTCCCATACATTACCCATTGGTTCTCATTGGGGTGAGGGTGAGACTGGACAAGGGACATGAGAGAGAAAGGGAAAGACAGAAAGAAAGAAAAGAAAGAAAGAAAGAATGATACAAGGAAAAATAATGAATGGATTAAAGAAGGAAACAAAATAACAGTTAACCCCTCCCCCACTCTAGCGCCCCTCTCTTGGCTAAGTGATATTCACATGAACACGGTTTTTTATTGTACAATGAGCCAACCCTCTGCGGAGCTAAGATGGTGGCGATGAGTTATTAAATATGGAGAGAGGGCGAGCGAGGGAAGGCAGAGGAGGAGGGGAAGAAGGACGGATGATTAACTGTGAAGGAAGTAAAAAATGAGGAGAATTCCCCGATGTACCTGACTGGATTTGATTTAGAGAAGGTTGCCCAATTCTGTTCCTTATTTAAGAAGAGCTCCCCTTCTGTGTGTGCGTGGTTGTGTGTGTGTGTGTGTGTTACCTACTTTACTCTGCAGTGAAGCCAGGCTTTCTTTAAGCTGTGCGTTGTCTTGGACCAGCTGTTGTGTGTGTTTCTCCTTTACAGCCAAGGTTCTCTTCAGATGGTCCTGTGTGGCTCGCAAACCAACCACATTCTGGTCCAGGTGCCTCACACGCTCTTCTCGCTCTTTCATCTAACACACACACACACAGATGGACAACAGAACAGTCTTTACCACACATACACAAATACAGCTATACTACTACCTGCACCTTAGGGTTTTACTTGCCTTGCATCGATTCAGACACCAAAAGGGCCATCAAAAGTAGTATATTCAGACACACCTGTTCACGCTACTATGAGTTTTTCATCGCAGATTGCACTAAAGAGATCAGATACTTTCAACGAGACTAAATAATTGTCAAGATAGCAGTTTAATGTTAGTGTCATCCCAAAATAGTAGTAGCTTTTTATATTATGCCTGTAACATTAAGGACATATGTGGAATCAGCACACTTGTTTATTTCTGTTGTCATTTTCAGCCGTGACCGTGACGTTCAAAGAGGTATAATTACACGCGGTGGTCCGATCTGACGTTTCTGCTCTGCTTGTTTAATGTGCTGTATTGCTTTGCTAACATCTTTGATAAACTAAACCTAGCCAACGTCTTGATCTTGCTGCCCAACAGATTAGTAAAAGTGTTGTTACCTTTGCCAAGATGGTCATGTTTTAACCTGTGTCTGACTGTTGGTTGGTTGTTTAGTTCTTTGGTTGGTTGGTCAGAATGATTACACAAAAACTACCGAACAGATTTCCACAAAACTTGGATGGAGGAGACTATTGTGGGTCTAGAATAGACACGAAAAAGGCACAAATCCAGGATTTTTTTCTCACTTTCTTTAACATTGCGAGTGTTTTCAGACATTTTCTTTGTCTCTCAGGATAGAATTAAAGGAGACCGTTGAGCCTTGGTGACGGTTATGGTTTCTAGTTACTATATGAAAGCGTCGTACATGCATTTTAGATGAATGAGATGTACACACTTTGAAGTACCATCAGGAAAAAAGAGCATCACATTGTACTTGCACACCTTCATGTTTATCATCAAGCTCAAAAATGAATCTACGGCATCATTGTTTTTCAGTAACATAGATTGAAACTAAAGTTCCCGTGTGTTACTGTACAGAAATTAGTGCTTGGAGTGATTATTGGGGGAAGGGGACTGATTATGTCTAAGGAAGCAGACAGTGGTTGAACTCCTCACCCCATGCATGAATGTGAGTGTGTGTGGGCCTGTGGTTCAGAGCCCCTCGCCAAATCAAAGCCCCTATTCATTAGCACTGTGTTAAATGAGCCCTGTGTTAGATTAGTAAGGAGGCTCCACAGACAGTCAACACACACACAAACAAAACTCGCAATCACATTTACATATACACACGCATACACACTACACAAGTACACAGCCTTGCATGTCAGACTGGACGATTTTAAGATTTATGAGACAGGGAGACCACATGAAAACATAACCACACACAATAAAGACTCCCACGCACACAGACACACACACACACACACACTCACACACACACACACACACACACACACACACACACACACACACACACACACACACACACACACACAGTGGGTACTGTCGGCACAGCATTCTTCTTAACTTCTTATCTCTCTCAGTCTCTCCCGTCACCTCCTCTAACAGCAGATCCTGGTTTTGGACTTGGCACTTACATAGCCCACCTCTGCCTCCTTCAGATAGCTCTCCAGACTCTCCAATACATATTTCACCCAACCTATTGTAAAAGTGAGCTAAAGATGGTCTTTTGCGCAGTTAACTCATCTACAGCATGTCTAATGGATGGTAACAATTATAAGCAATGGGGCAGCCGGTATTGCGACACTGAATTAAAATGACTCTTTTATCTGGATATTCCACCAATTTTAGTGTGACTATTGGGAAATAAAATAAGTTTTACAAAACTGCGACAATAATGTGTGAATTCCAGGCGCTTCAGCCAAGTTCAACATATTACATAAGACAAAGTCTTCTTTGTGGTAACCCATTTATAGTGCGAGAGGGATTTCAGGTGAGAAACGATTATGAAGCAAAAGGGCACTTTTTTTTTTAACATTTTAAATGTTATTACTACCAATGTTAATATAAGTTAGAGCAATGATTTCTCCTCAAATGTAGCTACTGTAACTGTCTTACTGTACTTACTTCTGACTACAATTCATGCTAGGATGTTTAATATGCACTAGACATTATGGCGTATATAGTATATCTAAATATTGCAGAGAAATCTTCTGTAATTACCACCGTCAATCCATTTCCATATATTTTAATAAATGTGCAAAGCATATACTTGAGGATGTACATAAAAAAAAAGAAATGAAATCTAAGGTAGTTGCGAGGTCAGATGCATACATTCATTCTGCCGCCCTGAGTCCATTTTAACAAATCTATTCTCAACTTCTTCTTGGTACTTCAGTAGAACTATATTAATTTTGTCATGTGAAGAGAGACTTGTTAGAGCAGGTTAAGGACAGTCTATTTAACTCGTTAGCAGGCCTAACACATCTTTGATGACTTATCCTGCACTCGGGGGAGTATGATCCTTTTTTCATCCAATAGAAGCTTTCTTTATTTTATGATGCTGCCATGGATGTATAATTAGAGGAAATTAGGAGTGTGTTGCTAGGGACCGAACCTCACAGATTACTGTACAACGCACATTCCTGTTTACAGGAAACATGTCACCATGCCGAATCAACTAGCATTCTATTAGCCATTTCATGGTGACTTTAAGGTGTCAAAAATCAGGATTGCTAAATTACCTAGGTTGGTAAGAACATGATAAAATTCAACTACATGTAAAGATGAGCACAAGCAGCAGTGAATAAGTAATAAGTAATGTAATATTACAAGAGAACAATGTAATATATATTAAACATACTGATTATTTAGTATCATCTTAGTTAAAGTTGTGTGCTGTAGCTAGATTTGTCTTACAAATGCAAGTGAGTGCAAAAGAAAGCTAATGATTTAATGGCTGATGCAGCAGTGTGTGAATATTGTTACAATGGTGACCTGGATCCTCCCATGGTAACATGTAGAGCAATGTAAGATAACCAACAATGTGAGAAGCTAGTGAACTTACAATATTTTGTTATTTCTTAAGAGTGAGTTTTATCACCCACGGTATATTCGGGGCTGTGATCATCTCCAAATGATCTCTTATCTCAGTTCTTAAAGATCAAATAGTTATAACCCCAAATATGTAACTTTTAACAATTGTGATCTGGCATGATCAGGTAATAGAAGTCACATTAAACAAACATATAAAACATAAGCAATTATTTTACTTACTGGTCCATATATATAGCAATCTCAAAAATCATATCATATGTTCTATTTTCCCATGAGCCTAGTATTCTACTCATATAATAAAAACAGTATATTGTATTTTCCACAATCTCACTCAGGATATGGTCACTGTTATCTACCCATGATGCAGCTGGTTAAAGATCACAATGTCTGTCAAAATCCCTCCTATAGCCCAAGGACTTTACGGCACTGACTTTCAGAACTCCATAATATTGTTACATAATTAATACATCACAGTGATTTTTCTCATCTCCAAATCTGCCACCATCAGAGATGATTAAAGATTCCCATGTGGTCTGTGTAAAGTCTTAATTCTCCAGTGGGGGAGTATAGGACCTTGGCTGGAAGTCCTGAAGAAAGAATATCAGATTTGTGATTTTATTTCAAATTAGAGCTTAAGCCTTGGACTTTCATATTAGTAGAGTCCCTATTGAGAGAGAAACCTCAATCTGATCAAGTCTCATTACTTTAGCAATTAAAGTTTCACCCCTGGGGTCTTCCCCTTAACTCCTGCCCCCCGCCTCCTTCGCCTTCGCCTCCTCCTGTCTCCGATCCTTTTATTCTCTCCTCCTAGCCATCACATGTTTTTGCCACCAAGGTGGAGGAGAGGAGAAAAGGAGAGTGGCTCGCGCAAATCCTTGATTGACCAAAGTCTATCCTCCATCTAGGATTACGAATAGAAATGGAACATTTGAGGACAAAGGAAGGAGGGGTGAGATGGGAAGAGACAGAAGAAAAAAGAGAGACTGTGAGTGTGAGTTGCAGAGTTATGGGCAGAGAGAGAGAGAGAGAGAGAGGGAGAGAGAGAGAGGGAGGGGGAGAGAGAGAGAGAGAGAGAGAGAGAGAGACAGAGAGAGAGTGAGGGTGGCTAATATAATTGAATTAAAAAGATGGAGCAGGGCCATTTCTAAGCAGGTGGGAGTGTGGAGTGAGAAAGAGCAGGCAAGATATTAACTTCTAATAAAAGAGAGATTAGAAAGTGGCTAGGAGGACTGCTCTGTCTTTACCTGTGGGAGTGACGGCCCCCACATAACCTTTCACTGCAATATGCACACTGATATTGGCCGCTATATTCTGAGTATCCCCCCCCCCCCCCCCCCCCCCCACACACACACACACACACACACACACACAAAGACAAATGCATATAGCTTCACAAGCATTCATGCACGCACCTGCACATGAATGCCTGTGCATGAATGCTTTGCACCCAAACAAACCATACATACTGTATATACACACACATAGACATAGAAATATGCGACATTTGTGGAGACACATAAGCACACACACACACACACACACAGTCATGAGTGCAGTGTGACAGCAATGCATTATCAGCTCTCATTCAATGATCCAACAGGCAGCAGCCATCAGATAATGAAGACGCAGCTCTTTGGGAAGCCGCCGCTATACAGACAATTAATTAACTAATTGGTCTAACGAGCTCGTTAAATCCAAGCTTTTTTGGCAGCCAGTGTGAATACATTAACAAGGCTAATTCAATTAAACAGGTGCAGATTTCACAGCTGCCTCTCACACGGTCGCACACACACACACACACACACACACACACACACACACACACACAAATCCTACAGGTGTTGTGTACATGTTCGCTCCATTTGACTCTGATGTCTTTCTCAGCGAAACCTTGGCATGCGATCAAATGTATAATGATATGCAGATCAAGTGGCGTGTAGTTGTGTGTTTGTGTGTGCATGTCTGTCAGTGCTTGTGCCTCAATGGGCCAATGTGCCTTTGAATTAAAAGTACAGCTCAATAGGCTCTAGCAGCAATGGTAATTTGTATAATTGAAAGAGTGCTCAATGTGTGGGTGGAAAAACTGATTGAAGGGCTATGAAAGAACAGTTAAAATTTAAATAAAATCTTTTTTGTGAAGCACCTTGTAACCTTCTTATGAAAAGTGTTATAAAGCTTATAAATATTTTTATTATTTATCTTTGCACAGAAAGCCAGAAGTCAACCTTTAAGGTCAGCAAAAGCTTCTCAAAGACATATAACTTTTGAGTTGCTTGGAAGATTTGAATATTCTTCATTCATGTGTGTTACAATTTGGAACATGTAGCATAAAAAAAGTTTGAAGCCTGCATTTATGTTTACACAAAGACGCTACTTTGGCCTCAGCCTGGAACGCAGTCAGTGGTATATATTAGCTGTTGTATAGTTTGGTCAAAACTGCATTTGACGGCATTTGTCACTCTTTTGCTTGTGTGTAGTCTTCACGCAAATCCTCCATTATGAAAATTGACAGAGAATAAATTATGAGCAATATTGTAGAGAGTTATCCTCATAATAAGACAAAATCTCACGAACACTTAGATTGTTAAAGGAGACCTACTAATATCTATCTATCTATCTATCTATCTATCTATGAGGCGTAAAGAGACAGGAGCTAAATCAGAGCGTCTCAGCTAGAGAGAATGCAGTCACGCTGTACTGGACAGTATGAGAAAATGGATGCATTTGTTAACCAATAAAGCATGTAAACCTATTCTGGTCGTAGCCCAATATAAAATGATGAACCTGAAAATGTGCATTATATGTCTCCTTTAATATGATGATACCACTTTGAAAGAGGTGTATATAAGAGTGGCACGACACCATCATAACCATGCCATGACATCTGTCATAAACAGGAAGCAGTCTTTATGAATGTCTATGACTGCTGTCATTAAGTGTCATTTGGTCAATTATACAATTTCTAATAGGGTTAGGGTTAATTGACTGAATGATACTGCCTATATGCATATGGATTGATAGTATGCACTGAGATTACATCTAGTGTACATACAAGCATAAATCCTACTTGAGTCTACACACAAAACACACACAAACACAGCAGAGTGGGACTATTGATGACACAGCTTGTCTCAAGGTGATGGGCCAGTAAGTCTAATGTGTGATCGGTGTGTGTCTGTGTCCGCACGGTGATTTGGTGGGTTTGGTTTGTTATGGCAGCAGCGACAGCAGAAGCTCCCTCATAGGCTGATAAAGCGCTGAGGTCGGTGGTTAGCTAAACTCCCATGGAGATGATACCACTGATTAATTTCCTCCGTCTTCATCCCACCCCCCCATCCATAGGTCCACCTTCTTTCCCTTCCCCCAGCCCCTTCAGCCACTGCTGAATATTAAATCAGTCCCCCTTTTTTTAATTTCCAGATAACCACAGTTCATTTCTCTTCAAGTGTCATATATCCGTGACATGGTGTAGCAGCCTATATATTAGGGATGGCTGATGTGAGTTATTGTTATTGCTATCTTGTTTCCATTTACTGCCTGTGTGTCCTACTGTACACTACGCATGGCTAAATCATTACCTGCACATGCGGTGCAAATATCGAATAACACCGTTGGTAATTTGCGGTGAAATTTCCTATCTTGACAGTTAGACATGCTCGTGCCCAATAGTCTCTGTTTGTACCATAAATATTGCCCGTGGCGTTTTGTGTAGTGTTTGTTTCCTGCTAGTTAATAGTGATGTTTGAGTGTATATGATTGTTTGTGTGTACACGTTGGCCAGGGAGAAGGAGGCGAGAGGTGAATCTATACTGCTGCTGTGTGTTTCCTCGTGATTTGGATTTTTGCTGCTGAGCTGCACCACTTATAGGCCAATGTTTAAAAGGTAATAGACACACAGAGAAGAAGTACACAAGCAGTCCTGAGAGCAGCCCTGCAGTTTGTACAACACATATATACATATATACCTATATATAACATTTGGTGTGTGCAGCCACACCAAACACACAGACAGACACACACCACGGGTGCCATCACTCAATGTCCCAGCTGCAAATGAAATCTCATTCTCTCTCACAATTTGAGTAGCCCAGTCTGAAATATCTCTCTGCCTTCTGCCTCCCTACCCCCATACTTACTCGAGGTCTTCACTAAATCACACCCTATTTTTCTGCACACACTTTATTCTCTATCCTTTATTCAAAACACATGCTGACCAGAAATCATCACACACACATTTGTGTATTTGTCAGCGTGATTAAATATTTATTAACCCCTTGCATTTGCACATAAGTTAACACGTCGCTACCCCACAACTAGGCTTTGTCTTCCATTCAGACATGTAACAACAACAACAGCTGCTGCTTTCACGTTTCTAGCTTTTCCTTTCGTGCATTGTTGTGCCTTGCCATCATCATATTACTCCACATCACCTGCTTGCATAGCCTGGAACCTCGCCCAGGAAACTGGGGAAGTGGGAAGTGATTTGGAAAAATGAGGGCAATAAAAAAAAAACAAAGGGATGAATGGAGAGATGTGATATAAGGTAATATGCTAACCCAATCAGCAGGCTGCTGTTTGCCGACAGTATAATCAACATATCGGCCTAATGTCATTACGGCTATATGAGAAATAATATTGCGTGAAATGATATTGCGTCGCGCGTGCATGATCGCGTGGTGCACACATGAGCGAGCTCACGTGTCCAGATGTATGTATCACCTACCAGTTTCCTGACACAGACAGGCCTCCACACGCTCACGGTGACACAAAGATACACTGCATGAATTACGCTAGTTATTCCTGCATAAAGACTTTCAAGAAAGAAAGAACGATGAGAAGATTCCACTTGTTCAGGACGATTAACTGACTTGATGATTGATATTGATTAAATTAAAGAAGTGGTATTATTTTATCCCTCTGACAATTCATTTCATTTGTTTTAAGCTACGATTTTAAGAAGTTAAACTAGATTTACTTGAGAGGGTTATTGGCTAGATCAGTTAAAATCGATATTTATCACTTTACCCCACGCACACACGCATACATCTGCATATTCACACACACGGACTGCCCACTGGCTCCGACACAAGAGGATATTAGTTAGTGTGTGGCTTCCATATCCTGAATGCATAAGGTCGCTGATGGCCTCTATTGACGGACACTGGCGTGAAGCCATCACTCAAGTTATGGAGCTTTAATTGGAGACAGCATAAAACGATAAACCAAGAAACATGCATGGCTGAACAGCCCAATGTAAACCATTAATCATGGAACAGGCAAAGACAAGTGGCCGCCACATACTGTACACGCATACACACACACACACACACAGACACGCAGGAGGGTGCACACAGCTGCAAAAGCACACATCTGCTGCCCTTGCACCACACACCTTGCATTTGTGTGCATATTTGCGCACACACACACGCACACATGCGTGGCAGAGACAAGTGTCCCAGTCACATATTCTCATGATAGATGACCCATTTAACTTTGATTTCTGAGAGAAATGAGCTCGCCAGCGATACAGGGTTACCACACACACGCACACACACACACTCTTTCATTCATAACACACACACACAGACAAAGATAATATACATGGGCTACATATATGAACTCACAGTGTACATTTTGTCTATATGTAAATAACAGCTTGCATTATTTTGTAGACGCATGTATTCATGCCCTCTCTCGCACTTGCTTCCTCACACACACACACACACACAGTGCCACTTATTTGCACGAGAAGGGTTATAATATGGGGATGATTTGTGATGTAAGCAATCAGAAGTGAGGTAATTCATCAGTAGCTGTGTCTAACACACATCTCCTCTGGTCATAAATACAAATCTGCACACGCCCGCACACACGTACACCTGCTTGTAAAATCTGCGCGATCCCACGGAGGAGAGAATAAATCAGACGAGCAAAAAGTTGGCATGAAGGCAAAACCGTTAATAACGCAAACCCACATAAATGTGCTCCCACACACATCACACCCTCTGCAGATAGTTGGAATAAAAAAAAAACCCTGACAGACACGTGATATGTTTTAGGAAAGTTGGATTGTGTGTAGCCCTCTTCACATCTGTAAAGCCTGGGAAACAAGCCACTGGTGTTGTCAATATGAGTTAGTTTAAAATGTTTGTTATGAACACAGTTTGTACAATGTTTCTTTAATCTTTTTATATAAATAAATCTGGCTTGACTTGACTTTGTTTTATTACTTGACTACTGTATATTATGAATAGCAACTTTCAAATATGCAGTTCGGCGCTGCCATCTCATCTAGCACTCGCACAGGGTTGGAAAAAATATGAAACAGGAGATAAAAGAAAGGCCTGAAAATGATTAAGAGACAAGACCGTATTACCTGTACATTACACTTATGGCAATATGTGGGTAAAAAAGCCATGAAAATGTTCAATAAAAACAGGGAAATCCAGGGGAAAGACAGAGGACTAGGAAATATAGAGATTTGTTTATTACACAGCAATTGGAGTTCATACAGATGTCATTGATTTAGAGGCGGCTGTAAGGAACTTCTTGAAAAGATGTTTTCTCACATTAAAAAGGAAAGATGAGAAGTGACTGCTGCTCTGACTGAAGCTGGAAGGTTATTTTTCCAATTGGAAGCAAGTAGAGGGACTAAGAAAACTCAAGGTCTCGGTGTCAATAGGTTAAACAACTCATGGAACCAGAGCAAGAGAAAACAGAAAGTACAAGCATTTATATTCTCTTCTATCTGTAGCGTTTCCTAATGTTTTTGTACAGAAGTGTGGCTGCTGCCAAAAACAGAAGCCTTTCTCTTCCAGCTTTAGTCCCAAGAGCAATTAATTTTTGCAAAGTGATAATGTTGTAGTCCAGTGTATTTCTCACTTGGTCCTTGATTGCAAATGTTAACGCCCCACAACGCACTGCACCCCACCACAGCCACTGTCCGGTGACATATGAGACAGTGTTGATATTTAGACAGATGGATGGCGCATTAGAAGGATAAAAACCTCCCGAACACACACAAACACGTACAGCACGTGCACACACACGTTCCATACAGCGGTTGCAGCCCCTCAGCGCTCCTCTGTCCTCACATGCTTGGTTTCCCCATCTAATTGCTGCCATTCGTCAGTGTGTGTGTGTGTCTGCGAGTGTGTGTGTGTGTGTGTGTGTGTGTGTGTGTGTGTATAACAAGTGCCCCTGTACTTTGTGTTTTTTGTGCTTCTTCCGTGATTCTGTCACCGCGCATTTACAAACAACTGTGGTGAAAAGAGAGAAAGTAACAGATGATCAGACAGACAGGTAAGAATGGGAAGAGAGAGAAAGACAGGAAGACGCAGAGAAACACACACACACACACACACACACACACACATACTCACAGAACTGTCACAGTGCCATAGGGCATACTAAACCTGTCAGCATTTAAACCTGCTGGCTTGTACTCTGGCTTGCCAAGTGGAATTAGTCTCACATAATATGCCAGCCTCTTTATCGAAAACAACAAACACCTACTTTAGTTATACTGTATAAATATAATAGTTTAAACACAATCATAATCTCTCGCACCTGTTACGAAAAAAGTATGCGTTTGTTACTTTTAGCCACTCTTCCCGCAGTGAAGACATTAAGGATGTGATTATGCAGATACAGAAGCTGTTAAAAATCAGCAAAGGAGGTGTGTGTAAAAAAAAAAAAAAAACACACCCTTGATCATTGGTGCAGAATCTTCCAAATAATTCTTCAGCATGGAGCAAATCAAAACTCTAAGTGCATAAAACAAGTTAATTGCAACTTAACTTGACTTGCTTCTGATGCTGACATGTAAACAAATGACACTGATTGCACTCTTTTGGGCAATCATGAAAATGTGACTGTGCTGATGAGTAAACCTGTTTATGTACTGCATGGCCGGCTTATGTGTGTGCGTCTGCAAAATTACGTTTATATGATAGTGTGTCTGCGTGTGTTTAATAAGAAGGTCCACATTATTACTTTTTTTTTTTCTTTCACATGTGCCCGCGTGCGTCTACGTGTGTGTGTACGTGAGTGTGTTCAACATGATAATTTGTCAGTTTATGTTGTGAGGGGGGCTAAACAGATAAGCAATCCACAGCTCAATCCTTCATCCTGCTCTGATTATAAATCAGCTGGAGCTCTCAGAAGCAATCAGCAAGAGCAATCTGCAGCCGGCACAGACACCTTATCAATCAGAGGGCACCATCACACTGTCACACACACGCGCACATAAACCAACCAAATACACACTCGCATGTTTGTATGGTCCTGGACCCACAGACGGGCTCACACAAAACGCACACACCCGTCGACACAAAGACAGGTATGCCGCAATTGTAATTCTACATCACCACCCTGCAGCCTATTTCCTCCTTTCAAAACTTCCTTCTCTTTTCTCGCATTTTTTATTTATTTTTTTTGTCTTGTGAAACAGGATCACAGAGTTGCAACAAGAGTTTCATCCAGCGAGCTGCCTGGCGGCCACGGAACTGTGCCAAGCGAGACACATCACTCCTAATTACAGTCTGATATTAATAACAGAGAAAAATATTAATCTTGGAGGTAAACACTAAGCCGCTTAAAGGAAAATTGCAAATAAATCAGATTATCTTATAGGAATATCCTCCGAATGGGCCGAGGGGGTAATGAGAAACCTGGGCCCAACCTCTCCCTCCTTCTCTTTTTCTCTCTGTCATTTCCCACTCCCCACTCTCCTGCGGGATTGAAAAAGGTGTGACTGTGTGTGTTCGTGTCTGGGTGTGTGTTTGTGAGCACATCTGTGTATTTATAAAACTGAAGTCCCACCCCACCTCCACACCCCTCCCACCACCACTTCCAGCATCACCTCCCTCCATCTCTCTCTCTCTCTCTTTGCTGCTGTATTCATTTTTCACCTCCAATTTTATTTTTTCATCAGTCGGGGGGGCGCCGCCGAGCAGATTCAATTAGGTTCTATGATTGGGCCGCTGGCATTCAGCGGGGTCATGGAAAGGTTAAAGAATTCAGTGGCACAAACATGATTATGGCTCTGTAGCATTTGATCAGAAGTAAGGTTTGTCACGGCAAAGTGGAGCCCCTCTGTTTCTTGCACCAGGACCACCGGTTCGGCCCGAGTGTGATGTGAGAGCTGTTCCACGTGTTGGTTCGGCTGATTCTTCCATTGGATGGTAATTACATGCTGAAGATGCTGGTTATACAGCAGGTATAAAGAGGCGTACGGAGATATATGCACACGTGCATGTGTGCACACAGGTGTGGCATGCTGCTACAACAGCAAGCATGAAAACACGCTAACATAAAGGCACAGATACATTAATTCTCTCTTTTTCCTTCTCACTCACTCACACACACACACGTGCACACACACACACACACACGCACGCACACACACACACATTCAGAGAGTAGCAGAGTAATAAAGCCCACCCTTGCAGTGAAATTAAAGCTAGTCAATGACACTGCGTGCTGAGTACACACTAAATCATTTTTATACCCAGATGAAATAGCCAACATAATACCAGCTCTGCACATGTATCCAATATCACCTGGAGACTATGAAAAAAAACTAACAAAAAAACCCAACAACTAATCAAATATCATATTGGATGTGTCAGACTCATGTCAGAACAAGAGATTAATACTAAATATAGGAAATATGGTACAATAACAGTGTGAGATCTTTTTATATTCAAAATGACCAGGCAGCAGAGAGCACATTATGAGATATTGGATTGATAAACAGGCTGCGATGCTGTTGTTCGGTGAGTATAATAGAACAATAACGTTGCTCCTGGGTTAGCAAAGATTGCATTATGATTTTAATGTGTTTTACAGACACAAGCCCTTCACTGAGAGGAAATTATGTCAATAAATAAGCAGCCTTACATTTTAAAACAAAGAGAATCATAGTCAATGAAAAAAAAAAAAGAACGTGCAAATATAGAATGGGGTTCGGTTACCATCAGATATCTTTCGCAGCCACGCTGGCACACAAATATGCACATCTCCCTGACACATTGTGAACTCAGAAACACAATGTACTGTCTGACGTTTATTTAAACAAACGTGATATCTGAGCATATGTATGTTTTAAATATGAATCCAAAAAATTTAAATACGGGGAGCTCTTGCGTGAATTCTTTGATTATCAATATCTGAGAGCGACACTTCACCAATGTGCCCGTATCCGCATTTGCACACACATATTTCTTTCCACTCACACCTGCATCTGCCCACAAGCAGATTCATTTTGACAGTGCGTGTCAATCATCTCATTTTGGGGGTGACTGTCAATCATCTCCTTCCCTCAAATCACCAGAAGCCATAGCCATCAGGGAGCTTTCCCATCTGCCACTATCTGCCACTTCAGGTGTGGAACACCAGCCAGACGCAGCCAGTCAATAGAGCTGTTTGGCACTCCAGTCCCTTGCTGCGGCCCTAATTGCCGGTGCAACACTGAAATATGTCCTACACTCCCCAATTCTTGTGAACCCCCGCCCGCAAACTAAGCAATCCCCATTCCATACTCAAGATGGGTATTTACATGGCCCACACCGCGGAGAGCAAACAAGCTCATTTAAAAGTTCACATGCTAATGTGTGACATTTAATCCAAACTTTACACGGGGAAAAGGACACGCAACAATAGATTTTGATTCCTTTCCTGTCCGTGAATCTCATCATCTTTCGCCTTCCATATTTATGAGTTGAAAAGGCGGGACACCTTAGAGGGGAGTGAAGGGAAGCGACCGGGAGTTTACTATTTGGAAATTGGGCTGGTTAGTGATATTTGCACTCCAGAGTCTCCTTCTTTGTTGATATTGTTTATATGCAAAAATGACTGCCACATGGCACAAATCCACTGAATTCTGTAGTTGTTAAGCAGATCACTTCACATGTATGTAGTATTTCATCATTACAATATCATCAATTTACTGCTTTTTTTGCTTTTCATGTCTGCAAGCTTCTCATCTTTAGCTGTCGAGTTCCTGTTTCACCAGCTGCACGACAACTGTCTGCAGTATCAGCTCGGCTAATTAATGAAGTTAATTTCATGAGCTGGCCGAACCACAAAGTGAAAATCTTTCTTTGTCAACAGTTGTCTGGTGAATGTGCTATGAAAGGCAGTGTCTGCATGCGCGGCCAAAGACAATTTCCTAGAGATACACCACTCTGTATCATTTTCATACTTCAGAAGTGTGGAAAGAATGGAGAGTGGAAAAACGGAAAAGTCAGCCAAAAGGGCTGCGGTTGGGAGGGGTAGATGGGTCTGCGTGCAAATGTGTGTGTGTGTATATATTTGTCTCCAGCTGCATTTTTGGTTTCACCGGCAGACACATAGGCACATGCACTGCATATTTTATTCCCATGCAGATTTATGTTTAATCTAGATTTTATTTGTAGGTGTTGAGTATGAGGAATTATTTTGTTTTTGAAATCTTCACTCCTAGGGGTCACTCCCATGATCACTCGCTGTATTTACTGTGGTTGCATATATTTAATTTTATCATTTATTTCCCCCCTGGATGTGGGTGAAGAAGATAAGATCAAACTGCACTGACCCCCATGGGGAAACTAGGCCTTATGAGGCCAGATGAGACCAGGTGATGAATTTTCATTGCATTTATAATTTTTTTTTCAGGCTGTGGAGTCAATTTGCAAGCTCAGGGTAAGGACACACATGAATGCAGTGAATGTTTTTTTCTTGTCTTCGTCTCATTCGTCTGGTGAGACTCTGACAGCTCCCTGTCGCTCCACCTGCTTCCTGCTGACCTTCCAACCTCAGAGAGACAGAGTGAGTGTGACGGGAAACAGCTCAATAGTATTTGAAGAATGACAATGCAATAATCCCTATATAACCTACTTTGAAGCTTAGTTGGATGCAGGGTGATTACATTTCATATACTGTATGTGTCTGTCACAATTTAGGGCACCTGAGGTTCGAAAAGAGACAGTGTGGAACAAGAATAAATGGAAGTTGGTCAAATTAACAGAATGAAATATAGACACAGATGGACCTACAGTGTGAATTTTTGTGTCAAAGATAAAGGTTTGTGATGTACAAATACTCAGGTTTTGTCTCCCTCTCACTCTCTCTCTCTCTCTGTCTCTTTTACACACACACACGCACACACTCACGCACCCACACAGATCGACCAGGACAGGCCAGGGATGAGCACACCCCATCTGATCTGTGGCCCGTTCATTCATTAGACCCGTGCTCTCCCCTATTGATTTCAGCTTAAATAATGAGAAAGCTTATCCAAAAATCTTTAGCATTTGGGCTCCAACTTAAGGAAATCGATGGGGCCATTTCCCATTTTGAACAGCACATACGCAGGGGTTTTATGTACGGTGAACGGGACAAATCCCGATGCTGATAAATCAATAGGCCTTTTTGTCGATGGACAGGCATGCTTGCACACACACATACATGCATACATGGACACACATGGCTGATAAATGGTATTTTTGAGGCAATTAAAGTGAGCTGTAAACATATGAAGGCCAATCAATTGGTCAGTGAGGTCTATTATCAAGGCTTTAACACTGATTTAGAAGGGGCTTTAAGGAGCCAGTGGCTTTAAGTGTGGCACAGTCACTTATGCAGATCAGCGGCAGCTAGAGACCTGCACAGATCAGTGGTGCAACGGGCTAAGCTGCTCCCGCAACAAGATAGTATGCATGTCACCAGTTCAGAGCCCCAAAGGAAAAATGGTAATGTAATGTAATTGTTGACAGTGATGATCTGATCACTACAGATTTATCAATCAATTGATAAGCTGTCAACTATTGAAATAATAAGCAGCTATTTTGATAATCAATAAATCAGTTTGGATATCATTTTTTAGAAACAAAGTCAAAATTCTCAAGGTTCTTAAATATGAAAATGTTCTGGTTTCTTCTCTTCTAATCCTCTACGACAGTAAACTGAAAATCCCATTTAGCTCATTAGCTCATTTTCAGTTCTGGTATTTAACCGAGTTAGATCTTAACCAAAAACAGACAATATCGTAGCTAAACACCTATGAATTATATTTTTGCTGTTCATCAAATCTTTGCAAACAAACAGCATGATCAGGAATGGCCCCCATATTAGCTCCCTCTTGGCCATAGGCGTTGTTGAAGAATTGTATCACACATTCTCTCCATAATTCATACGAAAAAAATGCAGTATGCATCTTGGTGAAATAAGCAGAGGGGTGGGGAGGAGCTGTGTGGTGGACAATTCTATTTTAGCAGGGGTAGACAAGCTTGTTAGGAGGAAAACGAATACATCAGTGCTGTCCACCCTCCAGGCTTTCCCCCCCGCTGCTTCCACTTTGCTAAAGGTGAGACACATGCGTTAGCAAAGCTAACCTACAGACAACATTTCCCTGAGGTAATTGGTTCCGCATTAATATTCATTTGATTCTGTATTCAGCGGCTACGACAAGCCTCTCTGCTTTGATGCTCTGTGCCTATGTCTCCTCGCCCACCACACAATGTTAACCCCACTTTTTCCTGCTATCTGAAATACCACCGTGATATAAAGCTCAACGAAAACCTTTCTCCCGTCTTAGTGTGTTACTTTTGTCTCTGGTTTCTCTCATTTTGACTTGTGCAATGCACCCTGTTCTTTTCATTGCGCTGTTTCAGTCCAGTTGATCTGGTGCGTGTGCATGTGTGTTGCTGAGGCATGACATTTCAATTGTGCGTCCAATCAAATTGGCAGAGAGGCAGCGAGGAAGGTTGGGGAGTGATGAGGGGTGCGGGGGTGTTCCGAGGGTTGCAGACCAACCGTTACCATGGTGAACCACTTCTGTCAAAACCACCAAGGTCACAACTGCTGACCTGCAGTGTTATGGGACTTCTGAATAGCATACTGTATATGGACATGAGGATTTCTCTTCCTTTCTTTGCTTCTTTGTTCTCTTCCTTTTCCTTTCTTAACACAAGTCCCCTCCTTGCTTTCTGTTTTGCTTCTCTCCTTTCGTCTTCTTTCTTTCTGTCTTTTTTTTTCATCTCCCTCTTTTTCTGTTTCCATGTCCCTATTTGTGTAACCACACTTCCTTCATTTGCCTTTTTCTTTCTTCCATATTTAAGATTGACTAATTGTGCCATTATGAGACCTGTGGTGTCGCTGAATCCATTATGTATGGCCTGTGCATGCAGTGAGTCTGAACACGGCCTGTTTTGAGTCATTATAATTCAGTTTGCTAACACACAGCCATTGTGCTAGAGCGGGGTTAGGGGAGATGGTATGATAAAATATTGAGGGCGAGCAAGGCAGCTGCAGATGCTAGCTGTCATGTGTGAGCGAATGAATGTTATGACAAGCATGTTTAAACATTCATGCGGGGAGGAGAGTTTAGGAGGGCTTTTCATTAACACCAATATGTCTTCGTCTCCCTGGTGCAGACACTGCTGGTGTAAGCATGACAACAACAGGGAGGAGAGGAATTAACATCCTGGGAGGAAACTGTCACCGACACACACATAAAAAGAGGTAGAAACACTCACACAAACGTACACATTTTATATCGGCTGAGCACTCTTCACTACCTCACATCTAACATGAAAAGTGCTAAGTGAAATTGACACTCTACTTTCAAACTCTAACAGACAGCAAAACAACTTTCTCTTGTTTACCAGAACAGCTATCTGAAAGTGTAACATTGCGTTCTGAGCTGATCAAATAGCTCACAGAAGAACTGAGCAACACATTCAAATGGAAAGAGTGCAATGGGTGCTCACATCAACTACAACAATCACACAACAGAAATGATTTTTCAAAGGAAGAATAGAGATGTGGGAGGTTTCTAGGCCAAACTTACATCACCCACCACGCTGTTAGGTTGTCAGGAGATTTGACCTGGTAGCAACAGTGCAATCTCTTGACAGTTCCTGGAGACTAGAGAGAAGAAAAGCTATTTGTGGCATTTGTTGGGAGCGGAGCATTGGCCAATGTGTTTACATAACCTCGACGCAGCTAAGCGAAGAGACACTTTAACAGGTCGGGGGTTGGAATAACAGCGCTGTGGTAAATGGGTGAACACTGTGTCCTTGTAGAAAAAGTTCATGTTCTTTTAATCTCTTACCTAGGCCTGTCAACATATCTGAGGTATGTCTATCTGTAGCTTTTGGTATAAAGCACATGGCATGCACATCACAGTGGTGTAGTAACAAAGCTCAACATCATTATTTTGTTACTGAGGCATTTTATTATGGAAGAGGTATACATGTTTAGCTCTATTAAATGGAGTGCAAAATCAATACCTATGCTGATGATCTCATGAAGTCAAATCAAGGCAAGGGAGAAAAAGAAGCATCAAGTATTCTCAACATAAGTGGCTTTGACTTACAAGATGTGTTTGCATAACATGAGCTTAGGATAATGTCATAAATGGCTTTAAATGCTGCAAGGTGCATTAAAAATATGCACAGTCATCGGTTTTACCTACACCTTCATGCAAACATTTTGAATTAATCTAGTTTTCATTGGTCAAGCAATTCCATTTTGATATTCAAATTTGGCGTATGTGCGTGCCAGCGCATGTTCGTGCGAGACTGATCTAATCAGTCTTAAATCAGTTAATAAGCCAAGGACACAGAGGAGATGACTCAGCTGATGTGAGCATAAGCTAATATTAGCATCTCACCCTCCGTTCAAGACCTGCACTGCACTGAGAGGCATCCAGTGTTTGGTCTTCCCATTACAGAAGTGCAAGCTTTGGACGTCAGGTTAGCTCACCGCGGTGAATTCCATTAGCACATTAGCAAATGTGCCATGACCTAGTGCCAATGTTGGAAGCAGCCTTTAATACCATATCCTTTTTTTTGCAAGTGAAGTTTGAGGTAGCCCTTAAACTCTTCTAAAAAAGAAAACCAAGGGCAATCCACATAAATGGTACAAAGACATATAGATTGATAGGTTTAATCTGATGTCACTATGTTGGTGTTTTACACAGAATATCATATTTATTGTTGCTCCAGGACCATCATTTTAACTTAACAACCAACATTTGAATTACATATTACATATTCTTATATGACTTACCTTTTATTTTCACACTAAGCTCCCTTATTATGTCCTGTTTATATACGTTTTCTGTCTCAGTTAGTTTAGGTTTAGGTAACAACAATAATTGGTTAGGTTAAGTACATACTTTGTAAGGTTTAGAAAACAGAAAATACTTGGTTAGGTTGAGGCAACAAAGATACTTAGTTATGTTTTGTAAAAGATGGTATGGTTTAAAATAGACAATTTCCCAACATTAATCCAGTGTTAGAAAGGAGAACTTCTTCCATGTGCATATTTTTCCGGTCTTTTAAAGTTATGACGTTACAAAAATGATGTTTCAGGAGCAACATTAATTATGATGTTTCAGGAACAACACGAACGTGACGATATCAAAGCGTGCAGACAGATAGACAAACAGTTAGACAGACAGCATGTAGCTGACAGAGGGTTGTATGCCTTGAGATGAGAAAAAATCTCATTCTTAAAGATACTTGTCTGAGCTCCAATGCACAACTCGCCTCAAAAAATCCTGACACTGTGTTTTAATTGAAGCCCTCCCACTGTCAGCCATACAGACCAGATGAGGGCTACTCTGTCAAAACTAATTTTCAGTTACAAACTCGACACGATAAACTGCATGCCGAATTTTGCAAACACAGGCGTACGGGCAAACAAATGTACACACGTGCATGAATACTTGGTACATACAAACACACTCAAGTGGGCACACAGAAACTTAAACTGGCTATTAATTAAAAGCCAGAACATGCAGCTCACTCGGGGAGGGGGCGGCTTGTGACACCACAAATGTGGGAGACTTCCTGTAAGACATAAATCTGTTGTATTCTCTCTCTCTCTTTCCTAGGCACAACAAAGACAGTCTTGTCTGGGTGTTTCTCTCCCTTCTCTCTCCTCGCCATTCATTAGAAGCACAAGAAGTCGCGGTCAAGTTCAAAGAAAATCGTACATTCTCCCTCATTCAGTCATTCATTCATTCCCTCTGTCTTTTTCTTTCCATTTTGCTCTGGCTTTTACTCATTTCTCCCTCCCTCTTTCACTCGCTGTCCCTCTCCAAGTCTCTCTCCCACTCCTCTCTAAACACCGTCTCCTCCACATGGCCCGGATAATGAGTGGCGAAGCTAAACGAGAGGAAACACGGCTCACTATTAGGATGGGAACGCTGACTGAAGGTTTTAAATAAACGGAGAGAACTTGAGGCCAAATTGTATTTCCAAGGACATAAACTAATGGAGCAGGCAGACATTCTCTTGAACAAATACACACTCTGTTTAAACTACCATAATAGTTGTAAAAATATACATGTCCATGTGGATCTAACTGAGAGAGAAGCTGGCGGAAGGCAGCAGGAGTGCGTATGTCCTCACATATGCATGTAGAAAAACAACAAACACTGTGAATGAATGAATTGGATACCGCTTATTTCCTTGGCGTGAAAAGCCTATTAACTCGCATTCAAAAACAGAACAATAAGGACACGAAAAAATACAAATGCTTGTCTACGTCATTGAGAACTAATTAGGCAAATGTGTTTTCTTAAGTGTCTCTGATATGCTCTCAGGCATATAAATCCACACCCACGTATAAACACAAAGAGGAGCCCTGCCTGCCTCACTCTATGAGGTTAATTGGGTTATCTAGGCTGATTAGCATAACTAATTAGGATGCTTGTTAACAGATAAGTATTATTTATTCAATTAGCGCTCTGGGTGTATGTTAGAAGCTGTGCATGTGTACAGATCCCCTTCATCACTGGCACAAGTTCAAATGGAAAATGAAGCAAAGCTAAGTAGGCATGAAGTGAGACCTGTGGGTGTGTGTGTGTGTTCACTCCGTCATCTATCTATTCTACAGACACAGATGCTCACCATCAGGTGCCAGACACCCCCCCCAGACACACACACACACACTCACACATGCACGAGCCAAGCTTGCCATACTGCAGCTCTTAAATCCCTAATCATCATCATTAGGCTTCTGTTTAGCATAATTAGCATTGTTAACCAGATGAGCTGAGTCGAGTCAGGCTGTGCCAGTCACAGCAACTGACATATGTCACCCTTCCGGCACCTTTCCAGGCTGTTGAAGAGGATACTTGTCTCCATCAGGTGGGTTTATGGCACATTTGCATGTTTTCACTGATTGCTGATGGATAATGTCGCAGCTGATGTAGCCGGCACATTCTGACGCAATGTGTGCAGAAAAAAAAAAATGTCCAAAGGGCTGATTTCTTTTTTGAGGGCAAACGGCTTGTAAAGTGACACAGCTCTTGCAGTTATATCAGTTAATGGAACAATACTGAGCTCATTTCACCAATTTATTCATTCATGTTTGCAAATGCAGACGCTGCCTTTTGTTTGTGATGCTTAACATGCGCTTCAAGCCGACAGTAAACACGAAAAAAGCAAATCAACAGCACTCCTCTGGTCTTCAGCTCACAAGTGAAAACTCACAAACACACTCCAACACTCACAAATAACCAGAGAGGGAAAATGAAAGAGAGAGAAAGAGAGCGGGAGCGCTACATTTACTGAAATTAAACATTTTCTCATCAGCCTGAGGGTGCAGCAGGCCCACTAATGTATTATTCATCCCCACTTCACAAAGGAACATTAATCAATTATGAAGATATGAGGATCTTAAAGTATAGAGGAGAGACGAAGAGCGGCCCGTTCGTATTAATATGCGGCCGCAATCGTGCGCCCCCACCCCCCCACCCTCTTGCTCCTCAAATCAATATTTTGCAGATTAATTTGGAGCGGTTGTGGCGAGATGGCAGGATGGAAGGAAAGGGGGGGCTGTGGGGGCGGAGGAGAGGAGAGTGTCTGAGGTCTGAATTAAGGTGAAGTGTTTTGTTGGGTTTTTTTCTTTTTTCTTACAATACTCTGTAATGTACATGCATGCGTGTAAACATGTTGTCTCCTGCTGTAAGTAAAGACACTTAAACAGCTCAATTAAGAAAACTTAATTGTATCAAGTCTGACTCAAAGTTCAAAAGTTCAAACATGTTAATCATATTATTAATTGAATGATTTGAGTCATGAAGGAGGGCATGATGAAGGTGTGATGTTTTGACTTGGGATCATAAGTGTTTTAAGCTTACCCTGGTCTCACATTTCTTAGATCTGAACCATCATTTCACACATGGGAATTAAAACATATTGAAGAATATGAATTGTTTTAGTTGCAGCTAAGTTTACACATTATTTTCCATCGTTGAGTAGTCTGGTTTGATGCAATAAGATCTACTTTGTACATTCATATTCTCACCTCAGAACTCAGAAGAGCAGCCTTCTCAGCCCACTTTTTAACAGCTTCAGCATGGGCCTTCCTGTCCTCCTCCATCCCCATCTTCCACTCCTCCTCCCTCTTCTCCTCCTCCTCCTCTCTCTTTTGTCGCTCGTGACTTCTCCTCTCCTCTGCTTTTTGACGCTCCTTTTCATATTGCAGTCTCCGTTCGTCATCTCTTTGCCTCCATTCCTCCTCTTTCCTCCTCAGCTCCTCCTGAAGCTCCCTCGCTCTCACACTCAGCTTGGAGAGCTACGGTCAGACAGGATAAAAAAATTTAAAAAAGGGAGACATGTGCAGGCAGTCACATCTCTGCACTCTGTAAAAACAAATGAGGTACCAGTCACTTAATCTGGAAACGTATCTGAAACATCAAGAGGCCCATTGCGAGGCAGCATCATGTACGATAGGGAGGAAGGAAGGAGGCTAAAAAAGATGTTTGAATTGACTGATTGGCAGCTAGTGAGCAGCATTTACGTTTATATTATCAGCTATTTTTACATCTGCAGAATCTACTGTGCATGTGGAGGAAGGTGTGTACAAATAGGAATCCCAACTCATCAGTGTCAGAAAGTACTCTTACTCAAGTACTTACTTCTACTTTGTACCCCAATACATTAATTTGACAGGTGCAGTTACTAGGTTTTGGTAACACTTTATAATAACGATCATGAATAAATAGTACATTTATCATTCATTCAACTTTAGTTAATAGTTATTTGACTGTAAACAACAATGACATGCTTTATAAAACATTTATTTAGCATTTGTAAAGGTTTAAATACATCAGCTGCAACTTTATAATGGCTATCTAAATGATTATAGGTGAACTACACAGTTTTAATTAACCATTTACAAAGTGTTTAAAATATCAGCTGCAACTTTACAATAAGCAATTGCTTAATAAATGGTTTGGAAACATTTCTTTACTGATGGTTATTATAAAGTGTTACTGTTGCTTTTCAGGCCAAGATTGAACATTTTATAAAAATAAAAACACATTTATTATGAAACCACTCGTTTTGAAACTTTTTGACTCCTGACTTTTTGTATGAAGTCAGTGTCTTAAAGCCCCTTTTCATGTTTCAGATGTCTATGAACTTCTCACATGGTTTAATTTTAAATGTTAAAAGATTAGCGATTAGAGAAAAGTCAAACAGATTTGTGTTTCAGAACTTTGTTTTGGCTTCTATCCTCTCTAATTATTCTTCTCATGACCCCCTAACATAAATCTTATGACACTTCAGAGGGGTCACAACCCCTTGGTTGGGAAACTCCTGGGATAAACTACTTAACTAAAAAAAAAAAAAGATTTGATTTGATTGTGAGCATTCTTTCTTAAAAATTCCATAGATGTCACAATAATATAGTTATTGTGAATTATTTTGTCCTTGACATTCTTGTAGTGAAAATCTGATATCACGACAGCCCTATTACACACTCCTGCATCAGTTTTAACATGTGAAGAATGTTATATATTAACAAATCAGTCATATGTGACAATTTACTGAAGAATGAGTACTTTTACTTTTCATACTTTAAGTAGATTTTGCTGAAAATACGTTTGTACTTTTACTTAAATTGGATTTTAAATGCAGGATTGGAGTGTTTTTAAATTGTACGTCTCTGCCCACCTGAGCACATGTGTCGGCCCCCTCTTGTTGCAGCAGCTCGATGTTAGCTTGCAGTCTGGTGATGCAGATGTCTCTCTCAGCGATCTCCTTCATGTTGTCTTTCTGGATCCGCTGCAGACAAGAGAGCTCGCTCTGCAGGTGCACCAGCCGCTCACTACTCTCCAGCACCTGTGTAGCAGTCTGGGCCATGGTGGAGTTTAAATGTTAAAGATTCTTCTTAAAGGATGAAATGTTGTTGATTACTTAATCACATTTGTCATCTGCATTTTTCTATTAAATGTTAATAACTTATATTAAAAGATAAAGGCTGTCATCTGCCATTAGTTTAATTTATTTTAATGTTTATATTTAGTCCTGTTCAAGTACAACAGCAATCTTTGTCTTAAATTCTCATGATTTTTTGTGGCGATGTAACAGTGTACAGAGGACACACAGAGGAATGCACAGCATATAACACGATAAAACAATAATAATGCTGTAGGATATATAAAGGGGAACAGTGAAACTATGTTAGTAAATCGTGTATAATTACAGATGAAAACATTCTGCAGTGGCAAATTCAAAGGAATCAAATGTATGCGTGTATTGTTTCCATTGTTAAGGATATATAGTTGTTTTAAATGGGCCTCTTGTCTTCTGGGCTTCAAATTCTCGGAACTTATTCAGTTCATACAGAGACATGCCTATTACTAACAAATAGAGATGAATTTCTGTGGCAATCATCTTTAGCATGTGTGTGTGTGTGTGTGTGTGTGTGTGTGTGTGTGTGTGTCTGTGCCAGCAGATCTGTCCGCGCATCTGCACTGCAGGCGTACCATTTAAACAGAAACACACAAGCAGGATGAAAAAATATATCAACATTTGTCGAAATGTGATTAACGGAACAAGCTCCAGTTACTCTACTTGTTTCTCTAAGGCTCTGTAATCACACAAACCACTAATTAGCAGCAGTGCAAATGAGTCAACTCACAAGCAGCATAAACAAACAGTAACCAGCCAACACACACATAAACAACCAACAAGCCTGGGTTTACCACAAGCACAAATCAATGTGTGTGTGTGTGCATGCGTGTGCTTTTCTGCAAGCCTGTGTGTGTTTACGTGTGTCTTAACCGTAAGCCACAGAAGACAGTAAAACAGCAGTGGGTATAATTTAGTGACACCCTGTAAGGAGGTGTGGGAAGGCCGTAAAAAACTCTCCCTTTTAATCCCGGCCGGCGACGCCATGTTTGTTACCCAGGGCTCTGAGATATGCTGGTAATTCATCACACACGCCTCGGCTTCCTGTTAAACCTGGCTGCACATGGAGCGCTTCTAGCACAGCTGCCAAACCAATATCGTAAAAAAAAAAAAAAAAAAAAAAAGACTTCTCCACCTCTCAGACAGAGACAGGCTTCTAAACAATAACAAGCATGCTACAAAAAAAAAAAATAAATAAATCACCTCAACAAGTCACTTAATTGTGTCGGATTGTGGTGAAAACAGTGTGCTTGAATATTAAGATTCACTTCCCTCTTTTCCATATATTGATGACATCTTTATTGTGTGAGTCTGTAGTTAATATTTTGTAAATAAGCTCAAATCAGGAAGAGTGGATCTGTTTACCTTTTGTTTTTCCTGGAGATTCTCTCTGAGCTCCATCTCCAGATCAGAGATGACCGTGTCCTTGGTTTGCAGCTGGATTTTCAGGTCCGCTAACTCAGCTGCAATCTGGACCAAGGGACCAGTACTAAAGGATGAAAAGGCAGATAAGGATGAAAAGGATGAAAGATGACAGAGAGTTGTAAAAAAAAAAAACTAGACACGCACGTTTTTGTTGTTTCATATATTGTAACAAAACACTATAAAAGCTGCTGATATGTTCACTGGTAGAGACGTGTGTGTATTGAATATGTTTTAAATGTGATCTTAATTACAGAGGTGAAAGCCCAATCACCAGCATATGATCTAAATACGGTAAATGTTTATGGACAAATAACATGAAAGATTAACGCAGCATATGGCGATGTCTTTACACTGGTATTGAAAATGGCAGAAATGTTACACATCATAAAATGAACCTTGGATGAACCTTGATGGTTAATCAACATCTTTAATTATTTATTTCAATGCTTTCTAACATAAAAGAGGAAGTAAATAAGCAATCCACCATGTGAACAGCATGTGGTGTGTGTACAATTTAATATGATTCATAAAGAAAACCTAATTCAAAAGCAGCAAAGAGATGCTGAGCCTGGTGAAATTTTTGCTAGGTGACAGCAACTGGAGCTGATATGCGCGTCTCTGTGTGTGTGTGCGTGTGTGTGTGTTTCCCAGCGGTGAAAATACGTTAACTCTGCCCAGACACCTTTCTGAGTCACCAGTGACAGCTGTCACACACCCAAGATGGAAGGAGAAAAAAGACGGAAGAAAAAAACAGATCACACAGTACTGTGCAGTAGTCTTCGCAAACACACAGACACGTACGCACACACACACACACGTGCATACCACATACACACAATTTCATATTTACCAGCAGCCTCATGAGATGAGTTATTCTGATGAAACTTTGCGCAGATTAAAAATGTTAAACTCACATTTGATCAAGCGTGTCTACACGTTCGCACCAAGCAGGGAAGGAAAGGCAAGATTTGACAAAAGTGACATGTGAGTGGATAGAGAGCGCTGAGAGTTAAATCTTTCACTTCAGGAGAAAAAAAAAAAACTTTTCAGTCAAATGGAGTAAAAGCCACAGAGGAGTGTGTGAAAAAAACTGACTTTAGATTATAGTTGGCTTCTGTCTCTAGAAGAGAACGGGAGAGTGTGTGTGTGCCGCTGCGCTACTAATTCACTTTCTATTCCACTCTAACTACAATGCTCCTTTGTTGTGAATTATCACTTTTTTATCACTTTGCTGAGCATTTCACGAAGAAAATGCTTTTAAAAAAAGAATGTATAAAAACAGTGTGTACTCCCAAGTATGAACAGAAGCCCTTATATGTATAGAAATAAGGAGACAAAGGCAATCTTCCCTCAAAGATACGCACAGATTTCAACCCTCAACTTTTACAAAGGACAAAACCTGCATTATAATGTCATTTTTCTTATTATTTTGGGGCCTTTTAGATGTAGAGTAAAAGCTTGGTGTATTTATTGGCATTTTCCAAACTTATTTCCTTGTCAGTTTGGTGGAAAAACACTTAAATTATGCCAAATACGAGGACAGAGTCTTTGGAGACGAATGGTCTGAAATGGGAACAAGTTGAAAATGGAAAAGAGGATTTTGAATGAAAAGTAACTGCAGCCAATTTCATCCCTATTTTCACCTGCACAGTAGAGGTGGAGGTGGGTTTAGAGTGCTGTGTGTATGTGAGTGTACATGCATATGTGGACTACAGAAAGCGGCGAGATAAGGAACATCATTTTGTTTAGGCCAAGTATTCTCTTTAAAAACACAGAAACACACCAAGTTATTATATAGTCAACACATATTAAAAAATAGGAGAAGAAAATGTGCATAGTTAAATGTACGTAATGTTCTATTTCCTGCACTATTAATAGATGAAACTGGTTTTAATACTGCAGGCAGAGTTTTATAGTTTTTTTGCTTCTTTTGGGAAAATAAACACAAACACATTCTGACCTGCAACAAGTCATAAATGCAAATATACTCACGTCATTAAAAGTGTGCCCGTGCACGCATTTGTGTGCACATTAGGTTGTGATTATGCGTGTAACAAATGAGGCTATGCGGTTTACCATATTGTTACATACGATACAGTAGTTGTGCAAAACAAATGACACAATGTCGAACCAACAGATGAACAGGGAATTCCTATTTAGAGCCATAAGTGTTGTTATGATTACTGTGTGGACAGAGAGAGGGAGCAGGGTGAGTGAGTATGACTGAGGAGTGTGGGTGCGTGTGTGTGTGTGTGCGTGTTTGTGTATCACCGTGAGTGTGTGTGATATTAAAGCAGGTTCTCAATATCTCAAGCTGTCACTCAGGCCTATTAGGCAAGGCTAACAAAATTAGTCATGAATATGCAGTAATAACATGCAAATTGCCACCCCTTCCCCCTGCCCTGTGTGTGTGTGTGCGTGCATGTGTGAGTGTGTGTGTGTGAGCATGTAGCATGTGTGTTTGCCCTCAGGGCTATAGACATTGGCTCTGTAAACCCAATTCTTTCTACATCATTACAGCAACAAGACATAATTCATAAGACAAATATAAACATGCATGTAGCCTGGCATACACTCGCACGCACACACACACACACACACACACACACACACACGCACACAGGTCCCCCTGCGTTGCCCTCTTCACATGCCAGGGCTAATATACTGCAGGTTGCTGTTAACCGTTTTAATGTTGAGGAAAGACTTTTAGGGTTTCCAGTGCCACGTTTTATGCTTAAACACACACACGTTTGTGCGTGTGCATACACAAGCATGCAGATTGTCTGTTGCGTCTGTGTCCCCAGGGTGATGTTTGACACAGCCTGGGTGCTGCCACAGCAATTAACCTCCCTGTTAATGAGAAGAGCTCTGTCAAGCAGCCAGATGGCACCGCCTGGCATGCTGCCATACACACACACACACACACACACACACACACACACACACTCATCTGCACTGACTCGCAGACACACACTCTCACACGTAGACATGCACATATACACATTTATGCACATGCACACACAATCCTGTCTCCCCCTGCTCTACACCTAACTGTTGCTGGTTGTCAGCGCCCCTCACCCCTCCCTCTTCACTTCTCCCCTGCATTGTCTCTCCATCCTTCCCCTCCTCCCTTCCCTCCCTCCCTCCACCCTTCCCTCCCTCCATCTCTGGCAGCTGCTTATCCATGTCGCAGCACTGCAGATGTCACAACTCACCAGCTGGGAAAACAGCAGGGGAGGAGAAGAGAGGAGAAGATTTGAGAGGAGAGGAGGAGTTTGTTGCATCTCCATATTTGACAGAGAAGCAACCGACTGGATGAAGATTCATAGATTTGTGCATGATTGATTGATTGATTTAGTCATTAGTTGTGTTAAGATTTGCAACTTTTTATTACAGACTGAAGGAAATGTTTCCACAGTCGGTTTTATCATTATGACTGTTATATATACGTATCTACTCATGAGAGAGCATGTGTACTGCACATGTCCTGTGCTGCGTGTGTGTTAATGAGCCTGGCACTTGGCCGGGGCACGGCCCGCTGTGTATGCCTGTCTGCATGTCCACACAGCAGCCCACCAGGCCCGCGTATTGATCAGTTAGCTTGGCCTAATAGGAGAAGAGGAGCCTGACCTGGGAAAGTCAATATGGAGAAAAAGAGACATATCCTCCTGCCGTCCTGAGAGACAAGTGGGAGAGAGAGGGAGGGAGAGAAAGAAAAGAGAGAGGGGAGAGATGGAGACAGAGATAGGAAACAATGCGCATCTACTACTGTCCTTGCGAAGAAGAAAATTGGAAAGGGAAGACTCAGGAGACTGTCAGAAAAACAGCTGGACAATAGAAAAACAAGCAAAGCCATGAGGAAAATAATAATGTAACAATAATGAACCTCCAGTCTCCTAAGCCTAAATATCTTATTACTTTTGTTAACAAAGAAAAGTTTTGAATTAGAGCAGTTACACTGAGGGATACTGCCGGAGTGTGAAATAAGTTAAGTTCCTACCTTTCCCAAATGAGAATCAGGATATTCTGTCAAAGCTTCTTTTTTTTCCCCTTTTTTTTTTACCTAACTAACTTTCAGCATTTGACTGCTCTTGGCAAAGGAAAACAGCACTCGAGTTAACTCAAGTGTAAAAAACTCTGCAGGAGATTATACCAAGGGAAAATAATTAAAAAATTGGAGGGAGATGGAAAATAAAAAACTGACACCCACTCACACATCAATACATCGATAGATCAATGTGCGTGTGTGTGTGTGTGTGTGTGTTCCGTGTGCCGTTTCCTGCAGAAATATATAAATAAATCTGTAGATAAACAAAAAACCAGAGGAAATGGAAAAGTAGATAAAAGACTTAGGTTTCACCATGAACACGCACACACTTAAACACACACGCACACACCTGGCTGAGTGATGCTACCCTGGAGGGTGGCTTCAATCTGATGTGTTTAATGTTGACGCTGGTGGCAAGAAACACACACACTCACCCGCTGTTTCAACCTGCCTGTCATTTCATTTCATGAGACCTGATTTACTCATTTCATTTATTTTTTTTATTATTATATGTGCAGCCATTTAAAACGCTCAAGGTGTGATGCAAATCCCCGCGCCTCTGACAGCCAGTGCGCTGACTGAGGATCCATCACGCCCTTCAGTGCCTTTCGCAGGAATGGCAAAGAAACCCTGTACAACCATACACTCAATTGTGCCACATTGTGCCAGACCACCGATTCCTGCCTCGCTGGGTGCTTTAATTGGCTGCACTGCGGGCTGTCAAACTACTGACTGGTTATTTGAGACCATATTTGGATGTGTTCTTAGTGACAGCATCTGAAAAAACAAACATTGACTGTAATATTATCCCTGTGTTTGTAAATCAGTGGATTTATTCAATGGAATCACATAAAGAAATTCAATGTCAACTTCTAAAAGGTAGTATCTGACAGAATTATATTACTTTATATGCCGTCAGCGCAAGATATCAGTGTAAAGTTGATGTAAAGGCATGATATAAAAGCGCATGGCCATTAGGTCAATGTGATTTTAGTGGTTTCAATAGTTTTTGCTGACATAAACACTGTGGGCCTGATCCTTCCACAATGTATCTCACCTCTCATTGCTGCTCAAGGCCCTTACCGTACATACCAGAGCTAGGTGTATTCAAAACTATCACCAGGTAACTTTCGCTTCAGCAAGGGATGTAGATTGCTAAAAGTCATTTTCATATCAAACCCCTTCCTGGCCTAGTGAGTTCAGGTGCCAAGCTACCCATGCAAAAATCTGGAACGGGTACATGCAGTATGTATGAGCATAAAGATTTAGACTCAGAATATGCGTCTTCATTAGTTTTGTCAAAATGTGTGAAACTTACAATAAAAAATGTGTCTTTTCCAGAAAGGTCTTAAGTAAAGACAGAACAAGTCTTAGGGGCCTTGGAGCGCTGCATGGTGGGAAATATCATATAGGGATTTGCATATCGCCGTGGGGACAGTGGTGTTGCAGTGACTCCCTGGGGAGCTCAATCTCCCTGAGGAGAGACAGAGTCCCCGAGGCCAACTCTGTTACCTTTCTCTACACTGGGGTACCTGTGTATGTGTGCGAGTGGTCGGTTCATGAAGTTATTATACAGAAGTTATTAGAGGAGTAAACTTTCCCTGCTATGTTGATGAGGAGGGACGCTGAGTAATTGATAGTGATTAGGAGTCAGCCAAAGATTGACAACAATAGGCCACAGTAACTGACTGTATATGGGTGGCAATATATTTTACATGTTAGACACTGGTTACAACAATTGATCGATGATGGAGAAAAAGAGAAGAAATCTGCCACATTTCGAGTGAAGTACTGTGTAATATAGTGTACTAGCTATTAGCAAGTTAGTCAAAGTTGGGCGTGGTGAGGTGTCTATAGAATGATGCAATTGTAAATGGTGAACACCATGTTTTGTGATTTTCAAAGCATGCATAAACTAAGTAAAAAGCGAATGTTAGACTATAGATAGACTACATTGCAGTCGCATGACTTAATCGTCACCAACACTAAGCGTCTTACTACAAAGTTACTATACACATTTTCTATAAATTGAGCAATCTACAAGTTATAAAGTTAGAGTTAGAATATTTTGCAACTAAAGTCTGCCTGTAAAGACGGACTGGTGAGTAGATGAGTCATTGTGTTCGGCATGATGACGTTTAATGTCCGTAATCTCATTTAGCTACTTGTTAGCAACCACCATTTTTAAGACACACGAGTGCTTTATAATTCAATTTACAGAGACATTCAGTGGTGTTTTTTATGTCGTAGAACAAAACGACGTTGAGATGAGGGAAGTGCAAAAATGCTAACCGATTTCCGGGTTTTAGGACTCATTACTACACCACTTTATTACAGGCGTGAACTAACGGCTGTCCCTTTGTAATGAGATCATCAAAGACACATGTTAATGTCAGGGATAACCAGCCTCATAGCTATAATGCAGCACAGTGAGGATAGCGATGTCTCATAAAGAGTTAAGTTAAAAGTAGAAAATCGTTTACTTTTCAGGGCGGTATATTGTGGGGAGACACCAAAGCAGTAATGGCGACCTGATACTTCTGGCACTTTATGAATTTATGTATACATACCTGTGAGCTCCAGGTCCAACAAGCTCATCCAGCATCAAAGTCTTCAGATCAACCTCAGGCACCTGGGAGAGATAAAAAAAAGTCAGATTATTGATCACTTACTGTTATTATTGATTATTAATTTGTTATTGACATGACAACACCATGTGATACATTACAAAATGATATGGCCTTTGAATGGAAAAAACAATACTGTACATGCTTTTCAGATGCAGAACTGACTGTGACATATTTAAAAGGAGTTACATTTTCTACCAATACAATTTTGACTTCTATTTATTAATTAGACACTGCTCAACAAAGGAAAATCATTTTGTAGGAAGTGATTTCCTCAAATGCTGTAAACTGTGATGAAGTTTGACAGTCCACTGGAACAGAGGTGTTAAGTGAGTGATCACAGTGACTGATCGCTTGGAATTTGCATCTTGACGACCATGGCGAAACGACGACAGTGTCATTGAAAAAAAGGACAAGAAATTTAAAAAAGAACTGTGTGCGCCTGTAAAAAACTGATAAAAAGAAAATTTTCTGTTCTCTGCTTTGCTCATTTTCCAAACAGGGCCAACTGGACTAAATCTAATCAAAAAGCTGACAACAGATGATCAAAGATGAAGTTCGAAATGTGATTACTCCAATAACTCAATAATTTGGGTTTAAAAATAATATACAGTATGTGACGCAGTAGCAGCACAGGAAGGACAATGAGATGAAGACTGCATGAACAAACACACACTATTCCTTGTCATATAAAGCTCCTTGGGCTCAAATAACTCTTGCCATTACCATGTCTGCCTGTCTCTTTTTTCTGACTGAACATTTGTCTGAGGAGGAGAATGTTTGTGAGGTCAATTCACTCTGTATCTGTACAAAAAAAGAACATAAAGAAAAACACAAATGAACCTAGCTCATGAGATAGCTACGGTGGCCAAGCTTTTTCATTCCAGGACTATTAAAAAGAGAGAATAAACACATGGGCACAAAAGAAAAGAGGGGCAGACAAGGAGCTCAAAGAAAAAGAGGGAAATGCAAGTACAGAGAGAGATAGAGTCAGACTTACAGAGAGAGGGGGGGAGACGGGGGGAGAGAAAAAGAGAGAGAACCGGCAGTACTGGTGAAATATCGGCCACTCTATCGCTGTGGTGACAGGGGTCACTCCGGGAAAAGGAAATCAATGCTGACAGCAGTGACTCACAGGTCAACACATAGCCCTGTGTGTGAGTGTATGTGTGTAAGTATGGACTTGTGTGCGCTTTAATTATGCATACGCTCGCATTAAGTATGTGGGCAACTGTTTGTTTGTGTGAATGCAGGATGCAGGGCTGTGAAATAAAAAACAAAATATACACAGAAAAAAAAATGTAATTGCCATTACATGCTATTCTGATAATCAGTCTTTTTTTTAAAAAAACAAAAAATGTCGCACACTTTATTTAAGGATTTGCTGCTTTTCCTTGTCACTTTGGGCTCCCTGGAAATTTTGATTAACATTTTTTCAAAATGTTTTGACATTATCTAAACTAAATGATTAATCATGAGAATAATTGGCAGATTAAAACCAAATAAGTGAATAAGTGAGAAATTATATATTTTAACAGAAACAGTAGCAGTAACCCATGTTTCTCCTCCCCTTGCTCATGCAGTAAAATAGAAAAGAACGTTTCTGGTAACCCTGATGACTTTATCTAATCGGGACAGAGAGCTTCATAAAGACGCTTGTGACACACAGACAGCAGGAGCCTCCTGTTTGCTGCTATGTCTGGCAATTACCATTGCGCTTTCATGTGGCGACGTAGAGAGGAGGGAGGGCATTGCTAACTGCAAAGCGGACAGGAAGTTTGCTAAAACGACATCAACGCTTACAGCAGCTTTAATTGACAATCAAAAATAATAGTTAGTTGCAGCTCTAATGGAAAAATTACATTCAATCAGCTACCTGTGAGGTTAATTTTTGATGCAGGCCGCCGGGCTACTACTACCTCTACCTCATTCTTGACTCCACTATATAATCTTATCCAAGAACTTGAAGAAAGAAAGAAAATCGGTTAATTTGTATTTTGACACCTTATGAATTGAACAAAAAAAAGTGTTTTGTCGTGTTAGAGTGCGAATTAAATCTATTCAACCATCTTTTCTTTTCTATAGCGTAAAGTATGCTTAGTAAAATCTCTTGTTAATCAAAATAAAGTGGGCTTGGTGGTGTGTCTCTAAAAGAACATACATATAGACACACGTGATTTTCTCCCCGAGTCACTTAACATTCATATTCCAATGCAGCTGCAATGTGACAATGAGGAGACCTGGCACACGTAGAGGTCAGCAGCTAATATAGGTAGGCTATGAGTTTGGATGCGTCAATATCTGCGTGTATGTGTGTGTGTGTGTGTGTATGCATGCCTTATATACCCTTGGGTTAGCAGGAGTTACGACCTGCTTACATTATTAAGGTGAGTAGTAGGCTGCGTTATGTATGCCTAAACAGCCAGTCCATTCATTACAGATGCAATCCCCTAAGTACATGAATAAGCACACGGCCTACTCTCTCTCTCTCTCTGCCTCTCTGAACTGTAAAGGAGACAAAATATTGGTGTGATGCAGAGCGCTTTAGATAAATCAGAAACAGGAGCAAATTAATAATAAGGAATAAAACAACATTAGCTGATTAAGTATGTATGGCAGAGTGGCGGGTGTAATTTACAGGCAGCTGGGGGTGGGTGTCCGGAATAAGGTCTCATTACGGATCACAGTGTGTGTGCATGTGTGTGTGTGTGCGTGTGTCCATCCCGTTAGTAATCCGTCACCACTGGTCTCAGCTTTATGAAAAGGCCTGCAATCTATGATAATGAGCCCTGTGAAGGTTATGACCACGGTAAACTCATTTGTTAGAGGGAGGGCTCAAGTGTACGTGTGTGTGTGTGTGTGTGTGTGTTTATGTGCATTATACAATTTAAGAGTGGTGAGGAAATATACTATTTAAGTAATGGTCAAAAATCAGCAGAGTGCTAGAGAGAAAGAAGTAAAACAGGGAGAAAAAAGAGAGCGCATTACACAGATGTTGCATCACATCACTTCGTTTTCTCACTCAGTTTTAAGACAAACGGAACAGGCATATGCAATACATTCTTATAGAGGGTGTTCTGTCTATAACAAGCAGTACCGATACTTCCAAAGTGATCACATCTCAGTCTCCGGGAGAGGAGGCAAGGATGTGGAAGATAGTTAAACAAAGCCTTTCACTGTGGGTCTTCACTGGAGAAAAGACAGCGGCAGATGCACTGTAGCAGTAGCAGTACTTGTAGTGATAGTGGGACTGGTGGGATTAAAAGTAGAAATGTGAGCAGTACCTTAACTGTGAGAAAAAAAGAAACAAAACTTATTAAATCATTCACAGATTCCATTCACTTTCTTCATCCTTTCCCCTGCGTTTCTACTCTTTTGTTTCCAGCCTCCACCCTCCTCACATTCTCTTGTCTCCTCCTTTCTCATCCACTTGCCCCTCACCCATGCCTCCTCCATGTCTCTTCCCCGTTCTTTTATTTCCTCTTCCCCACCTCACTTTCGCTTTTGTCGTTTCTTTTCTATCTGAAAATAGCCATCCATTTACGCAATCATTCCATTTTTCCACTCCCCATCCATTCCTTTTGTCTGGAGCTAGGTCAACTGAAAGCAACAGAGGAGAAAAAACAAAAGCAGGAACGTGTGTGCGTGAGTCACCAGATCACAACAGAAAGCGAGGAACGGGGGGGAAGGAAAGGGGATAATGCGACTCCAGTGATGGTGACTGGAAGGAACACGCCAGCGTCTTGTTCTACTATGTCAGAGTGCACATGTTTAGAGTGAGTGTGTGCTAAAAATGTGGGCTTTAATTTTGTCCAGAGTGAGCTGGATGCAAGTGTAAAGTGATGCAACTATGACGATAGCCTACAAGAAAAACACACACATCCCTGCCTTATATTCAGGGCATTTTTCTGCGACATAAAGATACTGTATGGATTTGAAATGCACTCGATGAACCTAAATAACAGTATACAGTATTTACCCACACAAGGTTATTCCATTTTTCATTCTACATTCTGACAGTTTCTTGCAACATCTTCTGAAAATACATTTGTCCTATCTGTGCATTCTGCAGAGCACGAGTCGTATTTACAACAGTGATGCAAGTCTTGATTGTAAAGGGTCTCAAGTGGTCGAAAGTCATCATGTTTCAAATTCTACTGGCAGCAGCTTTAAGCTATAAAATGTCCTACCACGCCAGTTCATTGCAGAATGATTGGGAGAAAAAATATCGTATCTAAATCGCACTTAAAGTGAGGAGGTAACAAACTCATGATTGCAGATATCTGCCTCCTTTATAGATTATGCAAAACATTTGCACAACATTTTTTATGAACCTGCCCCCTGTCCATTGGAAGATGAGGGATGTTCACACTCAGCAAATACAGTGCTTTTATTTTTGGTACACAGCGAGCAGGTCCAACCAGAACAGGACAGTGGAAAGACAAACCAAGTGGTTTTGGTGAGTTTTATGTTGTTTCTGTCAAATTTGTTGTGTTTTACAATGACTGAACAAGGCAATTAAGCTTTACTAAAGGCCTTTGCACACCATGTCCGTTTTGTTTTTTTCAAATCAGTCATCAGATAAAAAACTTACAGACAGAAACAGAAACCTGAGAAAACTCAGTCCAATGCGTTTATTTTTCTACTCACCACACTTTTTACTGACTGATTCAAAACTATGTTGTACCACAGCACATTCAGACACAGTAGGTGCTTTTAATGTGTGTGTGCCTTAAGTATAAATGTTCTGTCCACCAAACTTCTGTGTTAAATGAAAGGTAAATAAAACAATTACCATACAAGTTAGAGAGCCACAGTCCTCCCGGTGTATCGGACAGACTAGTTACAGTCCCATCCTGTGGCTGATATATTAACAAAGGTTTACAAGGGCAGAGCACTACATATGTAAGTTTGGCCTTATGGCTGACCTTACAATGCACTTAGTATCCTGTACAGGGAGTAATGCTGCAGCCACTCCTACAAGCCATTTATTCCAGCTAACGACCGTCAAGCACTCATAAATCAGCATTAGGAACCTCTTTCGCCCTCTCTCTCTCTCGTTTAGCGTCCCCTCTCTTTGGCTCCCTCCTTCCCCCTGATATTTTCTGTCTCTTTCTCTTGTGCTTTCTTGTCTTTGCTCTTGTCCACTCATTTTTACATTTTTCCTCTTAGTTTTAACTATCTTTAAACGTGCAACTGCCATCAGCCCACTTACTTCCCCTTTGTCCGTTTCTACATACCAATCTCACCCCATTTTTGTCCATCTTGTTCCATCTTTACAAATAACTGCTTCCTTGTCTTCTGTCTCTTTTTCCTGCTTTTCTTCCCCTCGCCCCTCGCCTTTTTCCACCCTTCCTGTTGTTTATGTATTGTTCCCCTTATCTCCTGCCATCCATCCTCCTCTCCCTCCCTCTCTCTCTGGAAATTCCTTCCCCTGCAGATAGAGACGGCATCCCTGAAATGTCTAACCCTAGTATTGGCACCTCTATTGATTTTAATTAAGCTAATTAGTTCATTATTTGAAGGATCAAACGGGGGCATCCATTACTGCATGGAAAGAGACTGGGGGTTGGGGGGGTCTTGGGAGGGTGGGGGCAGTGAAGTTAATATGGTAATGAAGACGATCAATTATCACTCACAGCAAAGTCATTAACAACAGCATTAGCATAGTCAACCATCGCAACCCCCTGACCTCCCCTGCTCTGTCCTTCTCACTCTCACTCCCGCTTTCCCTACAAGCAGCTTCTACACACACAAGTATATGTGTGTGTGTGTGTGAGAAAGAGATGGGGGGAGCGAGAGGGGGGGTGATAAAGGTCACACAGTTCAGAGACTGTTTTTATTGCAGACCTGAATTGAGTTTCCACTTTCTCTCATCGACTTGGGCTTAGCACTCACTACTACACAGGGTCAGCCAGGTTTGGAGCAACCGCTTCAAAAGCATAAATGCTATAAAGGCTAGCCAGTCTAATTCTGTTCCTAATCAGTTCTAGCAATTACAATACACCAATAATGCTTTTAGGATCAATCTTAACAGAATTTAATCTCAACAGAATATCTCAAAGGTGTAACTTGGAAGATATAGCCACAAAACTTATAGGGGGGGACAAGTGCTAACTGCTGCTCTCTATAATATTTGCTGTAGTGACTAGCAGCTGTTAGCAAGTTTGCTCAGTAAAGCGTGACCTCAGATCACCGGGGAAGTCACCGTGGGCTGAGAAGTCTTCGGGCGGATACGGCAGGACAACGGAATGGGCACTGCCTCTGAGACCTGTGTATGCCAGTTTGAAGACAGATGATATAGTACAGAGGTGATTTACAGTAGGCTTGGGGGATATCCAAACTTTTATATCACGATATTTTCCCACCCAAATATCACGATAGAGGTTATTATCAATATTGTGAAGGACTGAGAGGTTGATAAGTTGTTCACTTCTCTACTTAGCCTACAATATTATTGCCTCTTAAGGTACAAAGTGGTACTGTGGGACAAGACGGGCAAGGGCTAGCCGGTTAGATGCTAACTTCTATAGACATCCAACACAATACATAAACGTCTTTAGCATAACGTCAGTACTGCTTTGTTTTCACATTGTATTGATAATGTTAATTTTTTAAAACACTTTTAACAAAAATTCTGGCCATATCCTACATATTTCCCCTTTAATGCCACAGATCACAGTATGTGAGAGGTCTGTTTTAATTCCGTAACAGTTCCTCTTTTGGAGATCAAGACGTTTTCATCCAACAGCTGAGCAGAGTTTTTCTTTTATGTACTGTTTTGAACTAGGTGAAGCTAAATGGGTCTGCTGAGTGCTGCTATGGAGGGTGCTCCACATGACAGGAAAAATGATGTTCTCATTAGCATGGATTAAGTCATGAGACCAATTTTGTCTTTTGGTTCCTGAGCCTTCAGATTTTAATAGCCCCTGTTCTGTCGTTTATGGGGAATGTCATAAATAGTCACTTTATAAATCACACACAAAAAAATTTGAGACTCTCATCACAGCTGGAGATGTTCCCAGCATTCAGTTAGCAAATTTGTAGCCGACACTTGTTATAACCTATTTGTTTCTTCTCCGATACAAATAAGACAAAAGAAATTGGGTCTCCTTTGTTAACCCTCTATTTTATAAACAAAGCGAGCTAATAAGCATAGCAAATGGAATGCTTCCAATTGAAGCCGCAGCTCAACAGAATACCACACATCTCCAGTGCAGACACAGAGTCTCAAAACTGTGTTTACTAACATGTGGGTGTTTGGACTATGCCTGGTATGGTAATAATTTGAGAATTGCTTGGGAATGGTGAAATGGCAGGATGAGTGGATCAAAGAGAGGACCAGTGATCCCAAATGATCCCTACTGATCTGTTCTGATCTACACTGATCTCCCTCAGGCCTTCACAGTCCCCCATACTGCCCTGCAGGCCAGGGGCTAAACTCTGGGAATTAAAAACTACCCAACAGACAACGGCACACACACACACACACGCGCGCGCGCGCGCGCGCGCACACACACACACACACACACACGCACACACGCATGCACACACACACAGTGTACACACACACACACAAAAAAAACTGTGCAAAATTGCAAATGCGTACTGAAGGACGAAAAAACATACTTGAACAGAGACACAAAGAACCAATAAATAACAGAACAGAAAGAAAAAAACTTGTTGTGCATGTGTCCAGTATGCTGGATGAATTGTATAACAGAGTCTGACCTTAGATCTATCTTCTAAGAGAACAGATCGCACACTCTTTGCTCCAGGGCTGTCCTCTGTTGATTCAAGTCTTGAAGAAGTAATTGAGAGAAACTAAATTATGAGAGCCAACTGACTGGCTGACAACGTGGAAAACATATAAAATTATATAAAATCCATGAAATCTATTTATGTGTTCACTTCCCTTTTCAAAGAATAAAGTTGATTGTTATTGAGGGAGGGGCGGGGGTTCCAGATATCTAATTATGGATTAAAGAAATTTGGATTTGTGACCTTTTGATACAATTTTGACAAATGCAAGAATTTATACCAGGGGACATGGATTTTTTTAGGCAAATTCTTTCAATAATTGTTGAGAACTCTTGGAGAGACTCTAGACAAACTGTAGCTCAATACAAAAGAGTTCAACTAACCATGTTGGAAATTTAGGCCGAGCTTCCACTTTCTTCATCCTCCAATTCTCCTTTAAACCCAAAGTTTGCAACCATCTGGCCAGCAAAAGTGTCTTCAAGCAAGACACTGAATCCCTGCCAGCTGCAAAAGCTGCTCTGTAGCTGCCCTTCTGCCTTTGACCTGCCTGGAATAGCACAAGTGGAAAAAACATTTCTACAGAGATCAGTAAAGTTCCAGTTTTATTGCATTATATGATTATTAATCCCTAAGCTGCCAAAATGACTGTCCAAAGAGAGAATAACACAGAGGAGTGAAGGAAATGACTATGAGAAAGTTTCCCAAAAACTCCTTGGCACTCATAATAATGCTTTTTATTGTAACCGAATGACACAAAGAAAGTTCAGCATTTTCCATTATTTTTAACTACTTAGCTGGAAAGCTAGTTAACTATAGAAATTGATACTGGCTAGAGCACCACAGGGACTGGAAGTGTACATCCTGACACTAAAACAGATTCTCTGAGTCCAGCTGTCACAAGGACAACTAACTATACATCCACACCATTCAAAATCCATGACAACTTGTGTCAATGAACACTGTTACTAGAGATGCCTGTTGCTACAAGTTACATACAAAAACAGCTTCAGTTCAGTGTTATTCTCAGTTTAATGTTTGGTTCAGTTTTGCATTGCATGTGGGAAACAAGATGATGCTATATCCGTCTAGCCATGGATAATAAATGGACAACAGGCTAATTGCAGCAGTCTAGAATAGAGAAAACAAGCCTTGGATTTCATGATATTATGACCACAAAACAAACTCTGTTTAGTGTCCATTACAGTTCAACCCTATTGTGCATCAACAAGACCATACACTACGATTCAATCAGACGTTAGCCAAGCTCCTATTACAGAGCTCATTGCATCGTTTACATGGTGGAACGGTCCATAAGTAGCTCTAAATGCTCTTCATTTGATTGGATTTCACATTATGGACATCAGAGCAGAAACACACTGTTGTCCCCTGACTATCCTAATAGACTGTTGAGTGAGGCAGTCCATTTGTTTGTATTTGTTTACCAATCTAGACCCTGAAAACATACAAAGCAACATAAACAGACAGCGAGAGCAGCATTTAAGACGGGTGAAAATGGAGATTCAAAAGCTCAGAACACGGGTCGATAGCAGGACACCAAACTATTATGTTCCCTTGCGCTGTGTTCCCTTTGGCTGCTAAAGGAAGCTGTTGTCACAAACAAGAAATAAATTGTGCAACTGTATGAACTGAAGGACTCCTGGTGTCAGAATGTCATTTAATTAGCTTCACAATTTTAATCGTCACCTTCTCGGCTTTAGCTGTAATTTTTTAATCTGCAAGACAGAACTACATAAATTGTGAAAGTGCCTTAAATTTCTTATTAACACATCTGTAACCTAAGTTCATGTATTGTGCTGTAGTTTGCAAGAAACATGTACTGTACAGTCTATTCAGTAAAGGTCCTGTGGAGGACAAAGTGCGTAGATGCTGGTATTTTTTGTTGCTAAAGCGATGCCATTGAAGGAAATTGAAGTTTTAAATTGAGGAAAGTAAAAATGGACGGCTTTGAATGTAGAGAAATGCAAAACACTGTATTACATTGACCTTTGTGACCAGAGTACAGCACACACAAAGCTAACCCTCTGGCCTTCTCCATAATAGCAGATAAGTACTTTGACGTATAATAGGCTGTAATTACTTTTCTGTGTGTAAAATCCACTCAGAAGCGCGAATATTGTTGGAGGCTTGGCCATAACTGAAATGGAACAATACCTTAAGGTCACCACATCAAGTGGCGATGTCTTTATAGTCCTGCCGTGCATTGATACAATCTTGAAAAAAAAAGGGGGGGAAAGAACACATCGTACGGGCATTTTTGCAGAGAGCTCTCCACCTCCATTCTGCTAGGAATTAAAAACAATTTGTGATTTCCTCCAGTCAATGGTTGGGGCCACAAACTTAAAAGATGATAGCAGTGGGCCTTTCTCTGCTTGACTCTATGCATGCTGCTAATCCTTAAGAGTTCACTGCATCCTTAACACCAAGTCTCAACGAAGAATATTTGCCATTATGCTTAAAACGACTTCATTCTCGTCATAATTGCTTTTCTATATACCCATTATTCTAAATGATGATATTATTCATTCTAAACAATGAGGGCTTCTCATGGACTTAACTGTGAACCACATTCAGTGTGATCTTGGCTGATTGGATTCTGTAGTCGAAGAGGCCTTGGCCTCGAGTAGTGTACACAAACAAAGGATCTCGGGGACGATGGTAGCACAGAATAGAAAAGAAAGCCATGAGCTGTTATTCTGTCTTTCTCTTGTTTTCTCTCTTTTTAAATATATTCTATTGTGTTTGTGCATGCTTGATATTTGTGTGTGGATGGTGTTCCTGAGTACACATTTTATTCTATTGACGGGTTCTATTGCTCGATTTATTGCAGAATACCAAGTAATGTCCCTTGTTAAACGGGTAATAAGAAAGGAAGTACATGTATTTGTTGTTGGGTTAATAACCAAAATTCTATTGTGTGTGCAAACACAAGGGAATCTTCAGGTTGTAGATCCCATGCTTCAAAACTTCTTATATTAAGAACTACATTTACAAACTTGTGCTTTATCAGCCCTTGAAGAAGTTTTCCAGTTTATGTTATCTGCATGTACAATGACATGTCCTTGCCTCTGTGGTTATACTGTGCAACACAGTTCAATGTATCAAAATCAGCATGTATATGCAGGTATTTTTTAATATGGGTTACACGCTAAAAAAAGGGTAATTTACTTTTCTCCAAAAAAGCCAGATGTAAATAGGTGCTAGTGGGGTTTTTTGCCTGTGTGAAAGTGGTATTAATATCTATGCTTGAGACTTTTTGTCATAGAGACTGTGCTACCCGCAGATGGTTCTCCTAAAGAAACCAATGACTAACGGAAAGGAAACAATGATACTATATCTGGGCCAACTACTTCATCAGGCCAAAATGCTCTAAAACGTTTGTAAAATCTTACCTGCAAGCTGCAATCAGAGGTTGGTAGCTTCATTCCCGAATCGGAAACCTTGTTGTCAGCTTCCTTCTGCAGATCCTCAATGGTCTGAACCAGCACCTGGTTCTGGTCTGCGAGGTCATCCACATAAGACCACAGGAAATTCACTTTCTTCTGCAAGAATAACAGCACATCAGGATCAAACGGTGGTTTATTTGCTGTGTTTTAACAAGGCGACAGTAGAGCCAAGCTCTACTTTATTGAGTCAAAAACGTCAAACTCAAATTCAGATTCCTGTTGAAAACTACAGAGAGCAGTAAACATGTAATTTGTGCATCAAAAATCATGTAAAATTTGAGTTCCATAGAAAGCAAATCCGGTCTTACAGTAGACTTAACCACCATTTAAAAATTGTGTCGTATAGTAACGCACAATATGTTAATTTTTGTATCCCTTATATTGATATTTAAGATTCAACTATAATTTTTTAGCTGAAAAAACTAAGAATTCTGGTCACTGGGAAAGGTGGCGGATCAAAAAGACTGGAAGGAGAGCAAAGTAAAGAGTGGGTGTGGTCATAGTTAGGATGACAGGAGGTTTAAATGGAGATAAAGAAAAATATTCATAATAAATAGCGATCAAATTTTATTTGACAATGTTTGGCTGGGGCATAACAAACCAGGGTGCTTATCATGAGTTCTCCTGGGTACAAAACAATATCTTGGGATTATAGCATGTGAAGGTAAACAAATGCCAGTCTACGGACGAGTAATTGTGATGACCATTTTTTTAAATGATAATATATTTTATATAATTTAATCGATTAATTATGAAAATGATACAAAAATTGATAATGAAAATAATCAGAAGTTGCAGCCCCAATTTCTGCTCAGCAACTTTTCACTGTGCTTTAAAAACATCACACTATCTCCTACATGTGGGCCCAACAGTTGCCAATGAACATAAATCACTATTTCAAATTAGTTGCAATATGAACGCAGCTCCTAAGGGACAGAGTTGCAAAGACAGTATGTCATCTTCACTGACCTATAAATGTAGTACTCCCTCTTGGCAAATCAGTGTTTTTTTTAAATTGACAGATTACAGAAGCGAGATGCATAATTTCCCTGAAAATCATCAAACGCCAAAGTGATGTCAGATGTCACTTTGACACACAACTGAATAATCACAAAAACAGGGACTTGCTCCAGCCTCAAATGATGATCTCACAAGGGAAACATGAGAGCTCCCCAGACAGACAGGATAACAGAATCTGAAAACGTATGTTTTATTTAGTTTTATTTAACCCTTGTGTCTTAAGGGTGGTCCAACTGAGATTAAGAATCTGATTTAATAGATAGATACACAGGGTGGGAGCAAATAGCGACAAAAAACACACATCTGAAGACAACTAGCTGGAAACGTGGTGATGGTGAAATCCGTGGCTGGTGGCCACAGACTCTTGTTCCACCGCAACAAGCAGTCCATACATTTTTAACATCTGGAGTAGGATCCACAGAAGGGGAGCCGCAACACCTTGTGTATAAGGGAAGCTGAGATATGTAATACCCTAAGATGATATCATCAAAGCTGATGATGCCTTTACATCAGATTTACAGCAGCTCTGTTGCTTATTGTGGTTATATGTGCATATGCATCACTCTGCATACATTTAGTTTGCTAACACGTGCATTATAACCATAGGCTTGTAGGACTTTTAGGACTGATTTTCCTGTCTAAATAATTGCCCTACTTTCATCACAAAGCCACACGTTCACAAGGGGTATTGGATTGGTTTTGAAATGTAAAACATTCTTTTATTTTCCAAAACCTCTAAAACCAGCCCTGCCAGACAAAGAGGTCAGATACTCTTGGCTTTCACACAGCAGCCCACCTAGGATTCACAGTAGGTGACCTCTGAACTGGATTATTAGAAAGGAATACTTTATGAGCAGTCAGTCGGTCAAGGGTTAGGGCTAAGAAACATGTTATTCCCTGTTGCTGTTTTGTGTCTGGAAGAAATGCATTTCTAAGTTCACATTTTATGGTTTACAAAGAAAATAGGTCACCAAGATATGCTTTACAACTGACTTAATACGGGAAACAAAAATATAAACACAACACTTTTGTTTTTGCGCCCTCCTTCATGAGTAGAAGTAAAAGATCTAGGACTTTTTCTATGTAGACACAAGGCTTTTTTCTGTCAAATTCTGTGTCTAAATCAGTGTGAATAAAATCTTCACAGTTCTTCAATGTATTCTTTCGGGCAAGTCTTTTATCTCAGCACTGCTCGCACACTTGTTCCTTTTCAGGATTGTACAGGTAGCCAGATAGCCTACATATACAGTGATTGCAGCTCTGATCAAAGTGAGTGCCACTGAAAATCAGAATTCTGTTGCCTTAAGAAGCACCTGTACATCTGTGTTCATAAACGTCTGTCCCCTACAGCCAAAAAAGTCAACACACGGTTTATACCGTCCCCTGACGCATAATATAACACTGATGTATCGCTTCAGGGAGAGTAACTTTACAAAGATGGTGGATGTGACAGTATCTTAGATAACATCCTGAGGTTGACATTGTGTTTTTTAAGGTGTGGAACTGAAAATGCAACCATTATTCAAAACTCAATAGCATGTTGGTTTGCTGTTTTCCAGCTTTAGAACATAAGAAAAAGATCCTTTGTGTATACTTGATTTGAATTCTTTAACTGGGAGTTTTTTCCAAGTGTTTTAACATGTCAGAAAACATCATAAACCTACAATGGGTTCATGGATGAATGGCCGCTGTATTTTCAATGGACAAGGTTTGTGATTAACTGTCCACATCAACCTTTAGGACTTGGGAGCTCCTGGGTTCTAAACACGTAACCTTGTTAAGGAGGCCCGCGACTGGGGCCGGCTGACCGAAACCCATCTCCGAAACCTTGTTACACTTGCTTTGATGCACAACCCAGCTCACACAGGCTACATTCTGTACCTAAATGATGTCACATGACAATCCTGATGATTAGAAACCTCTCTTTTTTAAATATGAGTGTGGATCTGTGTTCCTGATCTCTGCTGCTCAGATGGAAACATAATGCAATTTGCCACCTGTTACAAGTGCTGCGGCTTTATGAAAGCACCCCTGCGCTTCCTCCTGTCATTTGTCTGACAGGACAGAGGTCATCTTCTGATGCCCCAGTCATGCTGGACAGGATGCTCTTTGATTTGTATCGGATGGATGATAACCTAATGACAATGGATGTTGGCAGAAAACTACAAATCTTGTAGAGACTTTGGGTTTCTCAATAATGCTTTTATTTAAAAACATAATTTAAGCTAGTGTGTGGACCCATGACAATCCAGGGTCCAGACCCTTGGGTGCTTGCCTATGGGGGCTACAGAGTGTGGCCTGTAAAATGAGGAATTGTTTGATTGCAGCATTAATTTAGTCACTACAACATACTAACATATTTAGTCACTACAACATACTCTTACTAGGTGACATACTAAGTATCACTACGGGGTCAATATTTAACATCTGAAACAAACTATTTTGACGTACGATTGATCGATTTGAGTAATTTACTATGACAGTAAAGTGAATATCTTTCAGCTGTGGACATAGCAAGACATTTGAGGATGTCATCTTGGGATCTGGGAAATGTTTATTGACATTTTTCCTCCTTTTCTAACAATTGAAAGACCAACAACTAATCGATTAATCAGGAAAATAAGATAACATTTTCTGACATTTTATAGACCAAAGAACTAAACTTTTAATTGAGAAAGTAATCCAAGACAATGAAAACAGTTGATACTTGCAGCCCTACAGTCCACTATGTCTTGACCTTTATGGACACAGGCATAAGGAAAGTCATCTGAGTAGGATTAGGTTACAGATTAACTGGTCTCTGATGTGAACATATCTAGAGAGAGCTGTTTGGGATTGATAGACTTTAACAAAACAGCCCACGGTTCCTCAACTCTACAGTGGAGACTTGACCTCGTGTCTGTACTAATAGTTCACTTTCCTAAATGGCCATAATGGCAGCGGTGGGATTCGAACCCACGCCTCCAGAGAGACTGGAGCCTAAATCCAGCGCCTTAGACCGCTCGGCCACGCTACCGTTGGTGGACAGTCGCCTGATAACATGTGAACAAAGTGCAACTCACCTGCAGCAGCTCCTCTCGGGTCACACTGGCGTCCAGCTCCAGGCATCTCAACCTCTGCTCGTGAAGTCCCTTCACCTCGTTAATGAGCTGTTTAATGTTGTTCGTCTCAGTCCCGGAGCAGCGGACAGGAACTTTCAGCTCTGTTTCTCCTGAGAGAGAGTCCAAAGTGTCACTTCCCTCACCAGGCAGCTTCGAGCCCTCTCCTGACTCTGTTGTCGTTGTCTGTTGGCTCATGGCTCAGGAAGTTTTCAGCACTTGTCAAATAAAATACCCGCACTGCCTTTTTAAACAAACTGTAGGCTGGAGGAAGCTAACTAGCTAACTCATAATCACAGCGTGTCACTCCAGTTAAAGTCTTCATAGTTTATACTGTCAGACAACTACAGAGCGACCTGAAAAAAGTAAATGCATGGCATTTTGGGTGAATGTTAGACATTGTTTGTGTTATTTTGAGTGAATTACCGTGGCTTCACCAACCAATTGGTCGCTATGGGCCGTTACTACAACGGAGGACTGTGAATCATGCTGTGAATGAAGTATTTCCAGACAGACCGACGCTTCCCCCTACAGTTTGCCGCTGCGTTGGCGCTGCGTGATCCGATTGGCTAATTTTGACAATCGGCGTCGTAATCTCGACGTTGATGCACCCCATTGGTGAGTTTTCTTAAAGAGGCGGGCTCCGTTTTCACAACCCGGAAATGCACATTGTTTTCGTCGTACCAGGGAGGAATGAGCTACTGAGTTCACCTTGCCCCTGAAAATAAATGGGTAAATATGTCTTCGTTGTGTTGTTTAGCGAAGATTCAAGCCCGCGGTGTGCGCTCTCATATACTGGTATTTTCACACGAAGCCTAAATACGACTCGTGGGTTTATTTTAACCGTGTAAAGAGCACTGTTATCGCCTTCTTGTAGCTGTTTAGTGTCAGTGTTGTCTGTAAAAACAACATGTCTCTCCTTGTTTTCTGCATGTTGGCATTAAGCCTAAAATAAGATCGATCGCTGTTGTCTATTATTGTGTATAGTGCAGACGGTTCAAATGACTAACTGTTGTGGATTAATATTCATCACGAGTCACCTCCAGGTATATTTACCAAGTGCAACTTTTGATGGTAACCTTGTGAGTGTGTTCCTTCAAAAGTATGTTATACTGCCCCGCACATAATTCCATTATTCCCCTAAATAATCAGTGCCAGAGATCAAACCCTTCCACATTGAGATTCAAGGCAAAGTTGATCTTATTGATTTTCAAGAGACTACTCACTTCATTTCTCTCATCCCAATCATCACTCCTCTACTCTTATCTGTGTCTTGGTTATATCTCTCTTTTCCAGTGGCTTTGACTGCACTGCTCTCGCACACTCTGCCAAAAACCTAATCCCCGCTGTGATTATCACATAATGCTCTTGCCTTATTATCAAAATGGAGCAGATTTGGGTTTTGTTGTTGTTAAAGACTGATGGGCATGGGCTAAAAAATTAAGAGACAATGTCATTATGAGGTGAATGCGGAGCGGCTGATTGCATGAGATTGAAGTATAGGCGCGTGCCTCTGGAGCTAAACACTTAGTGTAATGAGTGTGTTTTTAAGGGAGTCACTGGAGTTAAATTGGGCTATGATCTCACTCTGGGGTCACGGGGTCGCACAGTTTCCAGATGAAGGCGAGTGATAAAGGCAGTGGGGTTATCTGTGCTCATATTTGGAAAGACTTCCACCCTAGATGGATTAGCTTTATAGTTTTAGTCATTTAACAGAACAAAAAACATGGTATTGCACATAAATCGTGGTATCGTGATATATATGAAGAAAAGGACCACTAACAGTTATTTTTTTTGTGTCTCAAGGTTTTAATTTCAACCGTTTTAATTTTAGAAGCTTTAATCAGGAATTATTAGGTGTTTCAGAATGTAGAATCCATACTTAGCAGCTTTACATAGATTGATGGAAATTGCCAGGCATAAAACTAGCTCTTATTACAGATACCCGTGTAAGATATTCTCTAAATATCCAGCGTGCTAAATTAAAAGCCTATACATTTGCCGGAAGCCACTTTTTTCTTTATTTTTGTGGGAAATCAAGGCATTACATTTCAAAATTGAGATGAAAGTATAACATGTCATTAGGGGTCCATCTTGCAGCAGCAACAATCCAATTCTCCAAATTGATTCACAGATGCACAATGAAGATGAATCCTAACAGTAGCATCGTTACAGTGGGTTGTTATAGTGAACTCTCTCATCCTGCAGTGGCCTTCACATTCTCACTTAATTTGTTTCCACTCCCACAGGCGTTTTAATTGTTGCACGGATAAACAGACACAATGTTTTATCTTTTATCACGCTCGTGTTTTTCATGCACAAAGGGAAGCTAAGATATGTGCTGATCAAATATTCCTCAGCATAACACATTCTGTTTGCATGAGGTGAGGCTCCACTGATCTCTCATTGACTCCCTAAGAAAGACACTTCTCCCTTTTATTAGCTGTTCCGCTTTTTCTTCCGCATTCATTGTGCCTCTCTGCCCTCTAAATGTTTCATCACTTTTTAAGTTGTTTTTTTGCAAACCCCTGTACTTATTACTCATACAGCCTTAGCATACTGAATCTCCGAACTCATGAAATCAATTAATTCTCTTAAATAATTTACCTTCAGAGCAAACCAGATTAAGCAGAGCACATTTTTTGTGCGTCGGACTGTTCTAACTGATGTGTGTTTTTTTTTTTGTGTTCAGACATTAACTTGGCCCTCACCCCGTGGCTCGGAGGAGTCTTGGGTGATTAGAGAAAGAGGAGAGCCTTGATAAAGCATTAGTGTGTGACACACACACACATACACACACACAGCCTGAAGACCCCTCTGTGCATTTGCACACATTCATTTTTCATGAAACAGACTCATAACAATTAGTCTGGTTACCGCCTGGATAATCTTAGCGTCCCCGTAATGCCTGTGGTCTGCTGTATGACATCACTCTCTTAAAAGTTCTAAATCTGACATTCTCATCCGTTTTCATAGTGAGGACATTAGCAGGCCATGGCTAATAGGCCCGCACTCGTTCCTGGCGAAAGAAGGGCAATAAAGTGAGGGAGCGGGAGAGGGGGCTGTGGGGGGAGCGAGACGGGAGTGCTCAGAGAAATAGGTTTTATTCACCAGAGCTTTTACACAAATTAATTTACATGAGCGGAAGAAAAAAATGTAAAGTTGTAATCCAGCATGCTTTGCCAATGCATAGCCTATTTCTCGCTACAAGCATCATAGAAAGCCAAGTGAACGTTTATGCATTATTTCAGCAAATATATTATGCTAACAACCATAGCTAAGTGCACAGGAATTTGAGCACTACACCACGCCAGGAGCTAAATCGAGACTTTTGGACACGCACTTTCCAACTGGCATGGAATGATAGCCTCGTGTGCGGCTCCAGAGCACTTGTCCGCTGCAGAAAAACGCAATCCCCGAGAGATATTCCACCTTCCCAGCATCCCTCAGTCTTTAGTCCCCCTTTCCCTAAACAGCCCTCATCCCCTCCCAAGACACCAAAGCCAAGGTCAAGTAGAAAAGTGCAGCCTCCCTCTGTCTATAGGCTATTCCCCGGATGCCCACACCTCAGTAGGGCTGAGTCGTGTACGCTCCAGGAATGTTCCCTCCTCCTTCATTGTGACCGTCAGTCTCAAGGTCAGCTCCTAGGGAGAGGTTTGTGCTTATCTGTTTCCCCCTCCCTCGTTTTTTCTCTTTAGCTATCTTTGCCCCCAGTTTTTTCCCCTCACTGTATCAGTAGACAGTAGCTCAAAGCTCCCCATTTGGGGTTTTCATGACGTGTTGTCTGACGTGTCTGTCTTTTTTTGTCTGTCTCTTTGTCTATCCGTCTTTCTGTCGGGTAGCTGTCATTACAGCCCCGTTGTCTAGTTTTCAGAGGACCCGGTGCAGCTGCGAGGCTTCAGTCTGATGCTCTGTACGCTTTTGTTGCCTCGCCTCTCCCTTCCTCACACTGGTCATGGCCCCCTTTGCCTTGAAGCTACGTTGCAGTGTGTTCCCTGTTAGATTGGATATTGTTGTTGTTGTTGTTGTCTGTAAGCTATGGCAGTCAGCCTTGAGTCAGTGCACTATCTTTGTCTGAACAAGATGCGCAAGCTAAGGGAACAAGGGGAGGAAAAAAAAAATCTCATCTGACCTGAATCAAAATACCCTTTAATATTCCCAGGAAGATGTTTCTTTATTTTATACAGCTCCTGTAGAAAAAGCAGAACCCCAGACTTTTCAGGTAATTTTCTGTTGATTTAACCCGCCTTCTGACTCTGTCGTTTGTCAGCCGCCGACTCTCCGAGAGAGGGCACTTTGTCTCCGGGTCGCTTGGTTGGCTGACCCACGAGAGAATCATCAAGTCAATATATCTCATCAGGTGTGTGTGTGTGTGTGTGTGTGTGTGTGTGTGTGTGTGTGTGTGCGTGCGCGTGCAAGTGAATACATCAGAGAGAAGAGAGTCTGTCTGCTTGTGTCCGTGTGTGCTTTTTGTGTGCAAATGCTGTCTTGTCCGTCCTCTAACACACACACCGCACCAGTACTCTGTAAACACTGGCATTGACTGTGACTTTTGACTATTACATAAGGAACATGGATTTCCAGCTGTCCGCGGCAAAAGCCCTGTAAATTCAAATGCTTAATTTTTATAGGCAGCCCAGCATTGACTGAAGTGTCTGCTTGTTATATATTTGGCAAGTGCTGCAAGTCTGAAGGGAAGCTGTCAATAGCAATCCCAGCTATTGATATGGCAGTGGGCAGGAGATGTTACTTGGCCCCCGACTCCGGCATCCCTCTGATCCCTCTACATCATAATTACATTAATATTGACAGACCCTTGACAATAGTCACATTACTATTGATAGGTGGCTGTCAATACCGTGTTTCCCCAAATAAAACATATTCATTCATAACTTGTAAACTGCTCGATAAAAGGCTTTGAAAAGAATATTGGACCCGGCCGGGTTCGCTCTCCCGAGAGGGCTGCTGCTGTGATGGGGATTTCCACCACCTGGCTGTTTGTGTGTGAGTGTGTGTGGAACTATAGACTGATAGATTAATTTAACTCTATATTAGAGCTCTGCATAGATCAAGTCTCCCCTTGACAAAAATACATAGTTACACACATACACACACACACACACGGAAACATAATCTGCACATTTTCTCCCATCAAGGGAAAACTTTCAGATTAAGCTAAACAAATGCAGCCTGTTTATTGGTTACCATACACATTCACACCACCTCTATTTCTTTTTTAATCCAAACTCTACTTCCATCACAGGCGAGGTTCTAGTCACTAAACATGGCAGCATTTCAAATGCAGCTCAATGAATTTGTCACACCTGCTTACTTCAGCGTGAATTCACTCTTTTTTCATTCATTTGCTAATTCTAACTTAGTTGGACGGTGTATCCTGGCTCTATTGAAACATCATGAATACACAGATGGTCCTGTGCGCCACAGTAAACCCGAGCATTGCCACCGCATATTAGTTTTTTTTTTACCTCCTCGAGAAACGTCTAAAGTGACCATCATCTCTCTCTCTCTTTCTGTCAAAACTGCCATATTTACCCGGCTGAAATCTCTTTTAAAGCCTCGTGACAAATCCTGTTCAGCGAGACACAAAAGCCACTGTCAAAAAAAGGCCTCTCTGTCTCTCTCTCTCTGTGGGCCTCTTGCTCTGTCTCTCCTTGCGTTAGTTAGTCTCCCACTTCTTAAGCGTTTCATTTGAGGAAAGGGCAGATAAAACTGGGGGGGAACTCTGAGCAGTTTGGAAACGTATGCGGCGCAAAATAGCCCAGACGTCACAATGGCAAGATCCCATATGGAGTCGACTCTAGGGGAAGGAAAATTGTTCCACATTTGGCAGATGTTTACGGTGTACCAGAGACTGTGCCGTTAGCCTAATCCCTAGTGATGTGATTTGTACACACACCCCTATCTCCAGAGGGAGCAGGCACCAAGAGCCCCTGGGCTTCGCCTCCTGTGTGTGTGTGTGTGTGTGTGTCTATGAGTGTGTGCTGGATTGTGTGTGTTTATACACTGGAGAGAGCAGTCTAAGACCCCCTGCTCTTCTGCATAGCGCAGCTCAAAGGTTGCATTAAGGACGGGTTTTACATGTGAAAAGTGATTTCCGCTCCTATGTATAAAGAAAAAATAACCTTCCTAACAGGATGGGCCTCACCTCCGGGGCCTCATTCCTCCATACAACCTCGCTGTCCTTTTAATAGTTGTGCCACTGTGTATATTTTGTTCATGACTTTAATAAATCAAGTATGGGGTTGCTGATATGTTAATACGGTTTTTAATGATGGAAAGTCCTGAGACATTTATGTACTTGATCACTGGAAGTTTTAGGAAAAATTCAGGGCTTTTTATAACAACCAGGATCGTATTTTTTTGTGTTTGGCCATCACCATGTCTTACTTTTTACTTTTAATTTTGAAGAGTGCTCGGTTATGAATAAACTATAACAGATTTTATATACTCTATGCTTTATAATGGTTGTAGCCTTATGGTAACATCCCATTTACTTCTATTTTTGTATGTCATATCTTGTTGTGTATATTGTGAATTTTGTGTATTTGAGGTGCTTTGAAGTGTGTTTCCTGACTGTCTCTATCGACACTGTGTCTTTAATTTGTAGTCCACCTTAACCAGGACTACAATACCCTCAATGTTTAGCCACACTTGTGTGTTCTGCGTTAATAGCGCATTCATGTGGTGTCGGAATAATCTGAAGGAAAACTCATTTCCCACTGGGAAAATTCATGTGAAACATGGCGGACGAAAGTAAACATTGGGTTGATGCTAACCTGCATGTTTGTGAAATAATTACATGGCTTACATGATCCGTTTCCTTTTGCTCTTTCTTGTCACTCAAATACTGGAAACAGCTGTCAATGTGTTGTTTAAATGTTCTAAGCCATTAAATGCAAAACAACTTCTTTTTGGCGTCCATGTTTCTCCCACATTCCAACTTGACGCACATGAACTAACCGAGGTCGGAAAAACGACTTCTGAACTCGGGAAGTGGGACCATCCGAGGAGCCCTTGACTGCAGCATGATACCAATCAAGTGATGTTCTTTGAATCTTTTGTACTGCTGCATTCACTCGTTAGCTGTAGCTGTTCATACCTTGAAAAAGGTCAAAAACCTCGTTAAAATCCAAAAGAATTTACACAGATTTGAGTATGTGGATGCTTTTTTCATCCGGTAAGACACATTAGCAGAAAGTCAGATCATGACATCTTAGATTGATGGCCCCAAACTAAACGAAAATAAGACCCAGCTGATAAAGATCTCAATCTCATTGCCTTTGTCGATGGTGTGTCAACAACAAAATCCACTCAAGAAAATCCTTGAAAACATGATTAACATGTACATCATTGTTGTTTATTTTTCCAACAGATCTGGAGAGCAAGCACAATGAAAAAAGGACAGCTGGACGTCCAGAAACTGATGTTGACCCGCAGACGCCGGTATTGCGCATCAGCCAGCTGGATGCCCTCGAGCTGGATTCAGCCCTTGAGCAGCTGCTTTGGACCCAGTTCTCCCAGTGCTTCCAGAACTACCGCCCGGGCCTGCTCACCCCTCTGGAGCCTGAATTGAGGGCACTGCTCCAGCTGCTCCTGTGGAGGTTCACACTGTATTCTAGCAATGCCACAGTAGGCCAGTCTTTACTGAGCCTGCGCTACCACAACACCCTCTCCTCGTCTCCACGTTTCAGACATCTCTCCCGCAGGCAGAAGTTGAGTCTGGTGCTGCTCACCGCAGGTCCACGCTGGCTTCAGGAACGCTCCCACAGCCTGCTGCTGTGCTTAGGTTTGAGCACAGGAGGGCCCATGTCTGAAGGTGGTTTACTCCAACAGGGTCTCCGCAAATGCCTGAACCTCGTTTCTAGTATTGCCCAGCTCACGAGTCTCATCAACTTCCTTGTGTTCCTAAGAAAAGGTCACCATCCCGTCCTGGCAGAAAGGATCGTGGGAGCTCGGGCAGTTTTCAGCAAGCCCAACGTGGTCCGGGACGTAACCTACCAGTACATGAACCGCGAGTTGCTTTGGCACGGCTTTGCTGAGTTCCTCATCTTCCTGTTACCACTGATCAATACAAGGAAACTGAAGGCAAGAGTGTCTTTGATTGTTTTTGGGCGAAAGGAAACCGATAGGGAGGGAGCAACGGAAGGACAAGGGGTGTTCAAAGAGTGCGGACTGTGCGGAGAGTGGCCGACCATGCCTCATACAGCGGGCTGCCAGCATGTTTTCTGCTACTACTGCATCAAAAGCCACAGCATTGCAGACGCTTACCTCACCTGTCCCAAATGTGGTGTGGAGGCAGGAGAGCCCAAGCTGGTCAGGATGGAGGTGGAGATGATTGGCAGGTGATGATGATGTAAAAGAGCTGTCATGACTGAGTTTGTTTTGAAATTGCAGGGGCTTAGTGTATTATTTGTAAGATGATGTAAATGTGTCTTAAAGTTCACCACATTTTGATGAGATGTAGTTAATAATTAAACTTTATTATGTAAAGACACTTAGATTGACAGCAACATAATGAAACGTAAAGAAAGGGGTGCCTGTTTTGAGTCACATGGCAGTCATGTATGAGTTTCTGACTAGACTTCAGTCTTTATGATGTCTGTGTCTTTTCTGTACACATCGTCCTGCTATGTTTAATGTATGTGTGCATATATTGACAATCCTCTGCCCCCTCTCCGTTTCTCCGGCTGGACTTTGGACAGAACTATTTGTCTTTGGTGCACTGGACAGACTACGGAGAACCACACAGAGCATATATTTGATGAGTGAACGTGTTGATTTATGCTCCAAATTGGCTGCGTGTTAGCACATGTGTATGCGTGTGTATGTGTGTGTGTGTGTTTGTTGAAATGGGAATATTTGTTCTGATGAAAAATGCAGAAAGTCAGCTGAATAAATAATGGGAGGAATTTCTGATGCCTCTCATCATGGCCAAATTAGCATTTGTTGTGTATTTTGTGCCTAAATTGTATTTCAACATCATTAAAATTGATAGAGTGCTACCTCTTGGGTGTTTATTTAGTTAAGTGGAGGAGAGAGAGATGAGGGAAAGTTATAACAATCAGCACACTTCTCTCTAGACAGGCCCGGTCGTTCTAACTCCCATTATCCGTTTTCACAGCACCCCAACATGCTCAAGATCAAGGGGGCAGCCGGGGGCTTGGATTGACTCACACACACACACTTGACAGCCAGCCTCTCTTTTCCCTTGGCCTTTCTCTCTTTTGCTGCCTTTCCATCTCTCTCCCTCTGTAATCTCTAGGGCCCTCGCCCCTATAAGACTGTAGTAAACTGTACCAAAACCCTGGCAGTCGTCTCCTTCCTCGCAGGCGAATTACTCTCTAATCCCTGTAATGAGTCCAAAGATGCTTATTTATGCTGGAGTTAACCTCCACCAGTGAGCCCAGCCCCGGGCCAAACGCACCCCAGCTGAGTGAAGCCTTTCCTGGGCTGACAAGAGAGGAGTGAGGGCGGGGTGGTGGTGGTGGTGGAGGGGGCTACCTCCCACCTCTCCCTCCCTCCCCCTTCCTCCCCTCCACAGCTCTGATCACTAGGGCTTAATTGCTGATTGCCGAGACGATCAATCGGAACTGCAGGCGTGATAGAAAGCCTATTGCGGGGAGCTGGCCTCAGATCTAGCGGCTCAGGAAGACGTACACACATTTGCACTCAGATGAGGTTAATGTTTCTAGTGAGGAGAGAGGATAAAGCATGAAATATTTGTCCTCATGAGGTGCATGAATGCCCTGAAGAATAGCGGGCCAGCGTACTGGCTGATCTTAAATTATTTATGTAACTGACCGATGTGATCTTTATTTCTCCTCGAACTTCCGCAGGTCTGTAGAGTGTATGTGCAGGAGTACACGTCCTTGGTGGTAATGCAAGGCCAAAATTAATGAATTGTATGGTTTAAAGCTCATATAAAAGTACTGAAATAGCCCCTCGTTGGATTAAAAGAAAATGTACACCTTGAAGTGGGGGTTACAATCCTAGATGATGATTGGTTCTGACACACTCGGGGGGTCCTCTCTCACATCAAGGACATTTTGACTAATGAATCCTATAGCAACGCATGTAAAGCCCGAGACAGGGAAGAGCATTTGTCAATATTTTATGCACTACATTACATTAATGTACGGCAGGTCCCAGAAAGCAAGATTAAGGAGATGTTAAAGATTAGGGATGCATATATGATCAGCCGTAATGCCGCTGGGACATGTCATTGTCTTAACATTCAGACAGACTTACAATCCAAACCTTTTTGCAGATATTACTCTACAACTCTAAGTGAAGTCCCCAATCCTCAGGAAAGAGAAAAGATAAAGAAGAAACAGTGCATTAAAGTCTATTAATTGAGTTAGGCCATGGATTGAATTAGTTGGAAGTTGGAACAGGGCTCTGGACTTAAGGAAGGTAGCTGGGGCTCCGTTAAGCCTATCTGTCTTTGGATCTTTTCTAATTCACAGGCTCCGCGTGGAGAAGAAAAAGAGGAAGAAGCCCAGATTCCCAGCGGCTATGCAAAGCAATCTGCACATTCACACGCAGCCATTTAGGGAGCAAATTGGCCCTGTGCCCCCTCTGACGAAGGTTTTAAGAGAAAGGGAATTAGGGCGTTGAATCCCTAACTAGATCTCCTTCTTTGATGAGCCTCTTTATCCGCCTGTCCCTCATCTCCATTTCTTTGATGTTAGGCGTTGATTTTCCTGATTAAATAGTTTTTAAAGTAAAAAGCTCTTCTCTGGGCTCTGTAATACTGGGTACTTTACTGTACCTATTGTAGGTTCGTTTGTGTGCATGCTTGTTGAATGGTCCATCTGTGGTATTCTTTAATTGGAACAGAGCCCTTGGCTTGCAGATAATAATAAGGATAGTACAATAGCTCTGATTCGTACATGCATATTTTTCTCTGAGAAAGAATGTTATCATTTAAGCTTATGCCTGGCTTTTACCTCTTCATTTGAAATGGCTAGAAGGACTCAGAAAGCCCTATGCATCACTAATGAAATTAAAGAGTAAAAACACCTGTGCTTTTCTCACTTCAACACAATTCCAGCTCGGATCCGTTCGCTCATGGTGTTCAAGCTTTTACCTACTTTTTACCAGGTAAGGGAATTACATCCCTCTTGTAATGGGGAGATATTTCCAACAACTGACATCACTTTCAAAGAGCGAATGACATTATTTTCATGCCAAGAAAAGATGAAACAAAAAATGCAACATTTATTTGTTGACACCTCCGAGGATTTTTGACACCTGTATGTTTGGGGTTTTTTTTTCTTGTGGCATGTCCAATATGTCAATAGGAGTTACAAGTGTCTCTCATATTTCATCTATTCAATAAAAGACATGCCAAACATAAAACACCAAAATTCCTCCAAGGTAGTGAAATCCTAGGTGTGCTCGAGTTCAGGGCTGCAGCCGCTGCAGGTACCTGTGTTATGAGAGTTCTTTCAACACCTGCCGGGCTTTGGATACCACCGGGCCCAATTATCTTAGTCTGCCTCCTCTTCTTAACCACCTCTTCAGTCTAACAGGTCAGGGGAACAATCAATCACATCTAAAATAAGGAAGTAATTTCCTGAGCTTTTATCGTGGACGTTGAGGTTTTGTCTGGTTGCATTTCACACGTTGAGAAAGATGGAGCTGTGCTGGTTTGGGAATATATAGAATTTGGCCTTTCCCTTTTTGTTCTCGAGACCCAGGATAATTTGAGATCTATATAGGATCTATATGTTCACCTCAATATGTGTAGTTTGGAAGAGCAAATTCAGAGATCAAGAAAATACGATAAAAAAGGGCTCCATCTTATGATGCACGTCGATAGAGGTGATGCTACTGTATAACTTTAAAAAGTTTAAATGTAGGCTGCATCCTCCTACTCCACATCAGAACCAAAGATATATCTGACAGCATGCATACAGTCACAAAGGTAGAGGGGAGACCTGTATAAACACAGTATTATACATCTTGTACTGGCAAATGTGTCTATTTATTTATCCACCTCCACTAATATTCGACGGATATAATACAATATAGTTAATTCGCTTAAAAATGAAATATTCTAACAGATTTTTTATTGCATACATTATAAATAGGTCTGATCTAAACATCACTTCTTTTTTTGCCTTTACACATCATGGAGCACAGCTTTTCTAGAATCTAATTCACATTAAAAATAACAATGTAAAATGACTGGACAAGTGAGGTATTCAACCGCATCAGATCAAAACACCAGACACACACCAGCAGTGTGTTTTTTCAACTTATTTTATATTTCACATCCTCTTACTCTAACACGGGGCTAAAGAGATGGGAGCAAACTTTACCTGACCTGTCCTCCGATTGGATGAGCAAGGACAGGAGCAGCGAGGGGATTGGACAAACGACCAGAGGGCATCATGGGGGATTATACACAGGTGTGTTGTGCTGCGCCCGGGGTAAGATCTGCCAAAGCCAAGCCCGTTTGTGTGTGTGTGTGTGCATCCTTTAGTCTGTGCGTGTGTTTAGCCATCTCAGTCCTCTTCCTACTGATGTCTAGAACAGACTAAATGAGCAATAATCTGCACACATCCCTCCAGATGTCCCAGTGAATTTCCTGTGGCTTAAGGCGCCAGCTGAGCTCTTTAAAGTTTTGATAACTTCTGCAAATGTGATTGAACCTCTGCTTGTTCAGGAATGTGGTGCAGGACGCTATGTGCTTACTCCTATTTCCCCTCAAAGAGATGAAAAAGGGAGGCATGCGCTTGGCTCCGGCACTAATACACCTATTGGTACAATATAGTCATGGGTAGGATTGTTAGAGAAAGGTATTTGATGTGTGATGTGCAAGCTGGGAAATTACATTTAAAGCAAAAATCATTCCAACAAACAATTTTAAGTCGCATTAAAGGGTAATTTCAGTTGTTATCTGGACCAAATTTTCCCATGTTTTATGCATCTAAGTGAGCAATTTTTGAAATTAGTCCAACATTGAGCCAGAGTGCTGCAGCAACAGCCGCAGACACAAAATAGGTTACTATGTAATCCTTCAGGACCATTACGCGCCTTCAATACACAACTAGCCAAAACTTCAGTGTGTCCCTATCCAACAAGGGTAGTGTATGGAAACTGTGTTTTTTTCAATCTTTTAGATAAAGCTAAGCTACACTTTCTGTAACTTTTTCCAGCACTCCTTTCTCTGACTGCAACAACCTAATTTTCGCGAGACTTCAGAATGAGACTTTTTCTGTAGTGAGACTTGGATTGACATGATAATAAACAGATCCGATCAAGCGAAAGCTAAAGACAAACATTCTGTTTCTCTGTCCATAATGTTGTTAGACACTTACAATAACAATCTGATTTGTCAGTGGCAAAATCACATCAGCACTCTTCGTGGACATACTGTAGATCAGCAGTGCACACTCGCCCAAAAGGAGTACATTGTGACCCATTTTCATTGCTACCAACTGAAGTGCTCTCACACACACATATATATATATATATATATATATATATATATATATATATACACAGACTGAATGATGTCCGAGCACTACTTGAAGAGAGACAAATGGAAAATTATTTACAAGCCAACATCCAGAGCCTTAATGTGCGCCATAGCCTCAGACCAGAAAATGTGCGTGTCCATCGGGTTGTCATGGATCCATCGCTGTCTACTATTGTAGCAGAGTCATTTGACTCGAGACTGAATGAGATTGTACCTTTTCTCACTGAAGACAAAATATGTTATTGAGTGTTAGTAGGTTTTCTGTTCTGTGTGAAATATATTACACATTAAAACCTGGCAAAATATACCAAGTTACACTTTAAGATTACTAAAGTTTTTATAGAATATATAGCAGAATGTTCACACATTTACTTTGTCTCCAGTTTATGCAGATTATATGCAAAGTCACACTGCAATAAATAGTGACATATTTGTTTTTCTGTGTCTTATTGTCTAGCTCTTCTTGTACCAACAACACAGCAAACAGATATTTTGTTTTATATCGTTGGAGCTCAGGCTATAGACTCATTTCCATAAATATGTACTGCTATTGGTGATGGTGGGGGGAGGCCTCTGATCATTGTGCAATCAACCAGAAGTTGTCAGCTACAACAGAGGAAGATAGTGGTGTAGAACAGAGCTTTATTCCCCATCATCTGTCAATCAATGCTACTACAAGGCCCTCAATCCACACAAGCAACCAAATACAAGCAGGAGCACATGTAAAGTGACATGAATATTTGATAATGTCCTGCCAATCTCTCTATCGTTACTTCAATTCATTGACAAGATCTAATGTTAAGAATCTCAGAACCAAGTTGAGAACAAAAAATATGTAAGGATCATAATAATAGCCATGGGTGGAAAGATTTTTCGATAAAGCATACTCACGTGGGCCGAGAAAGAATCCTGCATGTAAAGATAATATGGAGTTTCTGCCTGTGAAAGCTAACAAGAGGAATTTCTAAATTACATGTGTAGGCAACACACTGAACAATGAGAACAGCAGGCAAAAACAGCCTAACCCTGTTAAGTATGAGGCTGCTGGGTAATGACAACGTATTTGTGCATTTCAGCATCTTGGAATCTCCAGCTTGCCGGAGAAGGAAGAAATATAATTTTTGTGGTTGCCATGGATACCTGTGTGTGAAGGTTTGCGCTGCGAGTCTCGACTCCTCTAGGAGATCAGTGAACCGCATGTGTCAACCAGCATTAACCTGCTCAGTCCAACAGATGCACAGAGACACACATGCACAAGAAAGAATGATAAACACACACAAACATGCACATTAACCTTCTCATCTCGACATAGAGTGCAGCACAAACCCAACTGAACCCAGCTAAACACACAAACACGCAGTCGCGAGGAGAGCTGCGCGTCGTCTGAGCTGATATACCCTTGAGTGAGCACGGAGCTGTAACCTGAAGAAAAAACTTTGATTATGATGTTGTTCTGTTGTAGTACACGAGGTCTAAACATCCACTGTGGAGTCTGTACTTTCCAAACAGGCAAAGTCCTGCCTCCATAAGACTCTACTGTCTTGTTTCCACACAGACGTACGCCCCAAGTGTTCAACGCTAGGAAATGCATTTTTTTCCAGATGATAGCAATGCCACCCTAAAAACGGGAGAGAATCTGATCAGTAGCTCTTGGGGCCATGACCTAAACTCCACAGGAAGTCAGCCATTTTGAATTGTGTGCTAATTTTTTGCTGTTTCATCACGTTGTACTTCCAAGATATTTCATCTTCACTTGGCATACTTGAACGTTACGCTTAATTAGTGGGTGTTATTTAGTGTCACATAGTGGACGCAGGAAGTGCAAATGAACATTCAGAGCTGTGTTGACCGATTGATACCACACTTCCTGAAAACACATGGGTTTGGCACGCTCAACACTGCTTGCAGCTTTATTTTCTCTGTTTTTATATCTGCACGGAGCATTATCAAGACCAAAACAGGACCCATAATGCATGCCGACAAATAGGTGAGGAGGTTGGTAGCAGGTGTGAGGCCGGTTTTTATGAATTGTTTTGTTAAAAGACATATGAATGCACTCTTGTTACACAGCTAACATGCTACCAAAGTTAGCTTAATATGCCGTCAGACTTTCACTTGGAAAAAATTTATATAGAGAGCTCAATAGGCTAGTTATCAGTCAGTAAGCTAATTAATTGCTATGCTAGCTTCCTGTGTCTGTCTGAAATACACAGCAAAAGTTAACATTTTTCAATGTTCTCAAGGCATATTCCAGACCAAAAGAAGAAGAAAAAAAATGTCTGATACATCGGAGATCACTGAGGTTCCCACCCGTCTGCATAGTAATGAATGCACCAATGGTTGACGAGGGGCAACGAGGGGTAATACTGTATACTTTCTGCATATGGCGCTTCTTCAATTTCTTTTGTGTGTGGCACTCTTAATAATTATCAGCTGCCATGTCCGCTTATAATGTAATTCCCTAATTTATGGTTGAGGTTAAGATATGATTCTCACTCACTCTCAGACAATTCATGTGTGGTGCTTTAGCCTAATATGTGGAGCGTTAAGCCAGGCTAAGAGGATTGTTCCGAGTGGGACCATGTCAACTAAATTATTCATTTATATTCCTGTAGCGCCTACCAAATTAATATGTATGCATACCATAAGTGACCCGTTTAGAGCAGGGTCAAGTATAGTGTGGCATAATATACAAAATCCAGCCTGTGCCTGGTTGGTCTGTGCCTCACATTATAGTACGCTGGTGTTTTTTTTTTCCTTTACATCATTTCCACTAAATCCATGAAATAAAAGCAATTTCTATAATCATCACTTCTCCGAGATTAAGACGTCCGTGGTTTGGCGAATGCGCAGTGCCCTCCTCCGGGAAGTAATGCTAGATTGTTCAATAACGAGACAGATTTATAAAAAAAGCACATAAATTGAGGCCCCAGTTTTTCCTGAAATTCTAAGTCAGAATCAGCTCTCTGGCATTTTCATAGTCTCTGTTTTCATCCTCTTCACAAACATGCCAGACTTCTCTCTGTAGGGCTAACTGACACTCTGGGCTCGTTGTCAAGTATTATGTTCTCGAGTGTTTGTGCTCGTCTTGTGCGCCAAGCTGCTGGAGTCCTGTCTGCCCCATCCACAAAGGCCTACACAACATTCAGCAGTCATATCTCTGCTTGTCTATCTGGGAGCCCCGGCGTGTTTTCCCTCAAAGTCAAATTAAAAAGGTATGCCAGAAGAGAGAGTGTATCTGCAATTCAGAACACATTTTTCTATCAGACAGGAGATATATTGCCGACTAAGTATTGTCAGATGTTGGCAAATTCCACATATTTTTCATATCCGGCCCCCTGAAACTTGGGGCTGCTTCAAGACTCAAGGCACATCATCGACAAAGGCTGCTTGACCCTAGGAGCACAAGCAGAAATGAACCGAATATCCATTCTGTTTGCTACGAAAAATATTTTCTCTGATATAAATGCAATATCACCGGCCATAAATCATTTAGGAATTCATTTGGAAATCATTTGAAAAACACATTTATTTGGGGAGGGAGGGTGTTCATCAATAAACGTGGCTCCTGTGGAAAGTTTATTTATATATTCATGCATTCAATAGATTCAGTTATTCATGTATTCACTCATTCACAAGGCCTAGTCAGTGGCTATGCGTCAGGCCCCTGTGTGTGCGTTTATGTGTGTGTGTGTGTGTGTGTGACCTGCGGCGTAGTCCTGCTATGCTGCGGGCTAGTGCTGTTCCCCAGGGGGCTCTCATCTTTTACTGAGCCCTGACAGAAGATGGAGGCTGGGAGAGGGGTCCGCTGCATTAAAAAGCCTTTACCTAGCTCTGATTTATCACCCCTGCCTCGCACACACACACACACACACACACACACACACACACACACACTCACGCACGCAAACCCGCCTGCCAACCCCACGCCATCTCACCATTCCTCGCCGCAGCTTGACTCTACACTCTATCAAACACACAGACATATAGATGCATGCACGCACACACACACACACTCACACAGACTCAAACGGACACACATTCACACACCATCAAACACATACTCGTTCCATCATAAGATGGCTGCCTCGGAGAAAGAGTGAGGGAGCGAGGCACTGCACTGCACCGCAGTGGTGATTTTGCATTTTAATGGTACCCCTCCTCTCTTCCCTTCATCCCTCTCTCCCCTCAGCTGGTAATTCTGGTGTGTCGCAAGCAGGCAGGCAGGCAGGCAGGCGGCAAGCCACCGGCTACCTCACCACCGGAAGACAGAGCGACACAATTACAGGACAGCATTTCCTGGGTACGTCACCTGCAAACGGCTGCATTTGAATGTGACAGTCAGGAGGTGAGGGAGGAGACCAGGGAGAGATGGGTATTTGTGTGTGTGTGTGTGTGTTGGTGTGCACGGTTTGGAGGAAGTAGATTGTCGTTACACCACAACAAGCGGCATGGAGTGCTAGAGGACACACATACACTATCTGAACCTTTAATTGCACATAAACACACACGAAAAATAAAATATATGTGCAAAAATTTGAAAATCAAAACTACATGCGTACACGCTGTACTGAGACACAGACAGAGGTGAACACTGCTTTTAAAATGCATTACAACAAATACAAATACACACACACACACACACACACACACACACACACACACAAGGCTGTCAACAGGACACACACACCCACACACACACATACACATACACACAAAGAACACAGCACTTTGTCCTTGAGAAGGTCCAAGACTTGGTAATCATATTCATTCATTCATTCATACATATGGGTGGAATACATTTGCTCCATCTCCGCTCGAGTTATTGCATGAGCGCTGATAAAAACTGTGAACAAAAAAAAAAAAAAAAAAGACACAGGGAATGAATTCAATCTCTGAATAAAAATTTGATTTCCAACACACACCAATACAAGTTGACTGCACCAGAAGTTATATGTTTAGCATGGCTAATTTTTGTCATTGTGGTCTTTAATTCAAGCCCTCGACAGTCGTGACACGCATGGATGTCTTTTACATGAGACCGACTCCTTCAAGACAGCGGAGGCACATTTGGTCATAAACTGATTTACAGATTTTCTGTCTTCATACACTATCAAAATATAAAACTAATTCATCTGTTCATTGATCCTTGAGCACTTGTTCACATGTGCAAACTGTTGTTTGTTTTTTTAACTAGATCCACAAGAATTTGTTTCAAATCAAACACAATTAAACTTTACAAGCAGAACTGTTTTCATTTAAACATATATATATGCTATATTACTGTATACGTTTCTGATTTTTAGAGATATTTGTAAGAATTTGATTGATTTGACGTGTGCATCTGTGCTGACGAGCAGTGCATAGAGCATTTTGGGAACTGCAAAGCTGTGAAGAGGTATTTCCCAGCAAGTCTTGTCGTGTAAATGCTTGTAAATGCATCTAAATGATGTCTTATAGATCCAAGCGAGCATTTGATGAGCGTTGGCGCGAGATGTCAACCTTTTTGTGCGCGCGCTTTTGCCAGTGCTGCCTTAGATACTGCAATAATAACAAAAGCAAGCCTCTCCTCCATCATTCACAGAGTGTGTGTAGTACCACTACGCGTGTGTGTTCGTGGAGGAAGAGCAGGAGGAGGAGGAGGAGGAGGAGGAGGAGAGATTGGTGGTGATGGAATAATTTCTCACTTAGAGGTTATTGGTGTTAAAGAAAAGATTATTGTAACACAGGATGGTATGGGAAATACACCCTTTGTTTGGACTTTTTTAACAGTGCAGGTTTAAAATATAAGTGAACACAATCACATTCTGACTCTGAGAAACTCAAATTTTATTCTCTATTTATGTCAATATAAAACATCATCAAACAACACTTTATGACAAGCTGTTTCATGCATGTCACCGCCATTAACCAGTTTACAGTCAGATTTGTGTGTGTGTGTGTGTGTGTGTGTGTGTGTGTGTGTGTGTGTACGTGCCAGGCCATATGAAGTCATTTGATTTTAAAAGCAGCAACATTTTGCTACTAATCTGTGTTTGTGTGTGTTTCTCCCCCTCTCTCTCTGTGTGTGTGTGTGTGTGCGTGCTGAGGAAATGGAGGTTGAGGGGAAGGGCTGCTGCAGCTGTTGCCTCCAAAACCATAATTCATTGTTGGGAATGCTACAATCTAGATTACACATCTCTCACAGCTTAAAAGTGTATTTTCCCATAAACAGCAATCCAGAGCTCATAGAAATTAATTCTGCTCCGGCATAAACAATCCCCCCTGTCCTCTCGCCCCTGCATATGTGTGTGCACGTATGTGTGTATACATGTATTTGTCCGCGTGGCATAAACAATCCCCCTACTCCTGTCAGGAACACAGAGTGATCCATCAGTTTCTCCAGCGAAAACCAATTTCACTGGAGATGTTCGTTTTTTTTTTTTTTCTTTTTTCACAGACACACACCACCTATCCTCACACAGAGAGAGAAAGGGGGGAAAAGGGAGAGAGGCACACATACACAGATAAAGGAAGAGGAAAAAGAATGGCGAGGAAATGGAACAGAGAGGAGAAGGAAACGTGGAGCAAAATTGAAAGGGAAGGATGGGGGGGAATGAGAGAAAATAAGAGAGACCCGTCTTGCTGTGTTTAATAGGACACACTGTTATTTGCTGTCTCATCAGTTCAATATAGTACATAAAAACTGTTCATCTGTTGCCTTACACTCATATGCACTAGGAGTTAACACATAGTGCCTGTCAAACAGGCTTTATGTGACTGCTCCAAAATAAAAAAAAACAAACAGTCTCCGTCTACATACAGTGGTGTTTGTAATAAAAAGAAAAAGGAATAAAGATGAAAGACTGGAAGAAAAAAAAAAAAAAAGACACTTTCTCGCTTTTGACCGTTAGAGCTTGAAGTGTGGAATTATGAGCGAGGAGCAAGGCATGCAGTGGCGGCCCAGTTTTTGCCGCGTTGAAGCGGGCAGATGACAACATAATTACAGAGTCATCTCATAACACGCGATTAAACAAACAATGCATGTCGTCTCCTCCTAAGGTCCCCGTCTCTGTCGTCTTTTGTTTCTGTGCATGTGTTCGTCTGAATGGCTGTGTTGCATGTGTTCGCACTCATGGGGCTGAGGAACGGGAAGGTGAATCCATGCGTGTATGTGAGCACAGACACAGCCAGACGGAAATATTGTATGCAGACAAATAGGCGATGGACAGCAGCCTAATGTATCTTGGTAGTAATGGGCTTAAGTTAAAACAAGATGAGAAAGGCCTTCATTTTCGAGGAGCTGCATTGCTACTAATGACTAGAGGGCCTCCAACTGCCATCTCAGCCTATTATAACTTAGAGATGGCTCTTCTGTGTTTTTAAAGATGAATGCAAATTAAAAAGCATTAGGCTACATTCATTTGCGGTCTTTGGCATATAGGCCACTTTTGGTCCGAGGGCCACTTAAGGCTGCCTTATTTCTTCAAATGACCTTGAAATCAAAGAAAGAGCACGTTTTAATGATTTAGAGGGCTCTTAAAGACTCGAAAGGAAAAGCAACACAGGGCCTCATTAAAATTTTCATTTAAACATTAAAAAAGCTTTTTGTTACAAATGTTCCTGCCAGGATGTTGAGTTGATACGCAAAGAGGGCCGTGAGTATGCCCCGCATCGGAGCCAATTTGATGTCAATGCAACTCCTCATCCCTTCATCAGTGATTCTATAAATTACGAGGCAATGCTTATTTGGCTGCTTTATAATTTTCTCTGCGAGTCAGAGGCTTGTGCGCGTGATAAACGACGAGCTGTGGAGCATTGTGATTTGGTGCAGGGCCTGTGAATGACCTGGGGAATGCAGCGTGTCACTTTATATTTAGCTTCTATTTCCTCACCGCCCGCTCTTCCGCTGCACATGGTATGATTTCAGTGTGCGAGCGTATGTGTGTGCGTACGCGAACAAAGAGTGAGACATATCCCATCACCCCCTAAAATTCCTTCATTCCCTCCTCCATTGCGCCCTTATTTCCCCAACGACTCAGCACGCCTTGTAAAAACCTTAGCCTGGCTGCTCAGCGCCCTTTAAAATGTAAAGCAATATTACAAAGCCTGACACTTTGATCTCTGTTACTATGGCATTGTTTCAGGGGTCCAGTGAATGTAAAGAAAGCTGTGGCTGTCCAGACTTAAATGAGTGTGTGCCAGATTATTCACTTTACAGGTTAATTTCACACTGAAGGAAAATATGTAAGGAACTGATGAGGTAACTGTAATATTGTTTGTTTGTTACAGGTGTTAAGGCATTATGAATGCCAAAAAAAAAAAGGGGGGGGGGGGGGGGGGGGGGGGGGGTGACACATATTTTGCAGTTTTTGGCGTGTGGATCCAGAACCTCTGTAACTTCACCTCTCATGTGTTTAGTTATTTACAGCCCTGACAACAAAAAGCCTTGAACTGTTCAACAAACTACACAGCACCCTTTGTGTCACAGGCAAAACAGGAAATCAGGCTTTTGTCCGCTCGAGATGGCATCAAAAAACACCTTGTTTCATCTGTCTTAAGCAATCCCATCTTGACGCCTTCACACGTCCCCATGTGGGGCTGTGCCGCTCCTCAGAACAGATTGGGAAACAGCACAAACGATCTGCCGGGGAAGTCCCAGCGGGCTGCCATAACATGCTCGTTTGCCGACGTACCTCTGTTGCACAGAGCCCATGTTTGATTTCTCTCAGGTTTGCCCCTCCTTTTCTTTCTCTCCTGCTCTCACTCTTACTTCACTTCTATCACTTGCTCATTTTGCTGTCTATATCACCTACTTTCTTTTCTCCTTCTCTCTTTCTCTTTCTCTCTGTCCCTGACACTCAGTCAGTATCTGTCAGCCCGTTGGCCTGTCTGTCTGCGTCTCTTTTTCTTTTCCTCTCGGGCCTGCCTCCCTTTCTCCCTCACACCTCCTCCTCCTTCTCTTTCACTTTAAAATACGTGTTAGTTGGCTGTGTGTCTTGTAGAAATGCCAGCAGTGATTGTATCCTTCATCCACAAGGCAATAATAAGGCAGGTGTACTCCTGCCCCCTCCATTTTCCTCACCTTCTTTCTTTCCTTTTGTACCTCAGAAATGAGGTATTGCAGCAGTAAACACTAAAAGCAGGAAGGCCAAAAGAAAGATATATAGAAAAAAAACAGATTGCCTTTTTCATATGTTACTTTTTTTGTGGCCTTTGTTGACACCTGGGTTATTCAGAGAAAATGCTGTTTATGTTTATTTTCCATCTTAAAGGATGCATCGCTACAAGAATTGTGCCTTTTGTTGCCTAATGCTGTGTCCTCTTCCCCACTGATGCAGTGCTGCCAACTGCGCAAACAATATTTATCTCCTCATTTGCTAAAAAAGCACACTCAATTTCCTCCTGGGGGTTAGAAAGTAGCAAAGTTTTGCAGAATCAGTTGTTGGACGAGTTGGAGAGTTTCATTACACCTGTTAGCCGAAAAACAACAGGTTCTGTTTTGCCTCCAAATACAGCCAGCAATAAATAATAAGATTTCATGTTGAGTATTTGTGCACGGGGGACAATGGCTTCCTGATTTCTCAGGTGTAATGCTTTGGTGGATGAAGCGCAGGTGTAGGGGATGTGTGGTGGAACCCAGGTGCCGGAGTTATTTCAGGTCTGTGCCGTTAATCACCAACCTGACGCTGAAATATGGCTCGCATTTTAGCGGTTTTAAAATAGAGTTCCCTTGACTGCATATACTTAGGCGGGGAAATAATAATAATAAGGGCAAGATAAAGTCAAGAGACTGTGAGGATGTTTCATATGGATTCGTGCTGCGGAACGTGTTCTGTTTTATCAGCGAATGTGGGCTCAAAGTCTGTAAGATAATAGAAAACTAAAAAGGATCTGATGCCGTCTGCCTGATAGCAATAATTTGACAGTTTCAATTCTGATGCAGCAATCAGGACTTTGATGTAAGGAGCTGATTAATAACTAACCTCACCAATGCCTGTTAAAGGATTTCATGTGCAGATGCAGCTTTCTAAGTAAGAAGAACAAATGAGCGAGGACAAGCAAAGTCCTCCTTTTACCACAAATAAGGTGAACTCTTAAAAACACAATACTGAGGCCTGGAACATGGGTGTATTTGCACATTCACTTATGATTTGTATTCCATATAATACGTACATGTAAACATAAGGAACACAAAAAACTATGAGCGTCTTTCTTCCTTTTCCTGTTGTGATTCATTTCTATTACGGCCCCCGGAAGGGTCAGAATGTGACAAAGGTTTACATCAGAAACAGACTGTCTAAATATCTGATTATGAGCTGTTTATCCTCGTTAAACGATGACAACATAGTAACGCCAATACGCAAGTGGCCTCAGATGTGATGCTGGTCAATATCTATTGACAGACAAATCATTGTTGTTGTTCTTTCATTTCGTCATTGTCCAGGCCCAATGCATGAGGGGCTAAACTGGGAGTGAATGTGATTGGATTTTCAGTCTCCGTCATTAAATTCCCATGCGGGGAATACTAATTCCAGTATTTAGTGCGGTGATGCTAGGGCTTGCTTTCATCTTAAACTGATTCCAGTCTAATTAGATTGGGCATGTGGGGGGTGGTGGATGTATCCGTCTGGACTAATCCCTGCCTCTCTGTCCCAAACATTGTATTATCCAGAGAAAATCCATTGGCTGCAGGCTATTCAAAGGCAGATCTGCCTGAACTGCAGCCTCCATACTGTATCATCTGGAAAGCTGTGGCTGGAAGGGTGCACTGTGCAGTGAGGGTGGAACCTAATGGTCATGAGTGATGTATGGGTTGCAGAAAACGCCATTTAGAATTTACAGTAAACCTTTTATCGTGTATTCAGGGCAAGACCGCTCACTGCTGCGGCCTCTTTAGCAAAGCTGTGTCTGAACTGCTATGAACCACTCTTCTCTTCAGTGGGCCTTTTTATTCGTGGACAGTGCAGTTAGGTAGCAGAATTGGGTGGCCACGAAAATACGGTCACATCAAAATGTTTTGGTTTTTTTTAAGGTTCTATATTTTGTTTGGCCTATAAAGAGTCATTTCAGTAGATATGGGCAAGAATTGGCAAACAATACACTTGTGAAAATGTACACAAACACACATGCACACACATTCACTGAGCATAGATCACCCTGTCATCCTGCTTGTGAATTACTGGCAGACCACAGTGAAAAACACAAAGTAAAGAGGTCCTTCTTCCAGGCGCTGAGAAGGCCAGAAAAATGAAAGGCCTTCAGCCATTGTTCTCCACAAAGGTCAAACGCAATTCAATCCCATAATATGGCGGGGGGAGCCCTACCTCGGCAACCGCCTGCGCTTTAGGGGTGAGCAACAGGAAAGGGCCATTCAGCAGAACAGTTGCACCCTGTGAGCCGAGCACATTCGTCAAGGGCGAGGGTTGAAGTCAGAAAGGGGGAGAAAAAAGCTGTTTTTGAGGCTTTTACATGTCGCGGCTGTTTCGCTGCACACTGAAGTGTGTTAAGCGAAACAATAAAGGCCACAACCGATTCTGAGGGAGTGAAAAGATCCTCATCTTCCCCTTCATTTTTTGCTGCCCTTGTGAAATTTCATTAGGTGGATTTAACGACTTGTGAATGTCGGCTTTCTCCGTGACCCTGACACTGGTGTCTGACACGTCTCGCTGGCAGGGTGTGATGTATTGTGTTGAGGTGTTCCTGAGGTGCAATTTTTAATGTGACAGCATCTGTTGACCTTAGATCTAAAATGTCACCCTTCTGTCTCACACCGGCGTGCATTTTGCTTCTTAATAGAATTTTAAAAGCGGTATACAGTCCGCAGCATAAAAGACATTTTCTCATTTATCTGTCTGGTGCTGTGGCTCATTTTCCAATGGTGCACCCTTTGTTCTACACATCAGCATGGGCCTTACACACCTGCAATGACAGAATCAACATTACTAATTTTAGGCTCTTTACTGTCTGTTGTGGCCATACGTCTGTTTATCCATGGTTGTGATATATTATTGTGGACTTGTCCTCGTTAATAGGAGGGGTCTAGAGCTGCACCTGATCAGATCCAGATTAACAGACACTTTCAAACATAATCCCCTGCATCTGCTTAGAGTCAGATTACCACAAATAGCATAATGATAGGAAATACCCATTATATGATTTAGAATTTTGGCCTGTCGGTGACTGGAATGACAATTATTATGTCAACACAATAATATTTTGTCAACAATATGACATAGGTATACTTGAACAGTTTTGGATGTGCCTTAATTGAAAGTGTAATATAAAAAACTACATTTAAAAAAAGATGCTAAATGTATGGTAAATCACCCACTTCTGTCTAAAATACTTATCTAGAGCTGCATTGGCAATTTCAGCAGCATTAATAAAGCTGTCATTTACATTGTACTGGGTAAAAACGCATACATTCTAAATCACTGTCAAAATATTTAAACATTTGCTAATCAAACCACAATATAGCTTTGCCATGTAAAATGACAATATAAATGAAATATATCACATATTTTAAGCCTTGGATTAAAAATGCTTGTTGACAACATGGGAGTATATTTTGTGTACAACTGGGTTAAATGCATAAAGCTGTGGATCGTATATGTAAACGACAAGCCAGTAAAACTTCATAATAATATAAATATGTGGTTAGAACTAAAGAGTGAAAATGACAAAAAAATATTTGATGAGACCAAACTGGTTTGCAGATACAGTTTTTAATGTATCACAACAATGAGCAACAAACATACTTGATGAACTATTTCCAGAAGTTGTTCAAATACCATCTACAATAAACGTCATTTCAACTATGACAACAGGTCTGTGACAAAATAAAAAAAAGGTTTCAAAACCATGTTATTACCGTGATACGGTACAGTTGAGACCTCAAACAGTACAGTAACAAAAACTAATGCGACTACTCTCTATATATAAAACATCAATAACATTTTTGGTTTAGTTTATTTAAAGTTTTAGCCATAGGGGCTTCTTCTTATTAAAACCTCAGGGTGCATTTCCTATGTAACCCAGATGTTGAAGAGTACATATTGTGTAGGATATGATTGCGCCATGAAAATCCCTTTGACATCCAGAAGAACAATTCCAATTTCAACCTTTTGAAGGCTGTCCCCATAAACATGACACAATCCATCCATTTTTTTTTTTTTTAAAAAGTTCTTTTTTTTTTCTTTTTGGCTGCTGTGCAGTTGCAATATCTATGTACAGTTATATTGTTGGACCATCCTTTTTGTTGGTTTGTTAGCTTTTACCAGTCCTTGGTGTGGAAAGCGTCCTGTCTGATGCTAACATCTTAGCACATGATGCTAGCTGACAGTTCAGTCTTTTAATGCTGAGCCACAGAGTGGGGAAAGGCAAAAAGCCAGAGTTGTGAAAGCCTTTGGAATCAGGACAGTCGCTCATGTTTGTACAATGGCAGAATTGCACCTTGGGAGGCCAGGATGTCTCTTATGAAACACAATCGAAAAGTGTCTTCAGGATTAAAGTAAATGTTAAAATACTAAAAATCCAAATAATGACATTTAAAAAGCTCACGCAGAAAATTAAAAACTGACATTTTGCTTTAAAACTTTGAAAAAAAAAAAAAACACCTTTACAATAATAAAACATAAGAGGAAATGTTACTTGATTTCATTGTTTGAAACAATAACTAAGCATGATTTGATTTAACCTGTCAAACAGTTGCATTACATGCTACTTGCTCATCTCAGAATAGGAAATACCAAAAGCAATACATTTTTGCATTTCTTCATATTAATAAATTTGTACCATGCACAGCCAACTACGAATATGTACAACAGCTTAGCTTTCTTTGTTCACAAGCCTTTTTCTTTCATACAAATAGCCTTCTGTTACTTTGGAATGAATCACATTGGTTTCAATTACCAAACTAGAAAGTGATTCGTAAAAAATTGAACACCCTTTGACAGCTTTCACATTCTTAGTTCCACAGCAAAATAACAAAATAAAAAAAAAAATAGCAAAGCAAAGCAATTAATGGATCAGTATTATGTCTGGTAGAAAGTTGAGAGAATTTATGGCAAGCAAAATAACATTACACACAGTAGCAGCAAAACTTTGTAAGGTAATACTTTGCAATGTTGAAATCACTAAATGTGGAAAAATTAAAATGTTGACTTTAACTGTAGATCAGAAGTGCCCAGAGAATTGATGGGAGGACGTCAACCTATGCACTAAATGGCTGCGTATAGGTGTAACACTGTTTTAAGTCCTACAAGTACATGAAAATGCTTTTAATATACAACAAAAATGCTGTTGTCCCCCTTTTAAAGCAGCATATTTGCAAATGTATAGCAAATGATCATACCTTTTTTAACATTGTGACCAACTTGTACCTTAACAGTTTCAAGTATACAGTACTGCTTTCATGGATGCACCAATTGTTAAATAGGTCTCTAGATTGTTAGGCATCAATCCTGTAACAAATATGGACCAATATGCTGCTGCAATAGACACAAATAATAATTAAAACACAAACATACATACATACAAACAGAAAAAAATCTATTAAATTAACATATGGCCTAATCAAATAATAAAAAGACAAATAAAAACAAAATAAGTGCACTATAGTCCAGACACAAGCAGGTACCGTAACAGTACAGCAATTCACAAATGAAAAATGTTATATTCACATAATCCGAGAGTCTATCAAAACTAGAGTTATTACCTCTTCAGAAAAAGGGTGTGAGCAGAGGTAAAAGTGAAAGGGTAAGAGTTGGCACAGATTAGTATATACTACAAGAAAAAATGGGGTGGGAAATAGATACAGCTTGTTGTAATACAAACTGGCAAACACAGGGGCATCATACACATTTACTTCACCATTCTAAATTCCCTCAGTGGCAAAACCATACTGTCTTTGTAGGGCAAAACTAAAAGGATATGCACATCGTCCACTGTAACAGTAATATTGTCTCTTGGTACTCTATACACATCAAGGAAATGCGTCCGATAAAGCTTGACATGTTTTGGTTATAAGCCAAGTGTACCCAGGCTTGTTGCTGCTTTAACAAATGAGAAATGTTATGTTCTGACCTGAGAATTTAAAGCTACTGAATTACACCTATCTAAACTAAGAGAGATTCTCTTTGAGGGTTCTGGATCGTCATCCCATACAGTACATGCTAGCATTTGGAAAACAATCCAGCTGAGGTGCAATTTGCTATCGTGAGAGTTTTTGGCTTGAAACAAGCCCCCCAAGGGAGCCTGTGGGATTTTTTCCTACTCCATGTTTTTGTATACAATATAAGCTCAGTCAAGCATCTGCAACAGTTCTGTCCATAACAAAAATCAATCAATATCTTGCCAGCATATCAATATGGGAAAAACAATCCTGAGTCAATCATTTGGTACTGTAATTTTTTGGGTTAAGAGAAACTTTGGAACTGCAGTTTAAAAAGTCTTATTTTTTTCTTTAAGCAAGGGATCCTTTTGTCACTCCTACACACTGAACATATCCATTCTGATACTACTGAAGCTCGCGTCGAGGCCAGAGGCCGACTTAGCCTTGACTTCCAACGCGTTATCTAAGTCATCCAGCTTCTGGCTTAGCTCATTGTCAGACTCATCTGAACAACTCTCGGTGGGTAGTGAGGTTGGAACCCCTGAGGTGCTGCAGGAAGTTGAGGTAACCGTTGAAGGTGAGGAGAGGGGGGGAGGAGGAGAGGCAGACGGGGAGGAGGAAGCAGCTTTCCGGGCTGTGGTGGCCTGGAACAGGACATTTGGCCAGGACTTCATGGACAAGTGAGAGAGATGAGGAAAGGTGTTATTAGAAGAAGCTGCAGACTGCGAGGTAGATGTGGTGTTAGGAGTAGGGGAGCAGACAGAGTGAGGTAATAATCTAGTATGCTCTTTGGCATTTCTCATTGCTTGTTTGATTGTTTTCTCTTTGTGCAAGCTCGACTGAAGGTGTTGGCCAAGTGCTTCATTCCCGTTAACAACCACATTGCAGGCAACACAAGTGTAGTTGCTCACTGCCTTTCGAAGCACTGTCTCTTGCGGGTCAGTAAAAGGATGTCCGAAGTAACAGAAGGACTTCTGATGACGCACCACTGAATCTTCGTCAGCAAAAATCATCTGGCACTTTCTGCATATAAACTCATGCTTGACGGATGGTACAATAAAAGCGTCAGGAAAATCCATGGTACTTTTGGTATCTGTTTTCGGTTCTTCTTTTGTGCTTTCTGTTGAAGAGCCTTTGTTGGTGTCATTCCTAGCATCTATAGCTTCTTTTGGTTTGAAGGAGTTGGTGGTGGTGCTCTTTATGCTCTGGGGTGTCTTCACAGGGGTTGGTTTCTGCTGCTGCTGCTGCTGCTGCTGTTGTTGCTTCTGCTGTTGCTCAAGTTGTTTCTGCTGCTGCTGTTGTTGCTTCTGCAGTGAATCCTGCAGGGACTGCTGGTACTGCTGCAGGAGAGCGGTCGGGGAGAGACCAGCGGCCATGGCAGCTTGTGGGACTGCTGCTGGGCCATATGGAAACAGACTCTCCATTCCACACAATGGTGGAAAGTAGCCCCCTGGTTGGACCCCTCTAGGAAGCTGCGGGGAGAAGCAGTTGGGAAATCCAGGCAAAAAGTAGGGCAGGAACTGCCCCCCCAGGAAAGAGCTGGGATCACCTGCAGCAAGAGCATTCTGAAGTGCCTGAAGCTGTGTGGCATCCAGTTGAGTCTCACTTCTTGGTTTCCCTGGAGCTGGACTTGGTTTCTCCCTTTTCTTGGCCATGCTGGGGGTCTCAGGGCGTGAGCCGCTCTCGTTCTCTCGGTCCTTCACCTTCATCTGAGTTGGCCTATCTCCTTGCTTCTTGCTGCTGTCTCTCTCTCTCTCTTTACCTTGCTGCTCTGTATGATTTACTGCTGCCAAAGGTGTGGAGGGAACAGGAGGAGGAGGAGGAGGTGGAGGAGGAGGAGGAGGAGTCTGCAGAAGAGTCTTGGTTGGGGTAGTGCTGAGAGACATGGCAGGAGAGGGGGTGGCTGGTGTAGGGAACCCAAGCATGCCAGCACCGGGAGACGCTAAAGCTGAAATACAGTGGTATATAAATATGGAAATATTCAATATTTAAATATTCAACCCCAAATCAGTATGGATATTAGTTTGTATGACAAGATAAATTTGACACTGGCTGAGTCTTTATCTCTCTTGTTAAGATTTTGTTATGGATCAAAACTGTCACATGCGCTTTATGATAATTTCAATCTGCCAATATATTATAATATAAATATACCAAACCTACAATAAGGGGAAAAACAAACAACACAAACAAAAGCCATGATATAGACACATTTGTTGTAAAAAATCTCTGAATTATCAATTAGCAGTTCATCTCTGATGATGACATTATGCATGCACTAATTCCCACCATTTTTAGTTTTAAAATAGTTTTAAAAAATAAGACTTTTTGACAAACACCACTGTGATACAGAATAAACAGTAGTATAGTAGAATAAAATAGTGCATGATAAAGCTCAGTTCATAAAGCTTCTAGTCTATTTAACTTTTTTCACTGTTTGTCATACTAACTCACCAGGTGTGTTCGGTGGGAAAACAGGAAGTGATGATGGCCCATTGACCCCAGGAAGTAGCACTGGCGGAAGGCCAGATAACCCTGGGTAGCCTGAGGGTAGGCTGAGGCCATGAAGTGCATTATTGTTGTCCACTGCAGTCTGTTGCTGCTGGCCAGGCAGGCTGAGTCCCTCACCAGCTTTCTTCATACGGTCCAGCTCTTGCTGGGCCATTAGCTGACGGACAGTGGTTGGTGCTAGGTAGTCCTTTTCTCTATCTACCTGGTTCCCCAGGGTTTCTTGCACTTTGGCGATGTGCTGTTTGGAGAAGATGTGGTCTCGGACGGACATCCGGGCAGTGTACTTTACACCGCACAAAGTACACTCAGGCCTGGGCCCCTCTGGTGAGCCTTGACTTATCATGAATGGCTTTCCAATGTTAATCTTGAATTTCTTTTCTTTAGCACGGGCATTCTGGAACCACACCTGGACAACACGCTTGGGAAGTCCAATCTCATTGCCCAGCATCTCACACTCTTGCATTGTAGGAGTGCGGTAGTCACTAAAACATGCTTTGAGGACTTTAAGTTGCAGGTTACTCATCTGAGTCCTGAATCGTTTGTGGCCTGGCCTATCCCCAGAATTGCTGCCTTTCCCAGACTTGAAAGGGTTGTTTGCCCCAAAGGGACTAGGGGAACTGGGATCAGCTAGGCTTGACGATTCACTCCTGTCATCCATGTCATCATCTCTGGAGCTAAAGTAAGAGTCACAGTCTCTTCCAGACAAGCTAAGGGCAGGGCTCACCATGCTGAATTGGAACCTTTCACTGCCGGCATCAGAATTTGACGCCAGGCCACTCTTGTTGTCGCTCAGCTTGTCCCCTCCATTGGCTGTGAAGCCCTCAACTTCATTGTTATTTCCCTCATCTCCAGTTGTAGCATCGCTAATGGCTGTATTAATTGACGATGTCTCATCAAAGTCCATCTTACTGAGGTCATAAGATGAGGCTTCTGCTGAATTCATATTGGGCCCTTCAGTTTCATCACAGTTTTCAGCTTTTAAGGATGAAGGGCTTAAGAAGTTTTTTACCTGCGCCTCAGATGGTTTGACTGGAGTTGAGGATGCAGCAGGCAGCTCATACTCATTTGGCTCAGTCTTGGTAGGCAGCTGTGGGTAATCAAAGAAATTATACTTATTTGGGCTTTCACCTCTTTCATTTTCTTGATTCATCATTGGGCTTGGTGGCAAGCTAAAGCCTGCCTGCTTAGCCTCATGCCAGTGTCTAGATCGTATGTGGCTATCTAGAGCAGATTTAGCCTTGAACAGTGCTCTGCAAAAGGGGCATTTCTTGTGGGACTGGGCATGCCCAATAGCCCTAAACTGCCCCTTTCTCTCTCTTGCACGAGTATTTTGGAACCAAACTTGCACAACTCGCTTTTTCAAGCCAACCTCTCGTGCAATGTGGTCCAACATCTTCCTTGTTGGGTTAGAGTCAAGTAGGTATTTGTCATAGAGAATCTCCAGTTGTTCTGGTGTGATGGTGGTTCTCAAACGTTTATCTCTGTGTTGCTCCTCACTACTGTTTCCACCATCTTTATCATTAGCACTTTCGTCTTTGTCATCTAGTTTTCTTTTCATTGCTCCAGAGCCTGCAGCAGAGGCCAAACCAGAGCTACCCTGAGAGGGGATTTGGGAGAGGCCTCCAGATAACAGCTGGCTAGCCATTAGGGGGTTATTGGGGTCAAATATCATATAGGGCATATCAAGGGGTCTTTCAAGGAACTGGGAGTGAAGGAATTGGTTTTGGGCAGCCAAGAAATGCATGTGCTGGTGCTCCTGCCATAGCTCCACAGTGGGGAATGCAATCTTACACTGGTCACACTGGTACTGAAGCATTTGGTGGGGGAGGCTATTGGTGAGTGAGGAAAGGGCAAGGGAGAGTGGACTTGAGGGCACTGCTGCTGCCTGTGGCTGGGAATGGGGTCTTGACATTTGTGGTTGAGGAGCTTTCTGAGGAGGGGGCTGAGGTGTGCAAGCCTTTGATGGTCTGGGTTCTGGTAGTGACTTGATCACTGGTGAGGCGGCACTCTCAGTTTGCCTAGGTTCAGTTTCTGGGGCAATGTCTGGCTTTGGGGAAGTTTTCCCCATGCTGGCACGAGGAGAGGCCATCACAGGGGAGCTTGAGCCAGAACTGGTGGCCGTTCCATGGGACTGTCTGGATGGCTCTGAAGTTACTTGGGAAAACTTCATTGAACCATGCTCAATATAATCTACATCTTCCTCACACATGTTGTCCTCATTACCTTCCTCATCTTCATCCTTATAACACAGCTTTTTCTGGTGAGTGATAAGGTCAAAGATGCGTGGGAACACAATGTTGCACTTTTTACACTGGTACTGCATGTTGCTGGTTCTGATGTATCGTTCATTAGTCAGCTCTTTCTTCTCGTCTTTGCAATCTGCCTGGTTTTCATAACTCTTACGAGCTTTCTGGCGGGCATTCTGGAACCACACCACAATGACTCGGGTTGGTAAGTTGAGCACAGTCGAGAGCTGCTCAATCTCATCATCCTTTGGATAGGCATTAGTGTCAAAGAAATCTTGAAGTATCCTTAACTGGTAATCAGTGAATCTGGTCCTTGAGGACCTCTTGTTCAAGGATGACTCAGTTCTGTAGTATTCATGTGCGTTGAGCTGGGGCTCCATTCGAATATCTTCCAATGTAGTTATGGGAGGGATATTAAAATTATAGGGAGAGTCTTTACTCCGCTGCCTCTCTTTGAAGAGAGTGTTACGGAACCAGTGCTTTATGACTTTTTGGGGCAAACCAGACTTCTCTGACATCTCCTGAATTTGCTCTTCATTGGGGGAATTGTTGATGTCAAAGTTGGCACGGAGGATCTTAAGCTGGTCATCTGTGATACGGGTGCGTGGTCGCTTAAACTGGGACTGGCGGAGGAAGTTTGGATCAAGACCTAATTGTTGCTGGCAGAGCTGAGTAAGGTCTGTGGGAAGAGAGTCCATGGTGGGCAGCTGGAGGGTCAGCTGAGGTGGCAGGCCTGGGTGTTGGACAGACTGCATCATTAGAGGTGAAAAGAGGGGCAAATCCAAGGGAACAGGAAGTTGCACTTGGGGAGGGGCAGGAGGGGCAGAAGGTGGTGGAGGAGGGGGTGGCTGCTGGGGTGGCGGTGGCTGATGAGACTGCTGATGTGGGGTCTGATGAGAGACAGGAACTGGCGAAGGTACTGGGGTTTGGGGCTTAGTCATTGATGTTGAAGGAGGTTGTGGAGCTGTAACTGGAGCTGGGGCAGGAGGTGGTGGTGGAGGAGGGGGAGGTGGTGGTGGTGGTGGAGTCTCAGGTGAAGCAGGGTTTATTGGATAGAGTTTATCATAGGCTTCTCTGTACTGCTGGGCAAACTTTTCCAGTTCCACATATGGGAAAAATTGACTGTGCACATGTTCCTGGTGGCTTTTGAGAATAAGCATATTGGAGAAGAGTTTTCCACACATCCCACACTCAAGCTTATCAGTGTTCAATTCTGCTTGTTCAACTCCATCTTTGTTTTTCTTTTGGTTCTTCTGTCTGTTTTCATTGTACTGGATGACCAGCTCAAATCCAAAGTTCTCCAGCAGTGCTTTTGCTGCATTGCCCCTTGCTCCCGACACAATACGTGGAGGAGGAATCAATGGCTCTGAGAACTTTGACTTTTTAGGGTCTTTGTTGTCTCTTCCTCCATCACCTAAAGCATCACTTTCCATCTTTGCTCGGTTTTCTTGTTTTTCCAGGTGGTCCTCTGCCTCTCGTGACATCTGAATTTCTGAAACTGACACAGTGCTGCATTCCATTTTGGTTTTGTGGTTCTGCAGTTGCTGGTTTTTCTGTTGCTGAATTTGTGACTGTGCCTGAGAGGCTTGCTGCTGTTGTTGCTGAGCCTGTTGCTGGGCCTGAACCTGCTGCAGCTGATGCTGCTGTTGCATTTGCTGCTTCAGGTCCTCTAGGAATGATCCAGTAAGGCCGGGCATTCCAAAAGCTGCTGCTGAGTGCAGTGCAAGTTCTGGGCTAAGGTTGAACTCTGCTCCCGGTATGTAGAAGGGGAAGAGGAACTGTGGCTGTTGAAATTGCAGCAGTGCTTCTGGGGTCATTGGGAAATGGGGGAAGAAAGCTGGATTAAGGAATTGAGGCTGGAAGAAGGCAGCCTGTTGCTGGAGTTCATGTTGAAGCTGCAGTTGCAATTGGGCTGAGGACTGCGCTGCCTGGTGGCTACTTGCCTGTGCTGAAACATGGTCAGTAGTTGTTTGTTTTATGTTGTTGCTGCTGTTTGCTTCTTTGGGATCCACAGTGTTTTCTTTGTTAGCAGAGGGTGTTCCACTTCTAGCAGTGTCTGAGTTGGTGTTCCCTTGTGTGCTTGGGGCTGGGCTTTTTGCAGGCACTGGACCACTACTGCCAGTGCTACTGTTGCTCATTTCGGTTTTGGCTGTTCTGGCTTTGGTCTGGTGAAGTACTGACCTCATGTGAATTTCAAGTGTTGAGCTTTGGCTGTAGGCAACATTGCAAATATTGCATTTGAATGGTTTGTTGTCAATGCTGTTGCTTGTCTCTTGTGGAACTGGGCTTGATGCCTCTTGAAGAACCTTCTTCAGCTTATGCAGGTGGGAAACTGAATTATAGTGGACAAGTAGGATGTTCTTCTGGGTGAAGGACTCCTTACATACTGTGCACTTGTAAGGCCGAGAAGGGTCCAAAAATTTCTCCATTGTAAAGTTGGGCCCTTTCCTAAATGGTAGGGTTCGTTTTGGTTCTGCTCCCATTTCATCAAGCAGAGAGCTGCTGTCGCTTCCTGTAGGACTGGGCTTCTCTTCCTGGTCCATTTCATCATCTTTGTCCAAGTCATGTTCAAAGGCCTGAGCCTCCTCCAAGGCCCTGGCCTCACTCTCAGTGATATCGCCATTCAGTGGCAGATTTCCTATGAGTTGCTGCACCTCAGCTTCACTAAGTTCAGGGTGTCCATTTTCCAAATGCTTCCTGAGGGCCAGGAATGTCCTGAAGCTGCGCTGGCAAAGGCTGCACATTGTGGCTGCTCTGATGGCATGGTACTGGGAATGTATCTGAAGCTTCTGCATTGTCTTGAAGGCCAGGCTGCAGTGGTTGCAACGGTATTTGTAGACATGTCGATCAGATACTGAGAGCTGCTGTTGTTGTTGCTGGAGCCTTTGGAGCTCACTGAGATGGTCCTGTAGGGTATCAGGGGACTTGCTATCATGTCCTAAACCACTGGCTCTTTTCCAGGCTGGGGCCTCTGAGGCCTCCTTTGGGGGCTTAAGTTCCTCACCCTGCAGGTCCAATTCATTCTTTTCTTGAGTGTTCAGCTCATCCTTTGAGATGTTTCCTACAAGTAGAAAATACAATTTCAATCATTATTATTTGTCTGATAAATGACAACTAAATTAACAAACAACTAGAGAATTATACATGTATGTATTCATATATTTAAATATAACTTTATTAACACTCAGACATTAAGTTAAAGACAACAGAAAATAATCTAAGTACCAAATTTTGCTTACCTTGAGACTTTCCTGACCCATCAGTAAGAGAGGTAGAGGAATCCATTAAAGATAGACCTTTGTCTTGTCCAGTTTGGGGATGCATTATATTATTTGGTGTTGCTGTGTCAGGTCCGACAACCTATCAAGACCAAATAAATTTCTTTATTATGATATCAATTTAAAATAAAATGATGATATGACATGGTAAATTCTACAGTTTGTCCAATATTTCTAACTGTTGAAGTATTTCAACTTGCTTCGTCCCTTTAAAGCAAATCTCATAGAATATTTGCTCCTCGTAGTGGACAACAACAATCAAAGTTATGGCAGTATCTTAAGAGAGTACCATAAATGCATGGGAAATGTTTTCTGGGAATCTTGCAGCAAGCCCATGCCTTAAACTATACACGAGACGAGGGTGTACAGGACTGTCATTTTCATTGTCATGTTCACTTTTCAAAATAGGTATTTAAAAATGTTTGTTTTCTAGGTGCCTAAAACATTTAACAAACATTTTTACGAGACAGAAACATCAAAGTAAACAGCTAGTTATCACATTTTGTAATTACGATAAACCTTTTTTTTTTAATTGAAAATTACTTTTTCTTTTGAATATTTTTTCCCTTTTAAAATGATTTAAATTTTTAAAAAACATTTTGATACACAAACACACACATCATATTCATAATCATTACTTCTACGTACAGTCATAATCAGCTTTTCCACGCAGTCAGGAGCCACACTGTGAAGGTGGGTGAGATGCAGCTGCAGGTGAATCTTGTTGCTCAGGACATCCTGGCACAATGGGCAGCGGATCACTGGCTGCATGGAATGCTGGGACATCACATGGAGCTGCATACGGTTGGCATCTCTACTGCTGTAGTTGCAATATGGACACTGCTGAACCTTAAAAAAAAAAAAAATGGTAAAAAAAAAAAAGAGGTATATTAAGTGTTTGGTTGGCAGAGAAAACAAAAAAGACATTTTTGCACAACAGACCCATTAGCACCACTTTTTACAGTCTGCCTCACCTAAAGAAACCAGATGCCGGACATTACTTTTTGAAAACAAACAAGGGTTTCATCAAGACATGCAAGAACCATGTCCGCTGCACGGATAGGGTTGAAAATGACTGCATGTCTGAAAAAAAAAATGTCCTATTCTTCCCCACACACACCACATTCACCTCTCCCCACCAACCCCCATGTCCACCTTAACACAGAAAATGTAGATCAACCATGTTTCATGTAATTCACTTAAGTCTCTCAACTCATGCAATTTTATTAGCAGAAAACACGATTGGCCAGAATTTCTAATCAGGGTATTACAGATGACAAAGGTGTGTACTCTCCCAAGCTACGCCTTGCCCTCATTACAGGGAGTACTCTGAACATAGCTGCCTCCCCACCACCTGTCTTAATAGAATCCATTTCTGAAATGACTAAGTCCTCCCTCCTTGCAGGGCCAAGAACCAGACGAGCTAATACTTCATAATCTAATTTAAAAACACATATAATTTAAAGAGATGCAAAAAGAGGGAGAGAAGCAGGGTGGGGGCCTGAGGCGAGTGCAGGTATTCCACTTAAGAACACAAAGACTAGCCTACTGTGCTTGATGCTAAAAAGTTCTGTCAGAGAGAGAACGGCGGGCTGCTTTAACCCTTTGATAGAAAGCTGGCGCCAGCAACTGCTAAATGCTTAGCTTAGCATTTCTGTGTCTTACAGTTCATAAGTATCCTCCCATTAACTCATCCCACAGTGACAGTGAAGGTTAGATTTCATTAGTGCTTATGAAGGAGAACCTGCCTCATTAGCTATTAGCCTTCTGTGCCGAACATGTAACAATCTATTTGGAATATGAAAGTCTAGTTAAAGTAGATGCACACAAAGTTCCACAACCTACAAATGCATTTTCTTTGGAAAAGTGAAAACAGTTAAAGGTCCTTTGTTGCCCTCAGTGAACCTAAAACACTTTGAGGATAAGCTAGATCACATCCTCTTTGAGTTGCTATTCTTTTAATATTCTGCAAACCTTTACCTGCTCATTGGCAGAGGTCTTCCCCTCAGCAGACTTTGGCCTTTTGGGTGGACTTTCAATTTGTCGATCCGGCAGGAGGGAATGTTTAACCATAGCATTCGGTCCGGTGACCTCTTTGGACATGGCATTCACTCCTGGCCAAGGATGGAGGGAGAGAGAGAAGGGGAGAAAGAGACAGAATGTTAAGCATTAAAAATTGATGTTCTTCATCGACTAATCGGTTATTATTTACAGCTTGTATGTCTGCATTTGTGTAATCTAAGTCTAAATACACTTTTTTTCATCATGAATCTCATGTTAGAACTAAAGGCTTCACATTAACAACTTAAAATATCAACGAAGCCACGACATTACAAAAATGATTAATGACTTCGATTTATTTTTTAAATTGAGCTTCTTGGAATGAGCATGGGAGCAGACTGACATATTAAACCTAAGAGTTGAAAGAGAGTAACAGGGCCCCATGTCACATTGATGTATAGAGTCCCATAGATCACACATGCATACTGTATGAGAAATGAGAATATTAATCCAGAACATATCAAGTATTTAAAATTGACACAGTTGAGTAAATAAATTGAAATGTCTGACATTTTGTGGCTGTGTTAGATCACAACATGGTTAAATGACTATTGATACACATATTATAGAGGGAATAACATAAACAAGTCTACCAAATTAATATTCAGTGGGAAATAGGTGATGATTTGACACCAAGACAACATGAGCGTGGATACAAGCATGGACTATTATTCACATTCATATAGGGTGACGTGTTTCTGCCCCGAGGACATGTGAAATGGAGAAAACTAAGGCAGGCTCATTATCACAGCACGACATACATTAAATGTTATGGTAATATTATACACTTCATTAGTTCATATACATTTCCCCAGCTGCCTCAACAACTTCTCTGTCTGTACAAGATGCTAAATTTTCAGGGCTTGGTCACGGCTGGTGGTACAGTAGCAGCACTGCTTGTGTGTGTCTATTTGTGTGTGTGCATGTAAGCGTGTGTGACGTTAACAGCAGGGCTCAATGTGGAGAGATCAGCCTCTGGTTGTATTTAGTAAATGCTGCAGCCGCTGATAAATCTTTCATTAGCCTCATCCTGAGATACAGGCCATGCAGGCCCTGCTATACTCTGCCACTGCAATTTACCCACTCGGCACAACACAAAGACACAGCAACTCTCCCTCCCTCTCCCTTGCTCTCTTCCTCCCTCTCTCCCTAAGCCATCACCCCCCCTCTCCCCTCTCGCCTCCCCTCCCTCGTCTGGTCACTCAAGGCAATATGTGAGCCTCACTCTTGCGAATCAACGCTTCACGCTAGATGCACAAATGGAAAAAAAGGGAAATCAAAGCACTGATACATGGAGAGGGGGTTGAAAAAAAAACATTTTGTATTTCATATTATTCTGTGGCTCGTGTTTGTATTGGGCGCATATCAATTCCTCCGGCCCGTTCATGCATTTTAATTCTGTTGCATTAAGTAGGCGTTCCACTTATTTTATTTGTAATCCCCTATATCTGGAGCCTGAAATATTGGCCTGTCAAGGAAAGTGACAAGAGAGAGAGGGAGGGAGGAAGAAAGGAAGAAAGAGAGGGAGAGAGAGAGAGACAGAGAGAGAGAGAGAGAGAGGGAAAAAAACACAAGGGCACAATGTGAATTTCCAAGAACATCCGAGAATTGCTCTGCAGCTCAGAATAGCGAGGTAATCTCGTCTTCCACTGCCTGTGATGGCCCCTGCAGGGCTTGTGTGTGTGTCTATGTGCACGAACATGTGTGTATGTATGATGCGCTTCATGACAGGCCGCTGACACTCCATTGGTCAGATCGGTCCAGCCTGGAAGCACCCGTCATATCACCTGACCTTTGCAAAGCCTCCACCCCGCCTCCCGTATTTATTATGACCATTTCTAATTTCAACTTTCAATTTTTCTCCCCGTCTTCCAGTCAATTTGCAACTAAATTACATCCCTGCGAAAGGAGATGAGGCGATTGTCGGACAAGGGGCTGCAAAAACATTTACAATGCGGCGGGGGGAAAAAGCCCACAGATCACCATTGATTACTGTCATATTGAATGTAAATGTGTTGTGTGTATGTGTGCGCAACATGAAGATCTGTCCTTCTGGTTTTAGATTCGTGCGACCTAGTGCTTTCATCAACGCTTATGACACTCGCGCAAAGAAAAACAGTTGGTTAACCTTGAATGTTGAGAGAGCAATTCTCTCTATGGCCACTTAGGAGCTTTAAATGGCAAAGCCCTGCCAGTGAATAATAAAGTTGTTTTGAAGCATAGAATTGCATTCAAAATTGTAGAGTGTCCTCCAAGGATATAATCACCTGTAACACATATAAATACAATGGCTGGCACAATCCAAATTTGAGAGAAAATCTAAACATCCTTCTGCCTGTGGGTTTTACCCGGCTTCATATTCTTGCCTCCAGATGTGCATGAATAGATAAAATAATTAGGGTGAAATAATGGAAGAGAGCAGGATTGAGAACAAGACAGGAGCAGGAGACTCTCCTCTCATTTTCCTTTGTCTCTGAGTCTGCACCCCACTTAATGACTGTGTCCTTTTTCCTCCTCCAGCCTGTTCTTTCCCTCCCTTCCCACCTTCCCTCCATCCCTTCATCCTTAGGTGGGCTCCACCAGCTGCAGCCCAGTGAAGCGGAGGGGCAGAATAAACCTGACACCCCCCCCACCACCACCACCACACTCCCCTACTACCAATGACAAATGTCTGCATGCAGCAGGACCTTGCTTGATTAGATAAATCAAAAGGTGATTTATGACACTCAACCCTTTTTGCATTGCAGGGGGAGAGAGCGGCACACTCACCACCCATCTTTATTTGCAACTGTCAATGGTGTTTAGGGAGCGGCGTATACACACACTTATATACACGCAAGTGGGCGCTCAAATGGAGAGAGGTACAGAGCAATGGTGGGAGAGGCAGAGCGATGTAGAGAAAGAGAGGGAAGAACAAGGAAAAATGATAGAGAGGGACAGAGGAGCCCGTAGCTCTAAATACCTCAGGATATTTCTGTCCCAAATTGTTCCTCAAAATGCAGGAGGACCGACAACACCATCGCAGCTAATGCTTTTCCCGCGGATCTATTTTAGAATCTGCCCTTTTGTGTCGGAAAGGGTGAGACATTTTGTGCAAACCGAACCAAGCAAATGAGATTTTCACACAAACAAGCATATCATTGAATGCTTATATCTCTCCAACTATGACTTTAGATGAAATCAACTACATCTTGGAGCGGGGCTTTCAAAGCAATCAAACCCTACCTATTGCAATCCTTTTCTCTTTTTTCTTTCTTTTACAAGCTGCAAAACAATTAGATTCCATTCCTGACATTTCATTCCATGAAAATAAAAAAAAATAAAAAAAGCCCACAAACATAGAGCAGTGAGTGGGGGGAAAAAGGCTGTCAATTAAGAGGAAGCAGGCTGGGTGGCGGCAGCTTGGATTTAGTATTCAATTTAGCTGTCCTGAGCCCTGGCAGACTGGCTAAGGTTACGGAGCAGTAAATCTAGGAGGGAGAGCTGGCCAAAACGGGCCAGGGAGGGCCGGCCAGCATGATTTACTGGCCTACTGCTCTGAGGTTACGCATTAGGCTGACCCCCGGTCACCTGATAACATTACAGCAACACACTCTGAACCCCAAACTCCCACTGAAGCACTCAGCAGGCCCAGATCTAGCCGGAGGGATGTAGAGAGAGAGAGAGAGAGAGAGAGAAAGAGACTGGAAAGGAGTGAGATGGAGAGAGGCATAGTCAGATGGAGAGGGAGAGAGAAGAAGAGAGAGGCTGTTAAACAGCAGCTGTCTTGTAGTTTGTGTTTTTTAATGACTAGCCCTCCTTTCTCTTCCATCTCCGGCTTGTGTTCTAATGAGAGATAAATATGAGCATGGCCTTGTCACATTTGACAAATCGTCTGAGACGTTCAACAAGCTGTCATTACACAGAAAACACACATACATGCACAAAGGAATTGCTGCAGGCTTGTAATTAAACATGCTAATGTCTTTAATATATTTTAATCTCATCTTTGAGAGACGGAAAACGAGCACAGCTCCCGTCTCAAGTTGGGCAAATTTGCAAGATGCATGCAAATAAAAGAAATATTCTGAATGTGAAGAAGCTGATATGGAATATTTAACATCTGATCTTGTTTGCATCTGATCCCCCCCCCCCCCCCCCCTTTATCTGCACAATTCAAAATTGTACACGAAATTAATACATTACATTTGACTGTAGGAACAATGAGTATTTTCTTCGCTAATTTGAAGCAGGTAGAGATCTGTAATTTCCTTAGGCTGCCTGACAGGCTCATTTCCATGCCGGGGCCTTTGTTTAGTTGGTTATTTATAAGAAGTGGGCCCCTGAGCCATGGTGGCGACATGCACCATCTACACACACGGCACAAAGCTATCTGGAAGTAATCCACATCGGGGACATTTGCATGGAAAATGTAACATGGATTATAATTAATCTAAAGTGACATGGGATTATAAAAGACAATGTAAATGAAGCAAGGGAAAAAAGCTCTTTCTGTCTTTCCTTGCCCCTCCCCCCTCTATCTCCCTCTCTCACTCGTCCCCTCTCTATCTATCTGCCCCTCTTTGTTTAAAGGATCTTGGTCTCGGAGATGAAGTGCGCAAACACACTGCTCACTTGGTCACACTGTAATCCCTTCCCTGGAGATCTCCGTACGGACACACACACAATCACACACATGCACAGAAGTGAACATTTCAAGCTTGCCAGAGATTTGGGGCTGAGGATGGAGATGCTAAATCTTACTACTTTAAGCTGGAAAAAGAGAAAAACAAGGCCCTGTCTCTGATGATAACCCTAGCAAAACAACAGGCTGACAAACCAGGCTCCCTTTTGCATTTTCTGGCATTTGACTTTCTGAAACCTCCTTTAATCCAAATGCAAAATAAAACACCAAAAAACCCAGGAGCAATATTATATCTGGCTTCCTGAGGAAATCCAAGGCGATTCCTATAACAAATTATTCATAAAAAAATAAAAAGGCACACGTTCTGCTTTATTAAATAGATTTCTGACATGTGATAAACTACAACCGGGAACAAGCACATACGTAAGCACGCTTTGAAAGTAGGAGGGACCTGGCCACTTTTTTCTCTCTTTTTTTTTTTTGCATGTGTGCGGTGGTGTTAAATGACACTGGCGGTAATATGCGGCGGTAAATGCATGGATGGTGGTTCCCCGCCAGTCCGTCAGACAGGCCTGTCAGAGAGATAGAGCTGAAAGATAGATGACTAGCTAAACTAATAGGCCCCAGCCTCACTCAGCTCTCCTTCTGCCTCATTGAGCCTCACATTATGGAGCTAGGTATGGCATGCTAGGAAGAGGAGGTGGGGAGGGAGCTTGAGATGGATAGAGGTTGGGAGTTGGAAGGTGTGTGCGTGTGTGAGTTGGGGGGCGGGGAAGTGGGGGAGACAGAAAGAGAAGGGGAGACATTAGTAGAGGGAGAAAGAATGAGAGAGAGAACCCCATGCAATGACAGAGAAAAAAAAAGGAGGAGAGAGAGAGAGAGAGAGACCCCATGCAATATTCATCCCCAGCCATGGATTTCCATCTCATACATAAAAAGACCATATGAATTCTTATTTGGGTAAATCAAATCTAACAAAGCCAGGGCTATCCCGACCACAGTCTCACAGCAGAGGCATTATGTGCTCCCTACCTCGCCCAAAATAACAAAAAAACACCAAGCCGTCTTGTACAGATTGTCGCCCCTCCCCGCTTACAACATTGCCATTCTTACAGACCAATGAACAGTGCTTTCTATCTTGTGCTCTTTTTCTATCCGAGGTAATGCCGGGTGATAGGGTCACAGATTGGACAACAATTAAGGGATGGATTGAGCCAGAAAAAAAATAGCAGAGAAAGAAAAATGAAGGGAGGGTGAAGGGGAAAAAAAAAAAAACTAATTTAAGGGTTGCAGGGATGCGGTGCAATATTAGAAAAACATATACACAGGCCCCCCCATCTAATCCTGCGCTTATGAAAAATTAATATGTCATCGGAGAGGGCACAAGAACGAGAAAAGATTAATGCAAGGCGCTTATAAATTACAAGCACGCAAACTGATTTGATTAAAAAATAATCTGGGGCCTGGACATTGCCTGGTAATATCCACAACACTCAACTTATCCCTCTCCCTTTCTCTCTGTTTTTTTCTCTCTCCTTCTTTCCCACTCTCTCTCTCTCTCTTTCTCTTTTTCTCTTTCTGTCAGATGGAAACGATTAAAGCAGGTCACATGGAGGCTAGTCAGCAGCATTCACATGTTACACACACATGTTAGAACCTTATCTTAGGCAGAGAGAGAGAGATGAGCGATAACTTAGAGAAGAAGGGAAGCTTACGGTTCATGTGTGTGTGTGTGTACAGTACGTGTGTGTGCGCGTGTGGACTTACGGTCAGTTCTCCGGCTGTCAGTCAAGTCTCGGTCAGAGAGGTTGTGTCCAGGCCTGGAGGAAGAGCGAGGAGGTCTCTCACCGTCCTCAGCAGTGTCTTCTGAAAAAGCACAGAGGAAACGACTACATTACCCAGGATGCTCTCTAAAAAATGGTATATGCTGGCTGAGGCACAAAAAGAAAGAAAAACCTCCCGTGGTTTATCAGATATCAGATAATGCGATATCATATTAGAGTCTTTTTGATAATATTCCTGCTTGTACATGTTCAGTTAATCCTCATAAAACCTTGACCCTCCTGTACCGTATATCTCACCAGCAAATAATGCTTCTAGTGACGTGAACACATGTTCTGTTGAAAATAGCCCGGCCGTGCCACTTCTACTGGGTGAAACATAATACATTCAAGGCCTGAAAGCAGACAGGTTGTGTGACAACAAAACATGTCCCACATGGAAATTAGTTCAGTCCGTTTTGATCCACTTTCCAAAAATATATATTCAAAAGAACTTGTTACGAGTCTATATATTTTCTTTTAAATAAATGTTAAAGATGCACTACATAGTTTTCGCAAAGGAAATTTAAACTCAGAAAGGTAACATTTACATTATTAATAAGATAATAATACAAACTCAGAAATATATTTATTAGAAATATGTATTTGGTATATTTCAAGTGAATAGACGAGCTGTCCTCAGAGTGTAATAAGGTCAGGTTATTTAGTTGTGATTTAAGTCTGACTTAAAGTTCTTCCCCAAAACTACATAGTGCACCTTTAAATCTTTTTCCTGTTATTGAATATGTATTAACGATTGTTTCAGGTTAGACAAATGTAGTATTACAGCAATGATGTACAGAGAAATAATACCGTTTTAATGTGAAAACATAATTGTATGAAAAAGCTATACACTGTACTTTATTAAAAGCACTGTGAATAACAATATTAACATTATCATACAGCCTCAGACACACATTTCACTGTGTGAGGTCACAAAAGTAAAAATGTAAAATTGAAAACGCATGTATAAAATGTGTGATGTTACTGTATATAGATACTGTGTCTATGTATTACTGTATAACTCTGTAAAAAAATGAGCGTGCATGCACACACACACACACGCACAGACACACAAACCAACACACACGTGCAGCTCTGTACTATTAGCAGATTAGCCTGCCCATCTCTGAGAGTTCAGCCCCTTGTTTGATAATTCTGTGTATCTGCAGTGTTCTGCCAGTGGATTAAAGTGTGTGTGTGTGCGTGTGTGTGCGCTTTGTGTGTGCGTGTGTACAAGTGTGTATGTGTGTATATGTGTCGCCAGCGCAAGCTAACACTAATCCTAGCCAAGCCCCAGCGCTCCCTTTCATCCAGCCATCATTTGTCTCCGGCTGGGCTGATGTCACTTTGTAATGAATTTTGAGCAGTCTGAGAGAGGCCAGATAACCAGGCATGCGCACGCACGCACACACACACACACACAAAAAACATATATACACAAATATATAGTACCCTCCTCCATCTCAGGGTAGCACACACAAAATGCAAAATCAAACAGAAACACTTGCACACAGGCGTCAAACACACGCAGTATCATATTCACACACACACACACACACACACACACACACACACACACACACACGGAGCAAAAGCGTTAAAAATTTCATGTCTTCTAAACGGGGGGAAGGGGGGCTCTCTTTCACCACAAACCCCTCACTCTGCCAGAGAATGAAACTGGTGTATGCGTCTGCGTGCATGTGTGTTTGTGTGAGTGTGTAAAAGAGCTGCGCTCATCAATCCTGCACTGCCTTAATAACCATATTTTACAACACACACACACACACACACACACACACACACAGACATATTCATAGAAATCAGGCAAAGGGTGCATTGAGGTCAGCTTGCATTTGCATACAATCACTTTGGCCATTGTATGACGAACATAAGGGGTCTGCAAAAACCCCCCTCGGAAACATGATATGATTAACCCTTTCACATACGGCGGGGTGCACACACGCGCACAACCAAAAGGACACACACACACACAAAAAGACACAGACAGACACATAGACTAAGTGCTGGCGCCGTTGCTTTAAGCGCCAACACATTAAGTGGACATTATATACAGCATGAAATTTTCATGGCAGATGCTGGCATGTGATTGAGGAGAAAATTTCTGGTTGTGTGTGTGTGTGTGTGTGTGTGTTCGTATTCATGAACAATGTTGTATTTCCCACATTTGCACACGCGTGTACACACTTTGCACACGTGTATACACAATCTATTTCAAGGTGTGCATCCGTGTGTGTGCGTTTGTGTGTGAAAGAGCGAGAGGAGAGTGGGACTGCACTCTGCTCCTGATGTTTTATTAATACGTTGGTGACAACGGGGATGAAATATCTCCTGTCAGCCAAGAGAGCCCGGGCTGCAGAAATTGCAATTTTCACTGCTGGTGCTGCAGCGTCCATCTTTGTATTTTAATTCACCCCACCTTCGTATAGAGGGAAAACAGGAAGGATAGCCTGTGCATCTGTGTGTGTGTGTGTGTGTGTGTGTGTGTGTGTGTGTGTGTGTGTGTGTGTGTGTGTGTGTGTGTGAGAGAGAGAGAGAGAGAGTTGGTGTAAATGTGTGTGCAGTGGGTTTGTAAGTCCTTCTTCACTGGTTTATCTTTTCTCTGTACTTGACTTTTGTTCGATGCCAAGGAAAAGCAAATGGCACAAATCGAACAGCATGTTTCACAGAAGAGTGGGAAAAGGAGGGGAGGAGGAGGGTCAGAACAGAAATACAGAGAGAGAAAAATAAGCTCTCCAAGATCTCGCACACTGCAAGGTCAGGACAATGTCTCAGAAGAAAGAATAAAAAAAAAACATCTCAAAAAGCAGGAGGAAAAATAAACACCTTTTCATTTCCTTTGTCAATGTCTGCCTTCATTCCTTCAGTTCACCCCGCTGTATATATAAACATAAATATGTAACAAAATCCAGTTTAATTCTACTTTATCATTATCACAAAATGTTTTCACTATAATAATATACTGTAGCTTTTAATTTATATCACAATTACATTTAATTCCATATAATTTCTTTGACTTTAAACTGTTAGTCAGTGGTCATTATCATCCACGCGATCTCAAATAACACACTCAGAAAAATAATCAGTGTTTACTTCAATTTATTTAACTTAAAATAAACTTCACGAGTTTAACCTTAATTTGTCTGACACCGCTTGATATGATGCAAGCTGTGATTGTGCGATTTACGTGAGCCTTTTAAAGCAAATTCAACCCCCCCATTTTCTTGCAAAAAGACAGCAAAGTCATGGAGGATAAGGGGTCTGGGGAAAGAGGTCATAGAGGCAGCTGGTGCTTGATCATGACATTACTAAACCACCATCTTAAGTAACCTCTAGGGGGCAGTCTACCTGTAGCTAGACAGGACACAAGAGAAACGAGAGACAATGAACAGAGGGGAGGAAAGAGAGGGAGGAATGAGGGTGAAGAGTGGGTGAAGGAAGAGAAAAAGAGAGAGGAAAGGAGGGGTGATCATCTGGGCCTCATCAGTGTTTTTTTTTTACTCCTTTCCCCTTCTAGTCGGTTAGATCTGTGGCGAGTATGTGTGTGTGTGTGTGTGTGTGTGCGTGCGCGCTTACAGGGAATGTGTTTCCACACTGAGGACATTCCCAGACGAGCTCTCTCAATACATCAGCACAGCGTCTGCCCTCTGACTGACCCTGACAGTTACACACCACATGAGTGTGTACGTGAGTGCGCGTGCGACCGCGTGTGTGTGCGCAAGCGTTCGAGTGTGTTTGTGTGGATGTGCGCCATTGATCAAGTGAGTGAGACAGTGACTGCATGTGTTTGCATGTGAGTTGTCATGTGCAAGTGTGTGTGTGAGAAAGAGAGAGAGAGAGAGAGAGAGAGAGAGAGAGAGAGAGAGAGAGGGAGAGACAGAGGGTTCTGCGGCAGGGACTCTTAACCATCAACTTAATCGCTACCAGAGGACGCACAGAGCAAAACTTTCGCAGTCACCTTCCACTGCCTCTGTGCGTGCACACACACACACACACACACACACACACACACACACACGCACACACAGGGAGTGGGTCAGGCTGTGGAGGGTGTGTGATTTTGGCAGCCTGGTGGGACTCTCTTTGATGTGGGTCGGACGGAACATTAAAGCCGGCCGGTGAGCTCGAGCTAACCACAGACCCTGGGTCCGATTACCTTGCAACCAGCACCAGCCTATATTTAACCGTTAGAGAGGAAGAATAATTAAGTGACTCCTGATCAGGGCTACAGCTGAATCAGCCTGGTTTTAGATAAAACTATTAATTGGAAGCCAGTGTAACCAATTAGGTCCCTGGATGAATAACTCTCTTGTTTGTCCAATAAATAACATGTTTGGTTTCTATGATGCTGGGGAAAGGAATAATTTTAATGGAAAAATATTTTAAAATTGCTCATGAGACATCGCAGTCGAAATTAAAATAAAAAAACCCCAAAAAAACAAGCTCCGACAGAAAGATGGAGAAGGATAGGGAGAGAGATAAATAGAAAGAGATGTTTGCAAAGAAAAAAATGGAGGAATAGACATATGGGAGATGGAGGCAATGGAGGATGTATTGAAAGTGTCAGCGCAGTGAGTTTGTGTGTGTGTGTGTGTGTGTGTGCCCTCTAGCTGTATAATGACCTGCTCTGAGACCACTCGCTCCCCTTGCCGTCTCCCCCTAAGGGCCCATAACCGCCATGCCGGGTCATTATGTGCCCGTTGGAGGACTCAGTCGTACAGCACACAACCGTGGAGCAACGCCGCGCGCGGAAGAAACTGGACACGGAGGCTCCAAAATGGCTGAATTCATTAGCTGGGCCAGAGCTGCCTCTAATTTGCTTCCTCAGGGCTAGGATGGTGCTCATTAAAGGGGTAAAGGAGTAAAAAAGAAAGCCTTTTTTTTTTTTTTTTTTTTACATTATTGTTTATTTTAAATCATGGACACTATGAAAGCGGAGCATCAAACGAAACAGTAATTGCTGCCAAAGACAGAAATGTATGCGAAATGCTACAACAACTAGACTGAGAGGCTAATACTGTGTAGCTGTTAGGACTCCGTGTGCTACAATATTATCAGTGCTGTTGTGTTTTATGTCTAAATATAATAATAAAGACTAGATATGGTCTTTGTCTGCTGTATCTGTGGTAGTAATGCAGCCTTAATGTTTTGCGTAACACCCATGACTGCCATGTCTCCCCCACTTAGCCGTGATGTTGACGCTGATTTCTTCTTACAACTCTGGCCATGTCCCCTGTGAGACCACGTGTGCATGTGTGTGTGCATGTGTGTGCGTGTGTGTGTGTGTGCGAGCAATAGGGGCCCTGTGATGTCACATTCCTGCGCCGCGCGCGTGGCTCTAGTTTGGCCCCTAGGTTTTAAAGGGGAAAGCTTTGAAACATTACACCATCCCACACAGTCACAGCCTTGCACACACACACACGCACACACACACACACACACACACACACACACACACACACACACACACACACACACAGTCAAGGGCCAGTGGTAATACTGCCAGGGTAATAACCTTACAGACTTACTGATCTCCCTCCCTCCCGTCCTCTCACCCTCAAATCTTTATTTACCCTACTCTCCCTCTTTATCCCCCCCTCTCTCCCCTCGTTCTCCCTGTACCTTTCCCCCCGAATTTCAGCGCGTTTAACAAGCATTTAGATCTTAACCAGATGTTGTTAATGTAGCATGTCTAAAATACTAAACATCAACCCAGCAGAGAGGGGGCTACAGCTCCTGCACAGGGCCTGGGAATAACTGACACACTCACACACACACACACACACACACACACACACACCTGCACTCCCTCACACACACCTACACACGAAACCCTCTACACACATTTACTCCCACACAGCGTTCAACGTATTTCACGCACAGAGGTCCACAGCCCACATGCTAACATGTAAACAGACACACACCAGCACAAGCAAACACACGTGTTTCCATCCACACGCTCCAATCCGCCCACAGCCTCTCACTTATTGCTTAAAACACATGAGAACTTATTACGGCAGCAAAAAATATCTATTGTTTCAGGTCGACTCTGAAAGCCAGACAATGGGATTGTCACATTTAATACGCTCCTGGTGTGAATGTCAATAAGTTGAACTGACAGAATAAGCTGAAAAAATGACTTTTGTGTAAAAAACGCTTGTATCAGCAGCTCCAAATTTGCTTTGTTGTTGTCAATTACGACTTCCTGAGACACTTCATTGTATTTTCTTTCACTCAAATTGCCCGCTCCGCTGTCTTGCAGGCGACTAACAAAACACCTATTACTCCTTTGAAAAAAAAAGAGGAGAAAAAAAAAAAAAGGAAGAAGAAAATCATATGAATAAACATAGCCAAGATTAAAGGCTTGCATGTCTTGCTTGCTGCGCAGACAGAAACTGTTGTTTTGTGTTAAGAGGGGTTTCATTTTCGGTGCTGCGAGCACTGGGGGCGATGATGTTAATGATTCTTTAATAGCAAATACAAAAGGTTTTCACGGGACAAAAATATGGCTTCAAAAGGTTCAGTGGTGGAAAAAAAAGTGCCGCAACACCTGGCCTTATACAATAGGCTAGTACACCTACTGTACGCCTCCACACGTGTGCATACATACACACACACACACACACGCACACACACCCACACAGACACACACACACACACAAACACCTGCATCTTACACAACAGCCATATTGCATTTCGGCTGTTTGAATCACCTTAGGCTGAGTAGGTGAATTGAGGAGGCGGCACGGCAAGCTTACTGAGGGATTTAGGAATAATTTGAAAAGAAGATTCCTCTCCTCTGTTTCATCCTCCCCCCCCCCTTTCTTTATTTTCTGTTTTTCCTGGTCTTTTATGATTCCCCGGTCCAATATTTATCTAGCCCCTGATTATAAACATCTGGCCGATGGGGCAGTCTGCACAGCGGCAGCCGCAAAACACACACACACACACGCACACTCACAGAGAGTCGCACACATAGTGGAAATATCACACACGCTCGCCAACGTGACCCTGTCAGGTCCAGACTGGAGGACGGAGGGAGGGAGAACCAGAAAGAAAGAGAGCGAGAGAGAGGGACCAGACAGAGACGGAGACAGAGAGAGAGAACTAGGAGCTGAGGGTTAATGGCCTTCCCATCTCTGTGATAAGAATTCATTCTGTTCTATTACCAGCACTTATCTACAGAGGCTGCTGTCTTTCCCCTCTCTCTCCCTCAAAAAACACACACACGCGTACACACACACACACACACACACACACGCACGCACGCACAGCCAGGGTCCGAGATCAATAGATGAACCTAATGAAGAAAGCAGCTGTTTCTCGGCATACCTGCTCAACTCTATCAGCCCAACAAGATCTCCCTGCCGCATTCATCTGTCTATCTATCCATCCATTTATCTATCCACCTATCTATCCATCCGTCCATCTATTTTTATATCTTTTCACACAGCTATCCATCCATATACCTACCCTATCTGTTCCTCGGTGCCTCCATTTATCCCTCTATCTGTCCATCCATCACTACACTGGTAAACAAAGATACCGGCAGGATAGATATAGTTTGCAATTGACCAGACTGGTCCTTGTCATGTATTCAAGGTTTATTTATTTTCCGGGAACTAATACGAGGCAGGGAATCAGGGAATCTAATAAAATGGCTGCCATGGTTTAAGAGAATGGCTGTGTGTGTGTGTGTGCGTATGTGTCTATGCTTAAAATAGGCCTGTGACGGGCAGTGGCCAAATGGATAATGCTTAAACAGATCTTTATCCTATTGGGCTACTGTCCCGTTTTTAGCTGCATAAAAACCATCTGCTTTCAGAGCCACCAAAAACAAGACTGTAATCCTGGATGGAAATCAAAGAAAAGATTTAAGTAGATAGAAAGGGCAGATAAAATACAGTTATAGGATCATGGAAAGTTGTATTGTTTATATGGGTGTGCGGTTTTCATCAAGTCATTTCTTAAAAATAAAATTTAGGGACAAGAGCGCACAGAAAAATGAGTCATCCTTGTGTTGAAGAGCTACACATTTGTGATATTTCATAATATAAAATGCTGCATTAAATCTCTCAGCCAGGATCGTCGTGTGTTTGTGTGAATTACACATAAAGAAATGTGACAAAAAAATTACTTCAGGTTTCTATTCATTCTATTCATTTTCAAAGCTTTTCTATGACTACATTCCTTATTGATGGGTGCCTCATATGAGCCTGGAGCACCACATAGCTGCCATTAGCACATAACAATTTCATATGCTGACAATAAGTTCGTGTGACACGTCTTTTTGCCAGAGAGGAGTGCGCAAAACAAAAATGTGTGTATCATCAGGGCCTTGTTATGTGTTGAGGTTAGGGAGGATGGCAGGACTCTTCAACATAAGAAGAATAGAGTCACGGAAGAAAAAGAAAAATATCTTCGAGCCCAAATATTCATTAGGTTGCTCAGAATCATCTCCAAAAATGACCACATGGAACCTGTAATACATGGGCACATGTGTTCACATTCAACACACACACACAAACAGACACACACACACACACACACACACACACACACACACACACATGAATACACAGACCTGGGGCAACTGCCCCGGAGATGGTATTCACAGACGGTTACAAATAAGGAGTGTTGGCTTTCCTCTGACTTTCTCAAAAACATGCAAAAAATGTCCATTTCATTACTGGCTAAACAATGTCATATGGGCCCCCACTGGCCCTAATAGAAGCAGACAAAGACAGAGCAGCACACATATGCTTCGAATAAATCAGATTACTGAGGGAGAGTGGGGGAGAGAAAGAGTGAGAGAAAGAGGGGAAGAAAGAGAGACACCGCCAGACACTTAGAGGATTGACAATATTCCCTTTTCTTGCTACCTCCACCCCTCCCCTCCTCGCTCCTTCCCTTCACTTTCTTAACTCCCCCAACTCCCCCCCCAGCGGGATCTGTTTTAGATTTGAGCCAGTGCTAGAGCCATATCTCTACCTTATCTCTGCTAGCCGTCAGAAAACAGAAAGCTCCATGTTTCCATGCATTAGAGTCCCGGCCCCTGACACGCCACTTGAAAATCTCACAGCCCCTCAAAATGGTTGAGCAGGAAAATAAAGCAGGGAAGATATCATTTAATCAAATGAAATTCAGGTTACCGGGTTGCTTCAATATCTTTTTTTTTTTTTTTGAGTGCGCTCTGATACAGTGTCATATCAAAGAAAATGTCAGCCGTGAAAATTATGGAAATGCATTTTTGGCATTGTGACAACAAATGTCAGCCAAAATCCCACAAAATGAGATCACTCTTTGAAGAGGCCACAAAGCATCATTAACTTTATTTGAAAAGCCATCAGAATTTGAGGGGCTGTGACATTTTTTACCCCCTGACCACCTCTGGGTATCGACCCCCATGAAGATATCCCATTGTGTTTTTGGCTCCAATTACGGCTCTTCTCTGACGACTGTAAAGGGAGGTATTGATTCTCCTTAAAGTTGTAACAAAAAAAAGAAGAAAAGCGAAGACAGGGTGGGGAATATGTTAACAATTTGAAGAAAAAAGGAAAAATCAATATTCAAATGACTCCTTACATTGATTTATAATTAAGTCTTAATTGCGGCTAGGCTTGGACTTTCAAACTGCCCGATGACGTTCGCCAGGAAAGAAGATAGGGGAACATTATTGATACACTTTAACAGTGGTGGTCGCCCAGACATTGATTCAGCTGCTTTGCGGTGCCTTTGGCATGCTCTGAGGATCTAAATGCATTTGAGGAAACACACATACGCATACGTTTCTGAGAAAAGACGCACATACACCTGCATGCACAAACAAATACACACACCTAAGTGAACTAACACAGCATAATTAACCTTCATCCGGGAAAAGTCAGGGCTGCCCTTATCTGCCAACTTGACTGTGCATATGTGCGTGTATCTGTGTGTGAGAGCGTGTGTGTACGTGCTGTAATTACACCATTAGGTGTGGAACTGATTGACTTCAGATGGGGTTGGTGGAGGTATTATTCTAGGCGAAAGAAGTGAGTGAAAGGAATGTGTATGTGTGTGTGAAGTGTGTGCCTTAACCTCACATGCAGATTTTTGTATCTCGCTGCTGTGATCCAAGTGTGTATGTTTGCCTCTTCGTGTGCTTCAACCCATGTGGCGATGTGTGAGTGTGTGTCCAAGCTCAAATCTGTGTGTGTATTTGTCCCCACGGGCCTAATCAGGTATCAGATACCTTTTGTTTTGGGAGCTCATTGATGGATGAAATCTTTATCTGTGCTATTGATCAGGAGGGCGCGGGTCCTAAACTGTCTGTCTAGCTGCCTGCCTGCTCCAGCTCTAACAAGATTGCCAGGGCCGAGTATATCAGTTAACATTTAATCAATGGCAGCTTAAGACACTGGGGCTAAGGGAAAGAAGCCCACCGCTTCAGCCCCCTGCCCCAAACCATTACCCGGGATTGAAGGGGAACTATACTTGCGTGTGTGTGTGGGTTCCAGATGATTACAAGGGATTGGGTCTGGTTGATCACATGTCTTCAGGGGACAGAGGTGTGTGTATGTGTGCGTCAGTGTTTACAGGCATGCGAGTGCTGGTTTGTCGATACATGTTAATACGTCAAAAACGCCAGAGGGGGCTGGTGTGTGTGTGTGTGCGCGCTACGTTGCTCTGAAGAAAATAGGAAAACTGAATGAAGTGACTGATGTGTTGGAAAAAAAAATCACCATTCAAATCAAGCGAAGGCTTCAAATTGAACACGCCTGTGTGAAAACACACACACACACATACACACACTGCAGTGAAAAGATATGACATATCAGGCAATGCGTGATTTTTTTTTTCTGCCTGGCTTGCAAAAAGCCCCCTGATGGTAAAATGCAAAAAAGGAGAGTCAGCAAAAAAGAAATATGATCTCTTAGACTTTTTTTTCTTGCTTTTTATTTTACCATCAGCTCATCTCGCTGTAAATGAAACCCCATCAGATCTAAGAGGCTGATCCTTCGTCTCCCATCTCCAATTTTTTCTTTCACTTTCTTATTCATGCTATCGCTGGACCTCATCATCATCAAATCTCATTTTGAGAGAATTAAAGATGTACTTACAGCATTTGCCTACATGCTGTGAGCTTCAGAATGACTGTGGAGGTGTGTATGTGTGTGTGTCAGGGGGTTGCTCTGACGGGGGAAGCCCCTCTCACGTCCCTGCCTTTCGTCCAAAGCCTGGGAGATTCCCACCACCAAAAATCAATGTGTGTGAGAGCATATGTGCGCCTGTGTGTGTGTCAAGGTTTTGTAAGACAAATCTCTCCAGCGTGCGCCGCTTTAGTGCTATTGAACCAGGCTTCGATCACTCGGCCACTGTGAATAATGCAAGGGAGGCTACTGCTCACTTACAGCACAGGATGCTTGCGCGTGTGTCTATGTGTGTGTACGCGTGAGTGTGTGTGTGACAGGATGGTCCTTTTTCCTTCTTGCAAATGCAACAGGGCAGTTCTTCGACGTTCCTCCACTTGGCCCTCTTAATCTCGTGTCAGATACAGGAACTCCCACATTGATACTGTCTCTTTGAGTGTGTGCGCTCCACATATGTGTGTGTGCGCGCCACTGTGTACGCTGGAGGCTCCTACAGTAGACGGGAAGAGCTTAACTCAAGCAGACAGCTCAGGCCTGCACTTTGACACACCCTGACTCATTACATACAGCCGGCACACAGTGGAATATTGTCATTAAAAAAGACAATTAGATATGAAGTCAAGGGAGCATCGCTTACACACACATGGACACACACGCCTGCAAACACACAGCGCAGGAAATATAGGTGAACACACTCTCGTCTTCATATCCCCAGGTATATGAAGCGGAGATATTAATAATCACGACGTTACAGAGTAATTAAAATGATTCCAAATCATGAGTGTGTGTGTTTTGAGTGTGTGTATGTGTGCTTCTGTTAATTAAGCTGAATGATTTGATATGACACAAACCATAATGCTTTAATGGTGTCCTATACTTGATGCGGCTGGAGGGGACGACAGTTGATGAGGCTATAGGGAGAGACAGGGCGACACGCGCACGTACAAAAACAGATACAGCTGCTCACTGGCTCTGCCTAAGAGGAGCATCTCTTTTTTCGACATAATTATCTGTGTCATCACTTATGAGGCAATTAAACAAACATCAGTTCCTATTTCCTCTCCCTCCGTCTCTCCTCTCCTCTCATTCCGCTTCCTCATCTTCTTCTCTCCTGCCATCTGTGCACCCATCGCCTCTCCTCTGCTCGCTTTATTTAATCTCCTCCTCTCCTCTCCTCTCCTCTCCTCTCCTCTCCTCTCCTCTCCTCTCCTCTGTGACTCCAGACAAGGTTTCAATTTCAGCATGCTGATTGTCTCATTGCCGACTCTATGCATGTCTAACACTTACTGGCACTCTGGGGACCGGCAATACACACCATAGAATGCCTATTACACTCCCACACGTTTCTGGCGAGTGTGTGTTTCATGTTTGTATGCGTGTGTGTGTGTGTGTGTGTGTGTGTGTGTGCGGTTGTGTTTGTGTGGAAGGGGTGATGAGGGTGTAAAATGCCTATTACGCTGAGAGTCTGGTCTCTCTTACACTGGAGAGAATTCTCCGGCGCCTAAAGAGCAGAAAATTGCAATGCTCCTCTTCCTCACTCCCCATTAACCTGCTTTTGAAACAAAGGCCCGGCCAAGGTACGTGTGTGTGTGTATGTGTGTGTGTGTATCCTTGCCCATTAGCCCCATGTGCCATCACGGGTAAAGTACCTTGTGGGCCCAACCAAGCAGAAACACCAGTGTCTTTTCTTCATATACCCTCCTTTCCTCTTTGTTTTCAATTTATTGTCCAGGCTACTTTTTGCGCACTGCACTTTTACATAACAACGCTCTCTGTTCACCATGTTTTTGTCTTTGTATCCATTCATTCAAATTCCGGGAAATGTATATTTTTGTGCCCCTAAGTGAACCTGTCAGTCATTTCGTTCCTCCTTTCCTTCCATCCTTCATAAGAAATAGCAAAGGGAGATCGCATCTTATGAAGAGCTTTCGAGATGACTAAAGCAGCAGGCATATTTGTCTAATTTGCACAAAGACATCTACATCAAAGCACAAATCAAGACCCAGGCTCATTCAATGGATTTTTATCAGTCTATCCATTTCTTGTTCTTTTTTTTTTCTCCCCCAGCATCCCTTTTCCTCTCTCTGTCACATTCCTCTTTCTCTCTCTATTTTCAGAGCGTTATTAGAACATGATAAAAGCGAAAGGGATGTCATGACACGGGACCCCCTGTTAGCATTAGGAGGTGGGAGAGAAAACGAACGAGAGAACGAGAGAGGAGGGGGGGGGAAAGGGAGAGAAAAGATGAAAGAGATTTGTCTGGAAATTATTGCTCACAAGGCATTGATTCTCGGCTTTAATCTCACACAGTGTGCTCAAATTTCCTATTAGGGAGATGAAGAAAAGGAGAGAGAGAGAGGGAGATGGGTCTTATTCACATAGGTGGGGAGGTGAAACTTGGCATTGCTCTCAGTGTTTCTTTGGGCAGACAAAACACATCATTTTCCTTATCCTGGAAAGGATTTTTTAAATTTATTTTTTTAACATGTGCTGTCTTGCTTTTAGGCTATTAGTCTGCTGTAAGTAAACATTGGAGCCTTATTGCTACTGAACCGCTGGAGGGTTACAGAGACACACACACATACGACAAGCCACTGACAGCTGCTATAGCTGCAAAGCTTCCTCCGGTTAGTGACGATTAGCCTTGGCTATAGGTAATCAATAGCTGCTATCAATTCCATACCTCCTACTGATGGATGAGGTAAAGGAAACAGAGAAGAGAAGTGAGGAAGAAGATAGCAACAGAAGGAAAGACTTTGTTTTTGTTGCAAGAAATAGCAGAAATTCTAACTGACAATACCTAAAGTAATGTCCCTGCTCTCTTCTTTGTGCAAGTGTGTGTGCATATAGGCAGCCTTAAATGTCCATCTGTGAATTGAATCATCGGGGTCCGAGATTAGCGGCTGCTTGGACCCAGTGAGCGTATTGCCTGGTTACCGCGGCTCCGGCTCCACACAACCCTCCTCCCATCACCGGATTGTTTGTCTTAATGCTGTGTGACATGGCCCATTGTTTTGTCCATCTGTGGTTAAGAGTCAATGGACAGAGGGTGTATGAGGGGATTGGGGAGAGAAAAGAATGGAGGTGAGGGAGAAGAAAATAAAGAAGAGTTGGGGTGAGTAGGAAAGGGGGGGGTGAAGGCAGGAGAAAAAGGAAAGAAACAAGATGGGGACAAGAGCTGAAAGGTGAAAAAAATATTTAAAGAGAAAGGTCAGAAAGAGACCGAGAGTAAGGGAAAACATGCAATAACCATGGGATTTCAATATGGACCTCGGACTCTACATTCACCACTTCCTCCTCCAGAGGCTTCCAGTTCCATATGGAGCGGGGCCCTGAGCTCTTTGTGATATCACCGATGTGAAAGACGTCCTGCCCCTGTGACGCCAGTCCCCTCTTCAAAGGGTTAAGTCATATTTAGTATGCGTCCTCATAGCCCCACGGCTTTGTATTGTAAATAAGACTAATGTGGCATTGGTCAGGTATGCTAATTCAGATAATCAGCGCAATTTCTGCAAATTATAACTGTCAGTGTGGTGGGCACAGAACCTTGGCGGAAAACATGAGGGAACAATTTAGCCCGGGTAATACCCCTCCACCAAAGAGCTGCTCAACTCAAAGAAAAACAATCGGCCTGAGCCCATACCGCCCCGACACACCATTTCAAAAATAGTTTATGGTGAACGAGGCTCATTTTTTTCTGAGGCACAAGTCAGCCTGCTGCCCGTTTTTTTCCCCCTATGTGCACACACAGACCGCAAAGTAATTATAATTCGCTTGGATGGAATTATTCAAAAAATGACCACATCTTTTACTCTCTCAGCCATAGAGAATATGGTTTTGGGAAATTTGGGGCAAATTGCTACTTGCCGAAAATATAATAATATACATATATGAATGTGTCTTATTTTGATTTGACAAATGATTTAAAATGCAGTGCATTGTCTCCAACTAATTGTACAGCAATAAAAAGCTACATACTTCACCAAAATCCTCTTGGGTAAAATCACATCACTCTCATCAGAATAGTTCTCCCCAGGAGCTGCATTTTACTCATGTCGGGCACATAAAATAACATTCCACGTTTTTATTACGCGAGGAATGGATCCCGCCTGTCTGAAATCTGTGGACTTTACCTTTTATGTAAGTAACTTCCTGCTTCACAGTAAATGAGAAAGAAAAGGTCACGAATAATTTATTAACTGTAGGTAATCAGTTGTTTGGAAGTAAATCAATATGCAGTATAATTATCTGCCTTAACCTCTTAAACATCTAATCCAGACATAGATATCTAATGGATGAATACATCAGAGAGAAGGCATGTGCAGCAGCAGCAGCACAAAACGGTAACTAAAAAGGACAAATGTGTCCTCTGATGAGCCAGTCAGCCGGTCTCACCTACTGCATTCTGACTTGAAAAAGAAAATGGCCACCACTGCGCCGACTCCAGCGGTTAGCTAGATCTGGGTGTGTGTCGCATCCTTTCTCTCACTCCTTCGGCCATCCATGACTGTTTATGTAATGGCCACAAATTACTGAGACAAACCCTGGAAATAGACTTCTGTCTGAGGAGAGACCATCTTAGAAAAAAGGGAGAGAACCGCTGGAATGGCGAAACCACCCCCATCACCCAGAGGAAAAAAAGTATAAGATGAAGGAGTGAAAGTGAGGGAGGAGGGAAAATCTTATAGCTCAAAAAGATGCCTCGGTGTCATCACATCTAACTGCTCTTTGGGAGATGTCGAGGCCCTTTCCCACAATGAAAATTGAATGACTGTTTTTGGTGCTTCGACTCAGTTTGCGTTGGGTAAATTTGGAAACAAGGAATGTCGGCGCACTTCGAAACAAGCAGGATGGCATGCTCTCTGCCTGTTTTCCATCACTTCCTGCTGGACGAACACAAATACACATCTACATGCACACAAGGGCACATATAGTGCTAATAAGTGTCCATTAGTCTCAGTTTTTAGCCTACAGCTGCGACGTAAATGGTTAGCACAGCTACGCTAATTTGACTAGAACAGAAAATGTCCCAGAGCCTTATCACTCAGAGAAAACAAAAGCCTCTGGAAACACACACACACGCGCACATATACACACACATACACCCACACGATAAAAGTGTTGTTGGTCTCTCTAAGTCAGAAGAGGTCTTTTGTTTAAAAGGGGGACTCAGACAAAGAGGGTCCTCTCCCTCCCTCTTTAATGCATGTTGGGTGGTGGCGGTGGGGCGGGGGGGGGCATAGAGGGATGGAGATGTGTGGGTGGTGGGGTGGTGGAGGGATGGATGACAGACCAGGCTCTCAGAAATAATTACCTCCATAAGATCCCATCTCCCTTTCCTTTTTGTGAGGGACAGAGGGAACGAAAGGGGTGGGGGGAAAAATGACAGAAAGTAAAGTATGCAGAAAAGGCCCTAGTGTTTCTGCTTGGTCTGGCTTATGAGGAGCTTTACACATGATGGAGCACTGGGCTAATGGGCGAGGATACACACATGGAAAACACACTCACGCACACGTACACAAACCTCCTCACAGTGTTCTTTATGGCTAAACAAACGGTCAAATGGTTGAGACAGAGGCGGCAACAGAGGAACAGTCAGACGAGGGAGAAAATCACTGTAACAACTGAACTTCAGAGACTGTTAATGTCTCCAAAAATCCAGCTAAACAAATTGTTCAAATTATAAAATCAATGATGGAATACCCATGACTCGCAATCTGTCATATTTTTCTTATTCTGCTTGCATTTTGCTAAACAGCTCTATTCAGGGCGTAACTTCATTATAGAGTGGAGAAGGGCACAAAAAAAATCTAATTTCTCTAACAACTTTTGGACGACCCTCAAAGCAAAATGGCCTCCGAGTCCTCCATGTTGAGAGCCAATTCATTTATGCTTGCTCTTCTGATGCAAACTGGCATTTTTTTATAAACTCAATTTTCTTTAACACTTCTAATTGTACACAGAGAGGGACGATTTATCTCAGCAATGTGGGCACAGTGGGCTTTTTGTCTCTGAAGGACGCCGCTGGAAGATCATGGCAAAAAGTTTCTGCTGTATAGCCAGCGGGGGCAGATAAGCGCACACATACTGTACACGCTCACACTTCACAATGGTGTTTACCTAGTGTAAAGGATGAGATGATTGGGCCCAGGTTTGGGGAATTACAGACTCAAAAGGATAACAAAGAGTGAATGGTTCTCAAATAAACATGCACCCGCAAACACATGCATTGACATACACACAATGCAGGCCAGCAGACGTGTTGCCTGTACACTCCTGGCTTTGTTCAAAACACCTATATCCTTGCGGCGCGTCTCTGCAGCACTGTATCCTTAATTAGGCCATAAAATCAGCATCAAAATTGTTTAATGAAAGCCATTCACATGTACATAAAGTCCAGAGCATTAGAACTCTTATTCCCAAATGGGCCTATAATTATCTGGCTCAGTGCCAGGTCCCAGGCTTTAAGAGAAAGATACCGGTCAGCACTTAAATTAATCTTTTTCATACCAGTCTCTAATGAACAGAAAGTGCTCGAGTCAGGAGTTGTAGCCCCAGAAAACTAACAGCGTACGCATACACATGCACGTACACACACAAACAGAGGGTCCTTAAACTGAACACTGGCTGGAAATGTTGCCTACTGTAGAGTCTTTTCCATCAGTGAAAACATTCACGTCATCTATCACTATAGGAGGCTAAGGGATTATAATACACCATTTCTTCCTTATAGTATAAGCTACTGTAGCATGTAATATCCGCATGTTATTGTGCAATTTAAAACACAAAGGGCTCAGCTAAAAATATACTGTAAAGAAAAAAAAAAACCATGTTCTATTTGACTGCAGAACTACAGAACAAGAACACAACCTCGATCCTTTGCATTAACTTTCAGCGTTTGATCTCTGGTTGAAACGCTCTCACTGCCTACACCTGCCAAGTGTGTAAGGCCTGCAAGGAAATACCTTTGAAACATTTACCATGTACCTTGTGAAAGAATACTGTTGTTCACTAAAGAATTATATGGAGTGGGCAAGAGGAGGGCATCCAAAAAAGTGGCTTAGCATTTTGGACGCTGCCAGTGTCCGCTTAAGCTTTGCGCTAGCTTCCTCATGGAAATTCACCATGTGGCATCAAAGCCAAGGTATAAAACGAGGGCCCGAGCAACAAATATGGTGTGTTTTAAGAGTGGAACATTTGAAATAGGTGCAGCGGGCGAATATTGCTTTTGACAGGTTTAAAACCTGGTTGCGCTCAACTGGTTTGAGATGTAAAAAGGAGAAAGAGAAAGAGAGAGGGAGAAAAAAAAAAAAAAGGCTCGAAGCCGGGCTTGTGTTCTGGATGAAAAAGCGGACAGGGGCAGGAGAGAGTGGGAGATGGAATAAGCAGGACAAAAAAGGAGAGAGAGAGAGATACAAAAAGAGAGCAGGAGAAAGAAAGAGAGTGAGAGGAGGGGGCTATGTTAAAATGTAAGGTAATGATTTATCTAAGCATGCACCCCAAATCTCACCGAAACTTTGATCCATGTGTAATTAAAACCAAACGTACACCGGCAACAGTCTCCATTTCAGGGTTGGGAGCTCTTCTCCTGTTCGTGTATGTGTGTGTGTGTGTGTGTGTGTGTGTGTGTGTGTTGGGATTCACATATGTTTCCAAGCGCTGGGCCCCCATCTGTTTTGGGAGTACATGTACAGTATAAACAGGACACTTTGGGGAGCACAGATTCATGTTGAAATACGCACACATACGCGCTGACACACTCGCACACATAAATGGATGTATGCGCTAATGCTATGCTGGAATGCTATTCAAAATGTGTTACCCCCTCCCCACCCAACCCAATCCCACCCGCTCCTTCAGGTCAAGCAAAGCAAAAACAAGTTAAGCGCTCATTTTCTCCCGGCAGCATTAACATAGGGATGACTAAATAATGGACCCTGACTCTTGGTCTTCTGGTTTAAATTACAGCACAGCCCCCTCCCCTTACACCCTGCAACCCCTCACCAACCATCCAACCCCCACTCAAAGAAAAACGATTAATCTTTTTTTTTTTTTTTTTTTTTTTTTTTTTTGTCTCTCTGAATGTTTTACAGTTCTGTTACACTTATTAGCTGCTGGCAGGACGGAGAGTCTTAAATGAAAGCCAAATTGCTTTGGTCATGAGAAAGGAAATGAAAGCTCACTCCAGGGAGAGACTGTGTAGCTGTAGCATACGTGTGTGTGGGTGTGTGTGTGAGCAACGTATGTGTGTACGACTAACGTATGTGTGTACAGGCTTTTTCACTATGAGATACTCCCAAGGTGAAATTTCATAAGCCGACTGCCTGCCTGGGATGTCCCTGCGCACGGGACGGGTGCACGGGTACGTGTGTGTATGCGTGTGTGTGTGTGTTGCAGATATAAGCGCGGCAGCCTAATAGGAACAGTATGCTCATTTTGGAGAGATTAGGAGGAATGGACGGGTCTGTATCGAGAGACGTGATCTGGATATGAAGGCCAAAGGAAGGAGGGAGAGAGGTCTGACAGAATAAAGAGGGAGTGGTGCAAGAAAAGAGATGGGAGGAGTGTAAAGAGTAAAGAAAGATGGATCGGACTTCAAACGAAGGAAACTTACCACCACAACTGGAATCAGCATTTAAAAGTTTTCAAAACCCGAAAAAAAACATGTAGAGCACCAGGAAAAGAAAGACGTGACAAAAAATGAAATGACTCATGAAACACAAACACAACCCCACATTAGCGCTAAAGAAAAATAATCTACCTATACAAACAGACAAAGCAGGTTAAAGAAGCACAGACCTTGGCTGGAGGGGCACTCCTTGACTTGGAACAGCTCGTAGAGGCTCAGTCCGTCCTCGTCGCCTCCCAGGCCTTGCTGGTGCAGCTGGAGTTTCCTCAGCCCTTCGTTCTGCTGGTGGCGAGCTGAGCGGGCGTGCTGCACCAGGTTGAGGCGGGCCTTGGTGGAGTAGTCGCACAGCGTGCAGTAGTAGATGCACGACTCCGGGCTGTACGCGCTGTCCTGCTTCTGCAAGTACTGTGGGGCAGAAGAGAGGAGAGTGCAGATGTTATATGGTGTTTGGCGTTACAACTCTCACAGCTATATTTACTTTCCCGTCTTTTCATTATAGCAGTGTTTTCAGGACTTGCGATGGTACACGGATATTTGGGGGAATTTTGATGAAGCAAGTGATGCTGAATCATGTTCTTAGTCTTTTGTGCTTTCTGGCTGTCAAAGCTTGCTCTTCTATTTCCACTTTGGGTCCAAAGCTCTAATGGCCGGATACCCCACTCCCCTGGCTTCACACAAGCCAGCAGAAAGTCAGAGGGTAACACCTGAGTCACTTGGCCCATTATTTTCTACAATATGTTCTTCAGTCTCCGCCGTATGTGATTCAAACTAATGAAGCAAAAAATCCACATGTAATCCTTGGTATTAGACTGCTGTTAATTTGTTTTGCTGCGGTGTCACAGCAGCGTAGTAGCGCTACAAAAAGCTTCAATTGAGGGAAATCACTGCGGACAATTTTGTTCGACGATTTCAAATAGGTAGAAAACTATTAACACAGTAACAGACGGACTTTTGATTAATTGCGTCTATGCTCAGACGCTACACATTCCAAATTAACTGGATATGTTTTAGGTGACATAAAGATTAAAAACACACAAAAAGTCACATGAGGGGTGGAGTTCAGAACACTATTTTTGTCTTTAACACGCACATTGTCCGGCTCTGCTCATTGTTAGCAGCTGCAGGGGTTTCTCATTCAACGTGTGCTGTCAGTTGCAAGCCCTTAATTTCCAGTTGCCTCTTTAATGGCATTGCAGCCATGCAAAGCTACCCCCTACCTCGATGTGTGCATGCGCACAAACACGCACACACATGCACACACATGCACACACACAGCCCCCCATTCCACCTTGCCCTACTCCCATACACCCAGTCAAGCCAAGCATATCAAGTGTGCCTCTGTTGTTGCTGCTGGGCTAATGAACAATGCACAAAAACAAAAGACCAGGCCAAGCTTTTATTATCTGATCCTCTGCGGTGGGAGGGGAGGGAGGGAGAGAACGACACAGAGAGGGAAAAGAGAGCAAGGCAAAGAGACGGAGACACAGAGGTGGCTCATGAAGGTTAGTTTATGCTTTGTTAGGATTTATTCATACAGTCATGTGAGAAACAGGTGCAAGGTGCTCCGCATGAATTAATGCACATAATGGCGTCTGTGTGTGTGTGTGTGTGTGTGTGTGTGTGTGTGTGTGTGTGTGTGTAAACCCTGCTCTGTCTCTCATGGCGCCTATGGGAAGATGTTTCGTTCTTGAAGCACATGAAAAGTTAGCAAGGTGATATTTCCTCCTGAGCGCTGTTGCATCATTTTAAATGGAGCAAGAAGAAGGGAGAAAAATGCATGTGTGGGAGGAGTTTGCGTGTGCGGTGGGTGGGGTGGGGGTGTAGGGTGCACAGTTAGCTGCAGGTGTGTGAGTTCTAACCCCCCCACCCTCTCCCCTCTTCCTCCTTTGACAAACAGGGATTAGCAACATAGCTACAGCCGCTAACACATCTTTTCTCTCTGTCTCTCCCTCTTTCTTTCTTTTGTAGGAAATCTTACGAGGTTTTTCTCACGAGACGGTGGGACGTCCCCTCACAGTCAGAGGCCCTTTCAGAAGTCTTAAGTTTTAATTAAGTCGGAGTTGTCAGAAGAAAGCTCCCCAAGTCCAGAGCTCAGGGCCATTAATTACAGCTATCTTTGTTTCTCTGTGAAAAGAGGCCTCCCTCGCTCCTTCTCTCTCTCTCTTTCTTTGCTTCTTTTCTTTTTTCTCCCCCTCCCTCCCTCGAAGGAGAACTGGGCCGCTGAGCCCTGCCATGGAAACCACACACACATGTGCTCATGGATGCACAGGCACATTTATCACATGCGCACAGCATGCAAACGTGCGCACACAAGTAGGTGTGAGTTCATTATCTTTTCATTGAAAAATATTAACTTTTCTAACTGCCTTCTGTTTTTTAGGACACCTCCAACTGTTAAGGGTGGAGCCAGAAACACTCTGGATGGGAACACATATAGCCTGTGAGAGGGACCCAGCACGTCATAAGGGCCTTCATATCCATGAAACACACCAAACACAAAAGCCCTCATTATGTTATCTACTTGATACAAGGATGCTGCATGGTTTTTGTTCTTTCTCAACTCAATCATCAGGACTCCACTACAATATACTTTAATTTCATGAACATTGTGTGACAAGTAGGGGCTACTTAAAATTCCTTTTTTTCCCCTGGTGACAACCTTCAATATTTCATAAGAAACAAAGAAAAAGCTCATTGAAAATGTAGCAGGGAAAGACAAGCATGATAGTTGAGTGTCTTATCAGGAGAGAGTGGGTTTTATTGGAATCATCCTTGATAGTTTCCAGTGGCTCCTAATGCCACGGCTATTAAGGTAATTGCACTGGTTTGAAATTCAAATTTTCATATAAATCAGCAGCGGGTCCAACGTGCTTCACATCCTTCAGTGTCCTAACTTATATTTGTTTTTAGGATATGAGGCTTGGGCTGAGAGGAGTTGGATGATATACTTGGGGGTTGAACCAGGCTGCCAGATAGGTTTAGGCCTAATATTAATTCTCTCCCCATCAGCACATTCCAGAGGGTTTGTTTAAGACCTAAACTAGAGGGCTGTCTGTCGCTCTCTGGCACTCTGCAGGCCTGAAATGCAGGCGGTCTGGTGATCACAGGCCAGAACATCCATGATTTATGAACTTTTAAAGGACCACTTTGACTCCTGCCAGGCGTGGGCTGTGTAATGCATATTCAAACACACAAACACACTGTTCCTGCTCCTGGGTTTGCGCCCGTGTGTGTCTGCTTGAAATGTGTATGTAATTTATGTCGCAGCTGATTTGTGTGTGTGTGCTGGACTATATTTGTGTCATACGAGTGTCTATGTGCGTGTGTCGTGTGTGAAGAATGGCAAAAAGGCCCATCCCCTGTCAATATGGCACCTCTCCAAAGTGCCTGGTGGTTAATTGTTGGGGATTAGTGTTTGGCAAACAACCAAATAAGCGAACACTCCCGGTGGGCCAATCAAAATCAGCTAAACAGCTAAACAGCGCTCCCTGGGTGGACCTAAACATGGCACAGACGTCTCCGGGTGGTGGAGGAGGTGCACATACACTCCCCCATACACACAGAATGCAAATTACGACACTCGGGACTTCCTGTTTACCTGTCAAAAACACAACATTGTCAGCCCCGTCGATGACACACACACACTGGGACTTGTATGAGGAGAGGGGAGGAGAGTCAGTTTGACAGGTAAGGGAAGCTCCCTTGTGTAGTGGTTTGCCGCTGCTGCCGTGTGTGTGTGTGTGTGTGTCTGCGTATGTGTATGTGTGTGGGTAAGGATGACAGAGGACTGCATTCATTATGCAGAATGAGATGTTTACAAAACACCTTTCTCACACACACATAAACACAAGCGCACACGCCTCCCCTCCGCTCCGCTCGCTGCCTGCGTTTGTGAGGATGATAGCAGTGCTGCTATCTCATATTCATTTGTTCTATCTGTGGTGACAAAGCTGCCTCATTAACTGAATTCTTAATAAGCCAAGGCAAAAGACATCTCCTCACAACTTCTTTTATCTCTCTGTGCATGTACGTGAAAGTGTGTGAGTGTCTGTGTGTGTGTGTGTGTGTGTGTGTGTATAATTTCAACGCTTCATGTTCTTTCCTTATTACTGTATATATGTGTGTGTGGTTTTTATGCATCAGTAATTTTGACTCCACTTTTCTTGATTTCACCTCACAAGTGTGTTTTGGTGTCTGTCTATAATTCAATGCATTCATTTCCCCCCCCCCCCCTTTGCCTGTGATTGTGCGTGTGCGCTGGTAACATGACAAAAATATTTTGAAAGCCGCCCAAAGCAGCCGAGTTGTGTTTTCCTCTATAAACCAAACGAAAAATTAGGGTATTCAGTACAAACATGACATTTCCTGTCATTAAGTGTAGAACCAGGCAGCTAATGAACACATACTGAAAATAAGAACCCTCCACTGCCGCAGCTATGTCTTAATAACCAGTGTGAGTGTATGTTACAGCGTGTGTGTACACGTTTTATACGTAAAGAATTAGCACGCACATTCTGTCTTCCTTTTCCTGTCCGCTGAGAGCGTGTGCATCTCACACATTGTGAAAATGAAGACCTCTTTATCTCCTTACATCAGTGTTTTTTTTTTTTTTTTTTTTAGGGGAAGCAGGGACCTTGTTGTTGGGTATACCTTCTTTTTGGAACGTCACCAGCTTCCGGTGCTATCCCCTGGGCCCCCGGGGGCCGTCGGAGACAAAAACAGCCCCACTTGGCCCAGCAAATAACAAAAGCGTGTTTTGTTCCTTGAAAGTATTTTAAACACATACCAGCGCTGCCTGGAAGGCTGCCAAGTGTAGAATTCCATCAGTGCTACCACCTCCCTAACACATGTTAGTGCTAACCGCCGTTCAGCCCCCAAGACATAGATGTAACGTAAGATCACTGCCAATGGATTTGCTGGCAGTCTGCACGGCTGAAAAGAGATGCTGAGGGCCCAGGTATGTGCCACCTTGCCTCCATAGATAAAGAGAGCAGCAAATATAGTGTATAGCGAGACAGACTCAGTGCTGCACACGCACAAAAACAAATATGCAAATAGAAGCCACATACAAAAACTGCTGACATATACGCACACAATGCACATCTCCTGCTTGTCTCCCTCTCTCACACTCATACAAGGCCACTGTGTGTGATCTAAAGATGCCGAAGATACAAAAAAATCTCCGAAAAAATCCCCCCAGCTCACCAGACCGTCTTTCCTTTCCTGATGGTCGTCTTTCCTTTCTTTACTAACAAGGCTCTCACTTTCATAAATGCAAAGAAAAATATTTCCTACAGCTAAATTGCCCTAAATCTCCTGTTTCTCTCGGCTTTGCCTGCTGGCAGTCGCGTATGATCACAGCTCTGGGGCCTGTCAACGAGGTGCAGGGCCTGTGAGCGAGCTTAGCTTAGGTCACCCAACAATAATAAGCAACCATCGCATCATGGCCAGCAAGCCAAATAAATGAATTATCACAATGAGTCTTTTATACTAGCTTTGTGTCGTTCTCCTCCACTTCTGTGCTGCCTCTCTCTTCCTTCAGCTTGTTCTATCCTTCTGTCCTTCTTCTTGTTCTTCCTTTATTCCTCTTTGCTATTTGTCAGCAGGAAAAAGCAATAGTGACGGGGCTTCATGAGAGCCTGGCATATAATGTAACTCTTAAGTTCAGTTAATAGTCCTGCCTTCCATTTTTCTGACTCCCACACATGGACAGTCTGACACACACACACACACACTTGTAGCAGTGACGTAAGTGTGTCTGACGTACGGGGCAGAGGTCAATCAGAAGTTCACAGCTTCATGACCTCTGGCCCCTCTCTTGGAAAAATCCTTTCTGACTCTCTATCTCTTACTCTCCCTTTGGCCCAGACACACACACAGACACACACACGCGCACACACAAACACACACACATAAGTTATGCATACCAGAGAGAAGAAACAAGGCAAAAAACAATCGCCTGATTTACAACATGATCCATTTCTTCTGGTCTCAGTCGATGAATGTGTAGGAAATGACTTTTTCAAGTCCCTTCACACGGTCGCCACATATTTCACATTATACTGACCCAGCAGTGGGAATAACAGACTCTAGGAGACAGAGAGACCAAGACAAATCTCTCTTACTCATCGGTGCATGTGTGTTAGGTGTCTTGAAAGCCAGCTCACCTCCACCCCCCCATGAAAATGGATCAGTATTTACATTAGCATTAGATTTAGACAGCATGGCTCAGCCACTTACTCCCTATTAGCCATCCTGACCTTAGCCCATTAGGGTCTAAAAGCCCCCGCTTGTCTCCATCGCCGCCAGGTGAGACTGACCAGACCTCCCCATTTCCCTAAACCATATTGCAACTGAGATTATCTTTTCCATCGACTCACAATGGGACAGAGATCATAAAACGCTGAGATCGAGATCATCGAAATGCTAACATGCTTGTGGGATTTTCTTTTTCCAATGCTGTGCAAGGGGAGGGATATAGCAGAAATACTAACATGCTTTTGGGGAGAGTTCATCTTTTTCCATTTTTCCCAACATGCAAGGATGCTTTTGGGAAATCAAGGCAAGACCTAATTGACAGGATCTATGAAAGACGAGGAGAAAAACAAAAACTAAAGGGGTTGAAAATCTAGGGCTTCATCTTATTGGCTGGTACCATCAAAGAGGTTTGTACTACACTGATGTTGTTATATTTAACTAAAACTGAAAGGGAAGAGAAGGGAAAATAATTTTGGTGCCGAGAGGAGCAGGGATTTTTGCCAAGTTTGTTTTTCTTCACTCTGCTCATAATGGAGACTCGCTGAAAAATGTCTATTAGAGAGAGTTAGACAAAAGGAATGACAGAAACATACAGTGAGAGAAACTAACCGATAGATTGAGAGGCGAAGAGAGTGAGAATCTATGACAGAGAGAACAAAAGAACAAGAGACGGAGAGGGAGAGAGAATGATAGGGGAAGAATCTAGACGAGCGTAGTCGGGTTCAAATCACTAATTACACATTCCTGAGCCTGTGAAGGGGAGTATTGTTTTCCAGTTAGCCCCTACCCTGTCGCATGGTTTCACTTAGCACAAAACAAAAGGTACAGGGAACAAAACACAAGCCTAATACCAGGCCCCTGCTAATGACAGAGAAATGGGAGAAATTATCCTTGGGGTGGATCCTCGTGAGAAAATGGCTAGTGATTACTGGACAAAGGGAGTTCATTCTGAAACTGTCACAAAATGGCAGACAGTCTGCTTCTTTCTTTAAAGAGCCGTATTTAATAAAATGAGCTATTATGCTTCTTTTTCTGATAGACAAATCACTAAACACATGACCTACTTAATCTATATCTAACTTTAAAAACTCCATAACACTATATATAATGTAGAATCCACTCCCTACAACATGTCATATTTAAACCCATTTCACAGAACAAAAGACAAGGCCTTATTCCTAGGAAAACATGTGACAATGTGGCTTGTTGTGTGTACAAGTTGTGCATAAGTGTGTCTACGTGTGTGTGTGAGTGCACGCTGAAGTGGTACCTCTGCCAGGGAGAGCACAATAAAAGCACCTCTTCAGCAGTGGCGTTTTGCATATTGCCACAGGAAATCAAATGCCTCGCGTTTGACCTACAAGATGGCACACTTGATCCCTCCCTACTTCCTTTACAGAAGGCGGCCGATTTCAGTCTGCGCCTCTCTCTTTTCATCTGCTCTACCCTTCTGTGTTAAAATTCAAACATTTCAATAGTGAGTGCGTATCACGGCGCGCACACAAGACAACAACTGACACGTCACGTAAACTCAGTCAGACAAACATTCAACAATCTGGGATGTTCTGTCTACCCCCCCCTCTCCATAAACCCATAATGATGAGCTCTGTGCTGTTCCGCCAACAGAGAGGAGGACCCGACCATTTTCTTCCTTAGAGGAGGGGGGGGGGGGGGTAAGCTGATAGCGGTGGCAGCACTGGGCAGAGTCGCCTGGCTGGTAGTGTTTGCCCAGGCCTCTGCCGTCTAAAGGAAGGATATTGTTTTCCCCTGAAAAAGCCTCAGCCGCAGTCCGCATACCAGCGTCCACTCAACATACCAATGGGCTCTTTGAAGATTACTCAAATGTTTGCCTTTGTTCCCCCACCACCACCCCCCATCCACCCCTACCCCTAGTCCTAACCTACACTCCTGCCAGAACGAGGAAAAAGAGCAGAAAGGACAGAGTAAAAAAAAAAAAAAAAAAGAATCAGACTTATATCTTCAGAAAACAGTAGGAAAGCAATACCACCCTCAGCTGCACTCAGAATCAAAATGGCCTCTGTAGGGGATGGGCAACCACTGAAAGGAATAATAGCACTCTGGCCACCAGCATAGTAAATCTAAACATAAACAATATAGAAGGGCCGTGTATTAATGCATGGCGGCCTATGCTATAGGCGGATGTGTAATGCAGGTCTCCCATCTGTCTGTCGATATAGTGCAACATGCTTTTAAAGACTAAGACCACTCGTCATCCGCATGCAAGTAAAGTCCACAATTAATGTTGATAATTCCAATGGGTTAATTTAACTAAATGTGCTGAAAACTCAGGACCACCGACCCCCCCAACCCACCCACCCAACCCACATTAATCCCGAACAAGTAAGTGGGCTTTCTATCAGGTCTATTTCAAAGCATTAGGGATTACCTCGCAGAAACTAAGCTGCTTGAACTCACAGGAGGTCAGCGGTATTGTGCTGCTGCAAGGATGGAAGACCGGTGGCAGAGACGGATAGACAGCAGGACAGGTCAGTTCCTCTTTCTCAAGCTCCACGACAACATCCCTCAATCCTTCTCCCTCCCTCCTTCTCTCTCCCTCTTTTCATCCCCGTCTCCCTCTTTCACCGTATAATCGAATATCTCCCACTACTTATCTATTCACTGAGCACCTAATGGTTAAAATCAATTACAGCTGGAATGCTGAAATGCCGAATACTGGGCCACATGCTGATAATGACAGAGAGAGTGTGAGAAGGAGAGAGAAAGCAAGAGAGAGAGGGAGACTTGGGACCGTTCCAAGGGAGGCACAATTACCTCCAATCGATTGATTATTGATTTGGAAGGGCGTTGAGGAGTATTTCAGTTCAACTTTGTCCATATCAATATCCTGATAGCTTCATGAGAGGGAGAAAGTGGGACTGCGCTATCTAAATACCATTCTAAAGCTATTTCAAGGATAGAACTACTTGTCCCTAATTGACACATGCAGTTTTTAAGAGACAGAGGTTTTGAGTGCAACTTTCCTACAAATTAGGCATGGGCTTTAATGTCAGGCGATTTCAAAAGTCACTCTAATGAACTTACACAAAAATATTTATCTGATCTCGCTGCCATGTGATCTGTCTGAAGCGGCTCTGATCAAATCAAGGTATCAAAAGTGAAGGCAACGTGCCCCGGGAGATCATATCTAAGATCATGTGCCCTCTTTGATTATTGCTTTTTTGTTTTTTTCTGAACAGTCTTGTTATCTTTGTCCCAACAGGATGAGCGGGACCCAAGAGAGAAAAAAAAAAAAAGGACAGGGAGGAGCTACAGATGGAAAAAAAAGGGAGGAAGAGGAAGACAGTGTGTGAGTAGGGGGCGTAAGGACGGGAGGAGGAGGAGGGAAGTGTGTGTTTGGGTGGGTGTTGGAGGAGGGTTCAGATGAGCCTCGGGGAAAAAAAGACAAAAAAAAGACAAACTCCTGCTAGCTCCTTTGTTCCTGCATCCTAGCGATGTTCCCTTCCTTCTGGTGGTCTGGAAGACACTGACCCCCCCCCACATAAACACCCCCCTTTCTGCTATCTTTCCCATACCTGTCAGCCCCGATCTGCTTCACAGTCCCCTGCACAGGGACAAATGGCTTGGCCCTGGCCCGGCCCAAATGACCCACAGCTCAGAGACGAGTGGGGATGATTATGAAGAGGATCACATCTGGCTATTAATATGAAAAACTTACACGGTCTGTTTCTTTGTCTTACAGAAAACACACCTTGCTAAAGGAAGGAAATAAGGCTTCTACCACCAGAATCTGCAGGCCTCAACTAATTCACTGGAGTGTCGAGAAGTAGAGAGATCGGGAAGGGGGAAGCTGGCTAGGGTAATTAAACATTACATATAAGTGTCAATCAGGAGCTGGACCAAAGCTGGACATTGCACACACACACACACACACACACACACACACACACACTAATGCTTTGGTGACCATCTGGTTAAGGCAAGGAGGGAGAATGGGCGAAACTCTTATTAATATCTATGAGGATTAATAGGAAGAAGGGGGGAGGGTGGGGAAGTCCGTCCATTCAGACCTTTCTGTCAAACACACAAAGCGACAGCGTACACACACAAACACACACACACACACACACACACACACACACACCTGCTTTTATGCTTTAATTAGCCGCCACCCTTCGTCCCCCACTTCACCACCCCCAGACCTCTGAAAGATTTCCATTGTAATCTCCACGCAGGTGAAAGAGGAGACGATTTGAATAATCTACTAACCGGCGTCTCGTTGCCTCGCAGAGAGAGGAGAGAGAGAGAGAGAGAGAGAGAGAGAGAGAGAGAGAGGGAAAGAGAGAGAGAGCAAACGAACAACTTTGCTGAAAAATGAAGAGAGAGAAAGACAGACAGACAGGCAGAGAGACAACCTCTCTGGCAAAAACACCGAAGTGAATTCACTCGTCTGTTCAGGTTTACAGCACTGAACTCTCGGCAGCAGGCTGCATCATCCGTCTCCATGACAGAACATGAAAATCTATATTTTGCAGTCAAGTAGCATCTAGTGTGAAGTGTCTGCGAACATTCCTTTTTGAAGAGAATAGCAACTCTTTAAGTCTGTCTGCGAGAGTGAGACAAGGACGCAGTGATCAAGAGCCTGAGTCTGGAACAGGCGGTCACAGGCTCAAGTGGAAAATGGTAACTTGATATCTAAGACTACAATTGTGCGTGGGTGTGTAACTATGAATGTATGCAATGCCATACCTAATGTATGTAATGCCATACCTACTGTATGTGTGCATATACGCATATATGTGTGCCTCTATGTGTGTGTCGGTGTGTGTGTCATAAATGGTGCCATGCATTTGAAATAGATCCAGTCTCTTTTCTATTCCGGGGACCAGCACAATGGCTTTTTATGCAAATCTATGAGAGTCAATCTCCTGTCCATTTCCCCATCACACAAGTCCAAATGACAGTCCAATAATTTGGCCTGCATATATATAGGGCCATTTGATTTTCAAATGAGAGTGGGCAGGGTTGACCCTTGCTAATAGCCAAGGCACAGCGGTAGACTTAATATCACAGATGCATAAGCACAGCCATCTCCATCTGAGGGAGATGGAGGAGAATAAAAAAGTGAGGGGGTGTGGGGGGGGGGGGGGGGGGGGTCCCTTGATGGAAATAAGCAAAAAATACAAATACAAAAAAATACAAAACACATGATGAAAATGAGAGAAGGGGAGAGTCATGCATCTACAAATCCAGTCCCCTTTCCTCTTCTTCCTCTTTTCCTTCCATCCCTCCCTCCTCCCATCAGCCCCCTCGTTTAATTCCCCCCACCCCTCATTTCCCGGCCATGGTGTTGCCAAGAGGATCATGGGTAATGAGATGGCCTATCTGCGGCTCCCCAGGGGAGAGATAGAAAGAGAGAGAGAATGAGAGAAAGAGAGAGTCAGAGACAAAACAAAGAGAGTGGGTAAAAGACAGAGGGGGTGAAAGAGTGCGAGACAGCATCAGAAAGAGACACTTTTTCGAGCTCTGTTCTTTTTCCCGGTATGTCCCACTAACAAAGCTCACCATCTAAACATCATCTCCCCTCCCTCCCTCCCTCCCTATCATAAAAAGTTGAGCATTTTTATAAGCCTGAGATTCTGAGTTCAAAGGAGAGCGTGAGCGAGGGAAGAGGGGGAAAAAAAATGAAAAGAGAAACAGAGACATGGAAATGTGCAGTGGACCCCGGACGTCCATTTCCGCTTGAATTATGACGGAAAGCTGGACAGACAGACAGGGGTGGGGCGCTGGTGGTGTGACGGTGGCTGAGGACAGTTTAAGATTTACGCGGACGGCCATCTGAGAAACAGGTGCCACGGCCTACGAGACACAGAGTGTGTCTGTACGTGTGTGTGTGTGTGGTCCTTGACCATGCCACATTGACCATGAACATTCTCAACTCCTAATGACCCAGGGGCCAGCACAGCCCAGATCTCAACCTCAAAGCTCTGTGGGGACGCGCACACACAAACACACATGCTCGCTACAAACTAAACCCCCTACTTAGCCCTGCAGCACTTGTGAATGGCACTGACAGATTTACTCCTGTCTCCATGTGTATTAGGGCCAGTGTTTGTTATTAAAAATCATAACGAAGCCATACATCATCATATTCGATGCTAAGCCAAACACGGGCTGGGCCAGCTACGGACATGCTATGCTACGGCACCATTTAATGCAGGGCTTACCTCACAGGTTGCTAGCATACAAACGCTACGTTAAAACATATTCCATTTTGTCATTCACAATGTTTGTGGGGGGTAAAGATTAGACAGCTGTGATAATACTGATGTGAAGTTCTGTACGCACTTTTAATTTCAAGCTAAATTCTGCATCCTGGGAGATAATGTGGAAAAAAACCCTGAACAAGCCAATCAGATTTCCCACATTTCCTCTCCAATAAGCAGCGAGGCGTACACCTCCGCTTTTCCCATATAAGGCATGTGACTTCCTGCGCCACCTGCTGTGCCCTGGACACCAGATGACTTGATGTCCGTGTGCTGCTAATGTCATTTCCCCATTGCTGTTTCAAAGTCTGGAAAAAAAACACTTTCAAACTCTCAATTCCCCTTAGAAGTACTCCATTGCTGCTACAAAGCAGCCATAAAATCTCCTGAATATGCTTTTTGTTTGTATCTTCAAATGGTTTCCCATGCCATAAAGATATTCTCTGTTTCCAAAAAACCAGATGGTAAAGTCGTCAACACTCGGATCTTTTATGCGCTCGGCCAAAGCTACCTCCATCCCCATGTGCTTTTCACCTCTGCCAATACATAAAAGGAGAGGTGTTTTTCTGGTCAAATAAAGAAATGATTTTTTTTTCCTCTGCTTTTGCTCGGCCTCTCTCCCCCTCTCTCTTGCTGCTTTACTACCACATGTCCAAGGGTAAAATAGTGGGATTTCTGCCAGAGGCATTAAAAGCGTCATCTGTGGAACAGATTTGTTGAGGCCTGTGGGGTAGGTGGGTGGGTAGATGAGGTACAGGGGTGTATGGGTGCACAGAGGGGGCATTGGGATGACCCTCACTTCCCCCCGCCTAAACATTTGTTTGTGTGTGCCCAAAAGGATACTCCCTTGCTGCCCTTAACTTTCTTGGAAAGCAAAGTAAGAACCGAGTTAGGAATATGTACAGACAGGCCTCTTTGTTTCATTTCTCTGCTGTTTTTTACTGTTTGGACTGTGATTGTGCTTCTTGGGTTTGTATGTGAATATCTTTGCTTGGTGAAATGGCTGTCACACACCTACACTAAAGTCTGCCTCTGACATTAAGGAGATCCTGATTAGTGTGGACTAGTCAAGCTGATCCTGTAGGATAGGACCTCAGCTAATGTAGGCCAATGTGCAAGCAACACATTTGTACGAATTTATAGTCTATAGTCCAAGTCTAAAAAGATTTCAGTGCAATTAGCAAACAAACCCTGAGGAAAGATATCTCCAACTCATCTCATGCCAGGTTCGGCCTTTGCCAAACTATAAGCCTGTCCCGTGTCAATATGTGTATCGTGTCTAAATCAACTACGACTGTTTTAAATAACCCTAAGAATGCCAATGTGCGTAATCCACTCGAGCCTCAGGACTGTTAGTAAGAATTGGTCACAGATATCTAAATAATTGCAATCCCTCAAGGGTTACTGGGCAAGGCAGGAACAACTTTGCAAAAAATGATTCAAAGGAATGACTAAAGTCTGGTGGGTCAGTGGAGTAGGACTCCTTTTATAAATGTAATGTTGCAGTTTTAAATCTTAATCAAAGTCTTCTTTATTTTATGTCCTCTTTTTGGTATCAAATAAAAACTAAACTCTAAGAATATATATATATATATATATATATATATATATATATACACACTATATACAAATTGTTCCTATGATAATATAAAAATGGGAAATGTATGTATAGAAATAAATAGTAGTTGTACTTTCAACTTAAAAAAACATCAATAGAGACTCATTTTCAAAACAACTACCGTTGTCTCTACATTTAAGGTACAACGTATACACACACACAGACACGATCAACTCCCACTGCCAAATGTTGCGTACAGTAGTAAAGAAATCCTCATTAATGTAATGCACTTGATCCTGTCGTGTAGGTCAAGGCCTCGGAAATGTAACAGCATCCTATTAAGCTGAAGGAGACGTCTGACAAACTAAATCACCTGAAAGATACTGGAGAGGAGAAATGTGCCAAATATAGGTTGTGTTGGAACTTTCTTTGCAGGATCTGTTCATTGCTCAGAGTGTGAAGAGTTTAGTCAAGTAAGCGACTTCCTGTGTGAGTCCCCGCTCTGCTGGATGACTCGTGTGCCCCATGACACGTCATGACCAAATAATCCCAAGCCTGAAGAACAGTGTTTGTCTGCAGGAGGGCTTTGTGGATGTATATACGCTAATGATAATGTCGACAAAAAGTGTGTGTTAATTATGAAATGTAATAGATAAGACTTAAACATATGTGTACTTTATGTAAAATATCTTTTAAAATTTCATAAAATATATATATTTTTTAAGTTCTTAATGTGTGTATTTCTGCATCACATAGCGATCATAAATGAAGAGTAACATGTATTTGGTCTGCTTTCATTGTGTCATTGTTCTTAACTGAGTTGTTAATATGGATCTAAAACCTCCTCCTGAAAACAAATTCTTGAATTATTCCAGAATGAATCACAGCTGGGACAAACAAGTTGAAATAACAGCTGAAGATAATCAAAACTTTGAAACATTCGAAACGCGCTGATCGGATGTGACTCGTGCATAATTAGCAGTAACGGTGGTACCAGCTGCTCATGAGCGGGACATGTACCCATATCCGTTGGAAATCATCCTGGGTGCTCTAACGGTGACCTTTTCCAACTCTGTCATTCCATTCTCATGGGAACTTTATATCCATGTGACACCGCAGTTAAGAGGATGGAGCAAATTCTTTCTAAACAAAAACATGTGTGCTTTTTCCTCTGGATTGGAACTAATATGAGTGGTGTTGCCCTCAGATGTATACCAGGCTATTGTATCTGTACTGTACTGAATGTTAAACAATATAATGTCAGTGTCCTGCAGAAATAATGAATCTCCACTAATCTTTGATAAAATATCCGAGACTGTTGTTCTCTTTTTTTTCCATCTGGAGATCTGATGTTTCTGCAGGACACTCACAACATAACAAAAGAGCATTTTTACCTTATAGAGGCGGATGACTGCCTCATGCCTCTGGTTGGTGGCATGTAGCCTCAGTTTATCCACGCTGTTGCTGTAGTAGTCACAGGCATTGCACTTGAGGTGCACGGGGTTGCCAATGGCCACACACTTTAATCTCCACTGGTTGGCCTTGCCTCCCTCCTTGATGTGGGCCACCAGCTGGTGCTTCTGCATGTGCTTGTCTGTCTTGCAGTGCAGCTGAAAGTTGGCCTTAAGCTGCGTGTTGTAGCTGCAGAGCTTGCACTGGTAGACATCGCCCACCACGCAGCGCCACTCCTCTTCGGGTAAAGAGCGCTCGGCGTTGATGTGGGCGTTGAGGGCCTCCAAGCTGTCCGTGGAGTAGCAGTTGCACACGGCACACTGGTAGAGGCGCAGCGAGGGGTCGTTGATAGGTGGCGACAAGGAGGAAAGGGAAGGGTCTGATGAGGACATACCCCCCATTCCACCAGAGGACACCAGGGATAAGTCGTCTGCCATCAGTTGACCACTGGCAAGACGCAACTCCGCTGATAGGTCGTTATTCACTAAGGAGAAGAAATGAGTAAAGATGTAGGTTAGACAGCAATGAGAAAGACAGGTAGGATCTAAAACGTAGGGCTTTCATAAGGATTACATACATGGAAGCATATAAGGCAGGCAGTATGCACAGTAAGAAGAACGGTACATTGAACAAAGAGGTATGACACAAAGACAAAACTCAGATGAAAATGAAAGGCTGGCATACATAGGGAGAGATAAAGGATAGAGAGAAAGAGAAAAGGCTCTTTTAATGAAATTAAGTGTGAAGAGAGAAGTGAGTCCTCTATGCAGGCCTCTCTCACACAAAAGGATTTGATAAAATAAAGCCTCACAGAGGACTAGGGCTCCTTACAAAGTCTTGTCTATAAAAAACCCTAATAGGATTGAATCAGGATCAATTACAATCATCCTTTTCAACTTGCTAACTCGCTCATCAGGTAGCTTTAATTACTGCTCTCAGCAATGGTGGGACAACGGTTTTAGGCCTCCAGGCTTTTCTCACATCCACACACAGATTTGAAAAGCTGATCAATGCATTACACTTGTTTTCTCCTTTTTTCTGCACCCTAGGACAAAAAGCAGATCTGCCATTCATACAAATGTAATTAACTCTTTCGTTTGATCCCTTCATTGTCTCTCTATGCATGTTACCAAAGCTTTTCTGTCTTTTTTTTTTTTTTAGCGAATATTACAACTCAGTGTTTGGAGTGCAGAGGGTTTAACAATTACACATTGCCAGGAATCATTTTTTTATAAGTAGAATTGCTCCTATGAGTTGAAACTAAATGTCCTTTTGTGTGTCACTGTGTGTGCGCTGGTATTAAAAAAGAGCACACTTGTACCTGAATGAGGACACAAAATGTGTGTAGAAATGCAGAATTTCTAAATTACCATTGTGTATATGCATGCAAGCATGTATATCCATCCTTCATCTATGTATGCATTTGTGTGAATATATAAATATCCTGCTCACACCATCTAAACCTACATACAGCTGCGCTCACTATGGGGAGCTGTGTGCTATCAGTGTAATTCACTGAGAGTACATCTGCTGGCTGGGCTGTGACCTCCACACTAGAGGAGGGAGTGGGTGTGTAACACTGCAGGGTCATTGTTAAATCTCTCTCACTCCTACGGGAATCCGCTTCCTGCTGTGTGAGAGTGTGTGTGTGTGTGTATATATGTGTGCACATGTGTGTGTGTGTTCTCTCCAGAGTGAGCGAAGGTGGGGTGGATGTGTATGGGGGGGGGGGGGGGGGGGGGATTAAGCTGACTTAAGAAAATTACAAATGAAAGATTAAGAATAATTCTCATGTGGCGTCTCATAATCATTTTTTAATCAGTGAGAGGGGTCAAAGAAAGGAGACAATGACAGAGGGACAATATGAGAGCAGAGATAAGAGGGAAAGAGAAAGCGAAGAGGGTGCGGCAAGGGGGGCAAGGTAAAAAGGATGGGAGCAGAAAAGAGGAGGTGAGAGGGCAGGGAGAAAATTGAAGAGCATCAAAGGAGAGGCACAGAGATAAAAACAATACCAGATGGGATCAGATATACGAGACGAAACAGATAAAACTGACCAAGTGAAAGATGACCACAAGAAAAACAAAGGGGAAAATATTAAAAAGCTTTTTTGCTGCTAAATTTACTTTAAAAAAAAACTTGTCAGACAAGTGTATCATTTCTATTATAGTATCACTCACCTAGACCAGATCCAAGAGCAGCCGCAGTTGCAGGATCTAGCTGGAACGGGTTAATCATCATCTGGGCCTCTGGACCGCTGCTGCCGGCTGGGTTCTCCAGTTTTACCCCTGCCAGGCCCATATTTTGAGCCAGGTAGTACTGGTAAAGCTCGGCCTCGGCTGGGGCCAGGCCCAGATGGAGGCTGTGTTGGATCTGCTTCATGTTCTGCTGCAGCAGCATCATGTTGTGCATGTGTTTCTCGCTGGTCATATGGATTCGCAAGTTCCGCGCCACGTTGGTCTCATAGTCACAAACCTGTTGGAAGCAAGGCAGGATAAATAAAATTGTTTTAAAGCATCTGACTCCACTAGATGGCTATCATCATCAAAGCACTGTTTTACAATTTTAAAATTAATTTTCAATAAAACACATGGATAAAATCATTTACATTTATATCGTATGTTCAAAATGAGCACTGACAGCAACAGAAGATCTCAATACCTAATCAACTGAATAAAATTGATGCAAGCATTTTAATCATGATGATGAATGCCTTATGTTTTCTACCATTCTTGGAGATAATGTCAGAGTGTATGAGAAATGCAGTTTTATAATGACCAGAGGTCAGATGATGTGGCCAAGAAAAATAATAGACATAGTGACGCAGACAGAAATAAGCAGCTCATTGTGTAGACACTGAAACAAGCAAATTGGTATGTTGCTACAACAGTGCTACAATGACCCTCTGTTTGTTTCATTACCTCACAGCGCCAAGTGGGCTTCTGTTTGGGCTTAGATGGCGAGGGTGCACCACAGCCCCCACCAAGGCTGGCACTAGGCACAGGGTTGGCATGGTTGTGGTTGTACTGTGCCTCACTGCCACCGTTCTGGAGTGTTTGTACGTTGTTCAGATGCTTGTCCGACTGCATGTGGATGCTAAGGTTGCCTTTGGTGGTGGTTGAGTAGTTGCATACCTAAAAAGGAAGAATAAATACAGTGATGCATGATTCACACTATACGCATTTATAACAAGAACAGGCTCGTATCTGATAAATAATTTAGTATTAAATCTCCAATTTTCTTCAGTCAGATAATTGAGATAATTACCTTAACCTTTACGGTTGTGATAGGTGTTGGTGAATAAAAAGAGAAAGATAAAACACATTAACTTCCTCTTTCCTCCCTTCTGACACTGAATTTTCAATTGAGTGAAGATCAAAAAATCTTAACTCGAGCCTCAAAATTGGCCTCAAGAACAAATTGCATCATCTATATTGCCAAGAATATAATATACTTTTTCTGTTAGCATATGTCCAACAAACCCAGTGATTAGTTTTGGTTAAATAAAAGGATAACATTTGTCTTATAAAATCAAACCCAAAAAATAATAACTGAAAAAAAAACAAGGACATTATCTTATTTTGGAAATATCATAAAGTAAAACAGACAAAAAACAGAAACCCATGGAGAAGAAAAATTAGATAGACAGACCTCACAGCGGAAAGGCTTGTATCCACAGGTATAGCTTTCGCCTCTGGCTAAACGAGGATGAGGCTGTCCTGTGCGGCAGTACACACATGATCCACCAGACTCTGGATGTTTCTCCTTCATGTGGGCGTCCAGCGTCTGCTGGTACTTGTAGTGCCAGTTACACTTGGGACACTTCAGTGTCTTGCAGGAGTTACGTGAATGCATCATCGTCATATGCCCTCCCAGCGACCGTGAGGATCCCAAGACTGTGTCACACTTGGGGCACTCCACACCACTACCTGGGGACCCTTCACCTGGACCGGGGGTACCAGGTGTCCCTGGAGTTCCAGGTGTACTGGGATTTCCTGTGTGTTGATGCAGTGGTCCAGGACTCTCATCATCTCTGCGTACCATCATCATATCAAGGGGATGGGAGGATGGTGATGACCGTCCTGCCAGGGCTTCACTGGTTGAGTCGTTGCTGCTCTCTCGTTCTCTGGCACCTGCCAGGGCAGTGGACAGACGGCTCTTCTCCATCTCCAACTTCTCACACATAGACATGGAGGAAGAGGAGGTGGATGCATGGCCTTTGCCATCACTGTTAAACTTTAGCACACTGTTGGAAAGGGGGGAAATACTTTGGTTTAAGAGAGGGAAATCTTTGCTACTGGTGCTGTCGGCCCGCTGGCCTGTCATCGCCATGGTCATGGCCTGATCCTCCTCCTCATCTGCCTCCATTTCTACTCCACCACCATTGGAGTAAGCATCCTCATCCTGCTCTGGACTATCTCCTCCCACTGCACCGGGCTCCCGCTTGATGAGCGGGTACTGGCTCAGGTCTGGCCCATTGGGTTGCAAAGTGCATGTGTCCCTAACGTGGCCCTTGAAGTCAATTTCAGAGTTCCGACCTTCCACGTTGCCACCAGTGGCAGCAGCAGAACTCCCGCTGGGGGTTCTGTGGGCACCAGCCCCTCCCCCGAGGTTTGGGTTGGTCTCAGCCTTTGGCATGGTTTGGGTTCTGGGGGTTTGGTCATTGGAGGAGCTGCTGGCACTGCCCTTCAGGAAGGCAAAACCTGCCTGAAGGGAATCGGCATTCTCCCCACTACTGTGGAAAGCATTCCACAAGCCGCGGAGCCCCGTGTCTGGCCCTAGGAAGTTGGCAGGTGTGGGAAAGTGGGGTAGCCCAGAGTTGGGGGGGTTTTTTGGTTCCAGAAAGCTTATAAGAGGTTCTTTGTCCTTGCCGATGCCCTGGATGATGGCGGAGATGTGCTTGTTGCTCAACAGCTTCTGCTCCTGATCATTCAGGGTCATACGGTGGTCATGGACAGCATGTGTCACGAAGGAACGGCTGTAGCCAAAAGACAGCTTGCACAGGAAACACATCAGCACAGGCTTCCGCCGCCCATCAGCCACACAGCCCTCAAACTTGGACAAGTCCACATTGTTGGGGACATCTTTGGACACACAGGAGTTTTTGGCTGCACCATCCGCCGTCAGATAGTCTTTGTCATTCTTGTGGCGGAGGTCATAGACACGGAAACTGTGCAACACGGGAGCAGCGCCCGCCAGCCCTCCAGCTGAGGTATTTGGGAAGGAGGGGTGGTCGGTCGCTAGGGATTTACCCCCTAGGGATGAGGCGATGTGGAAAGTGTTGATGATCTGGGGATAGAAGGACATGGGTGCAGCGTGCTGCTCCAACCGCTCCCCCCCTGGGCTCAGGCCACTCTGGCCACTGCTGGCCTGGGCATTGGGGAAGGTCTGGGGGGACAGCAGGCCCCTGAATGGGAGAGACCCAGAAAGCCCCCCCTGGTTGCCACGCTGCTCTTTGGAGTCCTCCAGGATGAAGGCAGAGCCATCGGGCTGGTAGATGATCTCGCTGCACAGGTTCTCCACATCACTATCGTCTTCCATCTCCATCTCGCTGTTCATTTCCCCCACTTCTGCAGCACCCACCTCATGCTCTCCTTCATCTTCACTCTCCTCCCCTACCATCCCTTCAACGTCCTCAACCTCCTCGTGACCTCCAGTGGTAGGCAGGCGGGCGTTGGGGCAGTGGTGCTCCATGTATTTTTGTAAACTGGAGAAGGAACTAGAACATTCGTTGCAGGGGATCTCCTTTGCCGGCGCCACGGGAGACGTGGCAGGGGCAGAACAGTCCGAACCCAAAGCTGCTCCTCCTCCTACTCCTAGTAAAGTCCCGGTAACACTCCCTTTGTTACCGGTAGTAAAGCTTTCTCTCCGACTCTGTTCAGCTACAGGGTCGGTGGTTGCACTGACAGTGGTGGGGGTAGCAGTGGACCTCAGCGGGCTCACAGTGGGCTCTCCAAGGCCATTCTCCGGCTCTCCAATGGCAGCAGGTGACGTTTGGTTGTTGTTGGCGTTGTTGGCGACACTGGTCTCCATGGAGACGACGGCGTTGTCCTCAGCAGCAGTGTCCAGCCTCTGGCCACCATGTTCCTGCTGCCGTGATGACACCATAGGGGGAGAGTCACAAGTTGCCATGACGACCACTACATAGGGATCTCATCTCATCCAGCCTAACAGGGACCTGAGTTGATAAAAAAACAGAAATAAAAAAGGAAGATTTAGTAAATGGTGTTTAACTGCAGATTATGTTCTAAAACACCGTTTACTCTATTCTGATTGGTGGCGTTTTAAGCTTAATTCGGATGAGATTGATTGCTGTAGCAGAGATTGGTGATTTTTAGAAGATGGATTTTTAGGAAGATGAGAACGGTCAGGCTTGTAATTAGTTAATTTTTAATGCTGTTATCTTGAGATCACAAGTTAACTTATCTCTGATATCTTGAGAAAACAACTCCAGTAGGCTGCAACTAAAATACTAATTTTTGGCAAAGGGGAATTGGAAAAGAAACAACCCACATTGTTGAGTGTTTGAATCTCATAATGTAAGTATGTATATAAATAAGTAAGAATAAAGTACATTCTAATGTGGTGATCATTAATGGGTTCTCCTTGATCTGACAATTATAACTTGAATCAGTTGCTACAGTTGTCATGACGCCATCTATGCATGCTGGCATAACACTGTTGATCTCTAATAAACATAAGTAATAGTTTATTAAAGAAACCTTTTGTTTTCTCATAATGTTAGGTTGATTATCTCCAGATTACAAATCTTGTTTTCCAGAAGCTAATGAAATAATTAACTTCTGGTCATGAGATAACAGCATTAAAATATTATAGCATACAAAGTCATTCTCGGCTTCCACAGATTTCGATATTGCATTCACTGATAAACAAAAAACACACACACAAAAAAAACATGACATTTATCTACCTCTGTTTTGCCTAACACCTCCCAGATATATAAACAGTCTTAAGTAGCTAGTACCATGACAACTTTTTGAAAACCAGAGAAAAATCCAATATCAACTGCTCCCACTTGCATCTTTGTCTTATAACTGGCTGACTGAGATTGCTTGCCACAACCACAGAAAAAAAAACATCCTTGAACAAAAGTTTTGTCTCTATTGGCCCCAGGGACCAGAGCTTGACAACTGGGGAAATTAAGTATAAATGAATGAAGCAGCTACCATGGCAGCCGGCAGTAGGGACGTTTATAGGAATAACCCAATTGTCTAGTAAACAGACTCTTTGATCGACATATACAACTGTGCAACACTGGAAGCAGTTCCGCCTCTGTTGCGTCCTGTGTGCGCTAATGCTGTGTTAAAAGATTATGACGTCATGCTAGTACCAGCTACCTTTGCTTACTCTCAAAAGTTAACACATATAAATTTATAAGTTAGTTTACAATAACTTATATGTGTAAAGTTAGTATCTTCCTTTAAGAGGAAAAGTGGACTGGAGTCGGAGGAGTCTTCAATCATTGGCTAAATCAGTCTTGGCATGTTCTTACCAGTCAGGAGTTGCTAATTAGGCAGCACCTATTAACCTATTAATGCCCTGAAGGAATGACTTAGACTCTGTGTGGACAAGGAAGGTAGAAACTATATACTGTCATGCAACTGTGGCTGACTGCACTTCAACATGCGGAAAGGTAGAACAATGTCTGTTGGCAAATTTTCTAGACAAGGTCGCCGATGCAGGAATGAATCAGGAAATTAAAGATTTTATGTTATTTTTTTACATCCATAGTATTTCAAATGTCTTTTTTTACAGGAGCAATAAAAAATAGAAAGAGAGAAAGAGAGAGAGAGAGAGAGAGAGAGAGAACGAGCTTCCATGAGGAATGATGTTTGGAATACCAGTGAGATGTTATCAATCCTGGGCGGCTGCCCATCTCTCAACCCCTCACTACTTCAATCTCTTGGCTTTTCACAACAAGGCACAAATGCAAAGGCACACACAAACGCACGCACACAATGTAGAAAAAAAAAAAAAAACGCCTTCTAAGCCTACAAACACACACAGCATCCCACAGTCATTTCATTTTGTAATCATAGGAATAATTTCTCACCACCAAAAGAGAACAAGAAAGAAAACAACTGAGAAAAAGCCATGAGGGGAGAAAACCAAAAACAGACAAAAAAAGCTAGAGAACTGAAGCTTCATCGCTACTTAAAAGAAACTGCTCTCTTGCTCAGCTAAACGCAACAAATGAGAACTACTTGTGCATGCCAGTGTTTTTTCACTTGATACAGTACCAGCGCCTTTCAGATGCTTGCGTGTAAATGAGCTGGCATTAAAAGAAAGCTTTAAAGAGCCATGTTAACCTTTAACCCAATCCACCTGCTGCTTAATTCTCCCTCTCTTTTTCTACACTCCCTCTCTCTCACAACAAAGCTACAAAGCAATTAGAGGATTAATCCGCAACAATCCAGGGCTAAACAAAGCCAGTGGGAGGGACAGTAAAAGCGTGAGGAATGAAATCAAACATGTGTGTGAGTATGTTTGTGGGTGCATGTGTGTGCACGCGCTATAATCAGGTCTAATCTGACATATCCCGGAGATGATTCCATGGAGCCTAGTGATAGATTAAAAGAGAAATTATGTTTTCTCTCTCTGTGTCTCACTCAGTTTCTGTTTCTCTATTTGGGAGATTAAAGACAGAATCACAAGGAGCAGAAAATGAATTTTAGTGCTTATCCGTTCAGCATTGATGTGGCAAAATGCGAGAGGAAGATGTGCGACATGTATATGACAAAATCACCTCCTCACTATAGGCAATGTACCGTCAGGGTTAAAGCATGGTTCTGGAGCAAACATTGCTATTTTTTCACAAATTTAGATGTATGTTAATGCCGTGCAAAAATGTCAGTGAGTGATACCAATCCCTGCTGTCCTAACGCAGTAAACTCTACCCGACTGTTACATTTAAAAAGAAAAATAGCCCTGTATCTGATATTTTTGTGGATGACATTTTCTAGCCAAGGGCACAGTTCCTTAAGATAACAACTATTGTTTTATACACGCATACACCCACATACAAAAACACACCTGGCTGCATGTTACTCACACTTGTAATTGCACAGACATTAGCAGCAATTAGCTCTGCATTCTAAACAAGCAAGAAGTTGAAACAGGCCAAATATGTGACATGCCACAAGAATGCTTGGTATTAACCCAAACACACACACACTGAGCCCGTTTCACCACAATGTCTTAATTTTACATGTAGCTGCACTGCCTGTATGACAGAAGAAGAAAACACGATGAATTTGGCAGTAGGGCAAATAATTATATAAAATAAAGGCTTTTCTCCACCCACTTAAATTGCAGCTCATTTAGCTTTTTACCATAAATCATTTATTATCACCTAGCGCCAAAACAACACACTGGACTCGCTCCTGCAGTCAAACATATACATATTTCATTTTTTTTTTCCCACTGGTGTCCCTCGAAACCAAGGCATGTGTTAAACGTGATTGAGGGTAAAGCTGTTCAGAAGCAGTGGGTTTGAGAGCTAATGCGACACATACGACAGGATTTACTACTTGTCAGTGGTGTCATTTCACTGCTTATTTCATTGGGGAGCAACCCCTTTGAATTGTAGCTCGGACATAAAACACTGAGGTTTATGAATTATGCATCTCCTAACACTTTAAGTATGGAATTATGTCTTATGGATAAGCCAATGTGTTAAGCACTTGGCACTGACATATCACCTCTAATGCTAACAGGTTAGCAGCTGTTTACACGTGCGCTGCCTGCCAACAATAACGCAACTGTCCATTATTTTGTTATCTGTGGTTCTCATTAAACCCATTAACTCTGCCACCAACAGAGCTCTGACTAACAAAGTAACACTATGTGACGAGATGTTGGGGTGCATTTCTTTTCATAACCATTTGTGGAAAATATACACATCACAGTGGAAAACAGCTTGGAAAGCCTGGTGAACACAAAATACAAGTACAGCAACCACAAGCCTAAAGTGCTTGTTTGGTACTAGCATGGGGAGATAAAAATATATCATACAATCTATATAAACTGAGTTTCTGCGAGTGCACTGAGTCTGAATGTTTCTTTATAATTGACCCACATGTGGGGAATCAAAAGTAGAGCCGTCTTCAGCTTTCAGAAGACAGGATCTTAAGTAAAATACTTAAGTCTTAGCTCTTAAATTAGCCCAACCTTTCTTATAAAAGAGCAATGCGGTGCAGCGCAGCCCGGTGTAGGCGTTTGAAGTCATACTGATCCATTCAGCATGTGTTAATTTAGCATACTTGGACGGAGAAGTAATGAGATGTCTGCTCTTGCTATCAAATGCATTTTTTTTTTCACTGTTCTACCTTTCAGAGCTCAAAGTAACATTTTGGACACTGACATTTTTGGACTTGCACAGATCAATATGAAAAAGATGTATAAAAAGCTCTATAAAAGCTGATTATCGGACATCTTGTCTCAAGACTACGTAGATGAAAAAGTTATCGGCCTTGCTTCTTTTTGTTTTGCTCCATTCCCCAGGCTTTGCACCTTTCACAGCAGTAGTGCTCACTGTTGCCTCTTTTAAGGCAGATCATGTTACTGCTAGCTAAGAAACCTCTTCGCTCTCTCCCCCACTGGCTTCCCTCGCTCTGCTAACCAACCAAACTACTTTCATTTGAGGGAGAGAGCGATAGATAGACAGATACATAAAGAGGGAGAGAGAGAGAGAAACTAACAATGAAGCCCAGGTTTTTCCACACTGCAGAAACAGTTCCCCTCTTTTAACAGAAGAACAAAAGAGGTGGCCTGAGCTGCTCCTACCTCTGTTTTTTAATTAAGCATGTCCCCTTTGCTTTCACGCGCATGCACACGGACACAGGCTCTCACTCTCTCTCTCTCACACACACACACACACAAACATACACTAAGGTAATTAAAGTGGCAGATCAGATCCAGTGAGAGGCAAATAATAGCTCAGGAATGCCTGGTTTGGACACTGCTAGTTCTGATAGGAGAAGGGGGCTGAGAGACTCCTTGGCCTATTGTTTTTCTCCCCCCTCTTCTCTCTCTCCCTCTCTCCTTTTCTATCCCTCCATCTGCTTTTCAGTAGCTCCCTGAGAGACAGAGAGGCAGACTAAAGAGGGGGATTTCTCCACTTTTTTTTCCATCTTTCCCAGCTTTTCTCCTCCTTCTCTGACTCGGGTTATTCTTAAAGCGCTTCCGGTTTGAAGAAGAAGTTGGATCCTGTATCACACAGAAGTCAGAGGGTAGAATCTCTTCTTCAAATACAAAACTTTTCTCAACGATAAGCAGCTGTAATACATGTGCCGATAATACATGACATGTTACAACAAGATGTCCTCGGTGCAGACCTGAGGTACTGAGCTCTCGGTGATGTCAGAGTCTCCTCCTGCTTTTGACCTCCTGTCACACTATCAAGCATTAGCCAGAGATGCCGCCTGTTAAATGCCAAACCTGTAATTGCAGTGTCGCCACACTGTCTTCTTTGTTTACACAGGGATCTGTCGGGTTCAAATTCTTCATCACTAACTGTCTGATATTTGAATGCGAGGGCAGACTGTGCTGTTAATACTGCTGTGAATATTTATAAGTTCTGTAAACACTGGAATTAGGCCGACCTGTGCTTTGGGATGTGGTCATCTGAGTTCGAAAATGGTTATTTTCCTTCTACTTGTCAAACTGTTTGGACACATATGTGAGCACAGCTAATAACCGGTGAATTGAAATCCAGGCTGAGGCTTTAAGGTGACCCACGAAAAGCTAGCAAAGTCAAACAACAAAGTCAGGAGACAGCGTGAGACTATGGCTATGTGTCCATTCCTTGAGGTCTCCTGGAAGGTCATCCCTCTCTCGGCATGTGGCCCCTCAGTCTAACACCAAATCTTCTATCAAAATGTCACCGAGCGTTAGCCAAAGACAAAGGCGAAGGGCGCTGTGAAAGCCCCTGCATCCATCTCCCACTGTCAGTGCCATGAATAGGCCTACTCTGGTCTAATTAGACCTGTTTATTTGTTGCCATGCAGAAACGGAGGGATGAAAAACGAAGTGGATGAAGGAGGAGGGGAATTATCTCCTTCCTCACAATGCGAGAGGAGCTTCGGCTGCCATCAAAGAGCGCCGACGCATGCGTGCGCAAACGCATATGCACACAATCACAGAAGAGGGCCTAATGCTCTCTGTTTAAAGTCTTAAAAGAAAGGACGGAGGGAGAAAATTGCAAAAGGATGAGAGGGGGGAGGGCGTTTGCGTGACCAAGTGTTTTTTGTCTTCTTTACTTCTTAACCTCACAAAGGGTTTTCATGCAGCCCTTGTTTGTTGCCTGGAGGTGTAATATTAGACAGGAGATGCAGTAGATCTCCCCAATCCCCCCCCTCCACACACACCCTTTTCTGTCCGCCTGTCCTCTTCCCCTGTGTCTCCCTCATGAGCGAAGGCCTTCATTACCAAAAGACACCTTATCATTATTGCAAGGCGCGGCCCAGACACCTAAAGCGAGCGCCACTCCATTTAGCACAGGAATCTTGTTCGACAAATTACCAACTCCGCAAAAATGCCTTTTGGCAAATCAAATTCAGAACGATGCCTATATGAGCCATGATCTCAGATTGGAGAAGGAGGCGAAAGAATGGAGACAAGAGAAGGGGGAATCAGGATAATGAGGAGAAATGTAGAGGACGGAAGTGGCTTTTTTTTTTCTTATGCTAGAGCAGGTATGCAGGTTCTATGCCTCAGGTTGATGACAAGTAAATTGGTCTCATTGGTCGCTCAGGTAACATACACCCAACTGCCCTCAGGTCCTTACCTGATATGTCATTGTTAAAGAAAAAAAAATCTGGCCAACATTGGAAATAAACTGCAAGGTGTGAGCGTCATAGGAAACAAAAATACTCAAGTATGCAAAAACAAACTTGTTGACCGGGTGAGAACAAATAGTTGACCCAGGGGCCGTGTTTGTCTTCTTCTTTCCTCTCAGAGCAACAAAAGAATCATATCACTCAAGCCACAGATGGGTCCTAAAATCTGATTTAGGATCAGATTACACCAGCCCTTATCCTGACTTCAATCAGGATGAGGTGAAAACATCTATCAAGTCCTCCAGTCACTGCTTGGAGGCAAGCAGCTCGCAGACTCGAGGATATCCGATTGAGTTTAGAGCCCGGTTTAATTTATTTCTGCTAAGTAGTTTTTCATTATGATACTTTGGATGTGTATCCTAGGTCAGTGTCAGTGTTTATCTGCTGCTTGTACAGTTTCACAGAGACAAAGTTTAATGGATTAAAGACAACTTTGACTGGATTTAACATTTTCACAAATGGACTTTGGGCTTACACAGTCCAGTCTAAATATATGCACAAGTCTTGTGCCTTTGAAGAGGCAATATTTCAAACTAAACTCAAACTGAAACATGAAAATAAACAGTCAGACACTGCTGGGTCGCAGTCACCACTTACTGCCCTTGCTAAAGATTTTTTCCAGCATCAAAGGCAAAGCCAATCTACATAGCTAATGCTTCCATTTTTTTCTCTACTCCCCTTCCTCGAACTCAAAACAGCAAAGACCGAGGGGAGTGAAAAAAAAAAAAGTGGGGATTTTTCTTTTGCCGGCAATCTGGAAACACTCTCTAGTTAATTAGGGTTGATTGGAAATGAACCGCACAAACAAAGGGCAGCCTATGCCCTGACTATTATGACTGTGCACGCGTGCGTACACGTGCACGGGAGGGGGGGGGGGGGACTATAACCACCTTAGAAGCGCATGCTGGTTGAAGCTTCACTCTCTAGACTCTTCTCTTTACCCCTCCACCACCCCCGACCCCCCCCACCCACCTCAGATTAAGGGAATGCACCGCCAAAGAATGTGTGACGACCTCCACTGCCACGGAGCAAAACTTCCAGCCCCCGACGCCACAAAAGGCAAGAAGGTAATTAAGTTTGAAAGAATAGAAGCACTGCCACAAACAATGCGCCAGTGTCCATGGGGAGGGATTGGAAGGAGGGGGTGTTGGTGTATGTGTATATGTGTGTGTGTGCGTGTGTATGTGTGGGGGGTGAGGCAGAAAAGCCATTAACATTCAGTGGCCGGGTGAGAGAGAGGAAGGAGGGCAAAGGGGAACTGAGGATGGCATTCTCTCACTCTGTGCTTCTCCCTGTCTTTCTCTATCGCAGCACGACTCGTCTGTTCATTCTTTTTATTTATCTCTCTTCTTTTCATTTTCTCTCAATCGCTCTCACATCTGGTTTGGACCCCCCCACCCCACCCCACATCCCCTCCTCTGCCCTCTAAAATCACCCCTCACTACACTGCAACAGCTCTCCAATGCTCTTTTTGGCCCCTTTGCTGTTCCTTGTTGTTGCTCTCCATGTGAGGGGTGCCCCCCTACAGGCAAGACACACACACAAATCCACTCATACACATGCGCTACTTTTTTTTTATTCAGACTCCAGCTCTTGATTATCTGTTTTGCAAGGCTAAGTTTGACACTTTGCATATGCTGAAAGCTTGAGGACTGAACTAGCAAACAGCGATACACACACACACACACGCACGCACACAATATCCCAGTTGGCTACCACCTGAGAGTGCTAAGAGCTAACTAGATTACCACCCTACACACTCACATTCACACACACACACAACGTACAAACACAAAACATACACAGGGAGCTTTCATCTTTTTTTGCCACATCTCCAGCAAAGCAGTTTAACTCAATTAGTAAAGAATGTAATTTTATTTACAGACTCCCAAGTAACTTGTAACACACACTTACACTCACACACAGCCAAAGACTCGCACAGTATAAGCAAACTGTCCCTCTCCCACGTGGTTGGTGCTAAGAAAGAAGTATTCATTGCTCTTGCATGTGTGTCTGTGCGTGCGTGCGTGCGCGTCTCAGTGTGTGTGTGTGCATGTGTGTTCGGACAGTGGAAAGATCATGAGACACATTTACGTCAGATGAGTGAATCAGACAAACCACTGCTAATTTCAATGAGGGGTTCCTTTGAAGAGAGCAGGAGGGTGAGAACGAGAAGTGAAAAGCCAGGGAGAGGCGGACAAACACTGACAACAATAGGTAAGTAAGCGAGAGAGGGCGAAGCAAGAGCCAAAGTTTGCACGCGAGTGTTTAAGCACATCCAGCGTCCATCTCTTTTTTCTGCACAGTCGAGGAAAAGCAAGTCGCCAACTAATTGTGGTTTTGCGGCGCTATGTGTTTAGTAATCTGCCTCTCTTTGTCTCTGCATCTCACCAGAGACATGGATTAGTGCTAAAATGATGACTGCTTAATCCTTGATTTGCCTGTGCTAAATAAATATTAATCTAGCCTGCTCATCATGCTCTTGTAAGGTACAACATACACAATATGAAAGGGATTAGATGTTACATAAATCACTGCCTTATCCTTTGGATGAGGCAAAAGCATGAGGCCATACACACACGCGCACACACACACACGCACAAACACACACACACCTCCTCCTCCTCTTTGCAATAACATAGCAAGTTGAAGTGGGTGGCAGGGTGGGATTATTTGCCAAGTGAAATTAATAATCCTGCTAAATACAAAGCCTGCAAAATAAAATAAAAAGATAAAAAAATCTGGTCTCTAAAATGTGTGTTTTCCATTGGTGTGTGTGGACGCACACAATTATATACCACCCCAGGAAAAAAACAACAAATATCACTCATTTGTGTTGATTCAGACCCCTCTCCTTCTCTCACTCTGCTTCTCAGCAGGTTTGTTTAGAAAAAATACTGCTGGGAACATGAAAAATGAAAGCTACCATTGCTGGACTCTCTCTCTCTCTCACACACACACACACACACACACACACACACACTTAAACTGACAAGGCCGTGGTAGTGCAGCGCAGAAGAGGTTAAGCAAACACTGTCCACGTCAGTCAAGGATAGCACACACACTCACAGACATACAGACACAGAGAGCAGTCTCTGACGCAGGCATTTCACATCCACCTGGCAAATATAAACGGCTGGTTATACTGTATCGACTACCACGGGCCTCAGATTCTACGCGTGTTTTAATCCCCGATAACTTGTGAAACAACTTGTTTGTGTAACTTTTTTTACAGACGCAAAAATAGCTTGATACGTTCTTAAAATATTTGCCTGATCACAGGCACAGCGGTGAGAAATTTAAAACATTAAGTACTTTTCCAGCCCCGAAATCAGTTTTGCAAGAGCACCAAGTCCTGCTGATATTTTGGAACCTATAATTAAGCACTTCAAACTAATGTAGCAGCTCCAGCTACTTGTTGCCTAAAGTTCATTCCTTTTAAGGAAAGGGGGAAAAAATGTCACAAATGTTTCCCTATTTGGTGAAAGATGCCTATCAGTATCAAGTGACCAAAAAGCATGTAGTACAGGCAGCGATAGGATGGTACATATTAGTCAATGCATTGCACCACAGTAGTGTGGCTGCCGGCTGTCTCAAATGCTATCATTAGTCTATTATGGTCTGAACAGGTAGGGACATCTTGTCTCTCCTTTGCGTTAAAGTCAGCTGATTTATGTTTGCATAACTTGTGCTTATCTGTGCAATTACACTGCGAAATACGAGAGAAGAGGTCAGAGAAGGTCAGAGAGGAGAAGAGAGGAGAAGAGAAGAGAAGAGAAGAGAAGAGAAGAGAAGAGAAGGTCTGCTTTCACAGTTAGCACTTAAGACACAGAGACACCTTGCTAATTGTACAGACATTTCTCGGACATGGCGACCAAACCCACCACTTCTTTTCAAGGAGTAACAATAAAGTTTAAAGTTCAAACCCCCACTGTTTTCTAAAGACGGTACTCGGCGGGACCCTAGCCCTGTTATTATCTTCATAAACATAATCATAGGGCAGGTATCCTGACTGACGCCACGAGCTATGTGCCCCTCTCTTAAACATCTCCCGAGCACTTCTCTGACACGCCACAAAAAGACCATTAATGTCTCGAGCAGTTTCGACACAAAAAATGCGCGGGGCCTCACATAAGAAAAAAAAAAAAAGCACAGATGAACGCACTTCGCATTTAGGCACACTTGTGTAAAGATGGGAGCAGGGAGTGAGGGATTTGTGGAAAAACACACACACAACACAAGTGCACACGTACCTTTTGGCTTTCCAAGAGCTCGAATGCTCGTGACAGGTCTAATTTCTGGACCCAGGGAATTACTAATTAACTTAAGCTTTTGGCTCTCTATTTAATTAGAGAGGTCTCCAAATGAACTTTAGACCAAAGCCATTTGCTTTTTAAACAAACCCCCTTTTTCTGACAGCTGTTGTGAGTTTGCCCTCTTCTCACAAAAAACCACAAGGAAAGCACAGTTGTTATTTATGCCATCATAGGCTCTTTTTCTGGTTACCGTGGGAGGGAAGAAAGAGAATGGGGTGGGGGGCGGCGGGGTGGATGAGCGATGGAGTTGAAAAGTGTACATTTTAATTGGATTTCACTACAAACAAACAACTGTCAGATGTAATTAGCGTGGTTTTAGATTAGCACCACAATATTCCTTTATCAAATAAACACCATGTCACGCAAATCCAGGGCCAGCCCGCTGAGAGGGAGCCGAGATGAAATGGACCCATTACCTTACTGCTCGCTGCAGGAAATAACCGCTATTAGATATAACTGACACCGCAACATATTAAAATCTTAACATGTAAGATAAAAAAAAACTTCTCACTCTGTACTAACTGTTAACTGAAATGAAATGAAGCTCTCTTTCTTGCATTTTTTTCCTCTGTACAGTATGTGAGCGTATGTGTGTTGCGTTGCCCTCAATGTGACAACCAGGGGAGCGTGGAGGTCAATGACAAGGCAGCTGAAGACCAGAGTCAGCAATATCTCTCTCTCTTTTTCCCCTGCCCACTCTCAAACATACACATGCGCTCACACATTATTCTTACGGCAAAGCAAAGCCGATTTCAAACAGATGTAGTCCGTATCTTACTTTTGAAATGACATATATCTTAAACAAGGGTATAAGCAAATATGCTGGAGTCTTTGAATAAAATCTCGGCCGCCACTTCTATTACAAAAAGGTATAAGGAGGGCCTCTGACAAGCCGAAGAGAACACCGGACCATCCATCACCACATCTTGACACTTGTTTAGGTATTGTGTTAAGGAAGAGGTCCATTCTTCAGGCATACTTTGCTTTTTTAACAATTCCTCCGAAGCCCTCCTATATCTGCTCATCTAAGCCTGGATGAAACACGGCAAAAGCTCCCCTCTTTATTTAGTCTAGGGGCAGAGAGCTGATACATCAGTGAAACCGCTGACAAAACCGGCCCTGTTAATACCTACAATTTCATATACAAGAACATTCCTACGCCTGCTCTGCTCTTCTTCTTTTACTGTCACAGAAAAAAAAAGGGAGTCTTATTTTTTTCTTTTTTCTTTTTAAAAGCAAATAATTAAAGATTATTCCACTGGCTGGTGCCAGGCCAGAAAAAAAGGAGGCAGGGGTTTGAGAGGGATAGTGTTGGCTGGAGTCTCCTCAGGGGAGTTGTGGAGACGCATGCTTGCTTGCCTGTAGTAGATCAGACTGAGACCTACATCGGAAAAGAAAAGATTCTGGTTTTTTTTTTGTTTCTTTTTAACCGTTCATATATCCCCGTAGTTAGAAAACAGCACAGAGAAATATTCATATTTAGTGTTGCCTTTTTAAAATCTTTGAAATTGTATGAAACGTTTTGTGCCGTTATCTGAGTGTAAATAATAATAACAATAATAATAAATATAATAATAACAATAATAATAATAATAGAGAAGGTCTCCATGCAACTAAAGCTTAATTCTTGGTAAATTCGTCTCATCTCTCATTACACTGTTTGTTTAAGCCCACAAGTCATGCATAATTAATTAGCCACTTATTCCCTGACGAGCCCTGCCAATGGCCTTGATATCCACATGCTATTGCCTTCAGGAATACCGAATGCCAATCATGTCGCACATGAGATATACATGCATGCACAGGCGCGTGCAGACGCTGACACACATACAAATAATATACATGAAGGGAGGGAAAATAGTAAGGTTGATTTGATACAGACATCTTGGAAGGATTTTGTTTTAATTCCCCCAGATATACAGTATCACTCTCTTTTTATTCCTCCTTTTTTTCCTCTTAAGGTCTATTAATGAGCATGTCCTGTGACCGGGCTCTCAGCCTTTTTCAATCCCCGCCTTTGTCTTTGGCCAACGAGGAAGAGAATGCATCATTTGTCATGAGACGTCTTGTGCTATTGTGGTGTATCTTTTCTCAAACCTGGAGAAACTTAGTCATTCATCAACTTTTTTTTCCCCCCCGTCTTAACTCGGAGCTCGTCTTTTTAACTTCTCTTTGGATGAGGTAGCCGTGCATATTTTTTTTTTCTTTGGTTCTGATTTTTACCTTGCCAGCTTTTACAGCTATGAAAATACTTCAGAGAGCGATCGATAAAATGTGGCATATAACCTTTTGTACTGTGCATTATTTTGTTGGTAAGTACAAGAGGGACAAACGTTTCTAAAACAAAAAAGCCTGCCGAATGCTTTGTTGAATATGTAAGATGAGGGCTTTGAGGCACTCACATGGACCTGAAGGGCTGAGTGAGTGTCCTTCATAGTGACTGCATCAAGGCGTATTGAGGACAAGCAATGTCACGGTCTGAAAGGTAACTGCCGCCTAAAGTCTACGCCGATAAAAGTATAGTTAAATATGTACAGAAATAAAGTAAAAAGTTCAGAAATATCAGCGAGGAGGGAGTTTCTCCTCGCATTCAAAGTGCCCAATCACTGCTCTCCCCTCCCTACCTGACCGCCACGCCACAGAGAAAAAAAAGATCGTCCAGAGATGCAAATGAAAGACGAGACAGAGAGCAACAGAGAACATGATACGGAGAAACCAACAGAGATCCACAGAGAAGGCAAATCAGTGAGATAATATGAGCGAAAGAGAGAGGCCTCATTTTTTCAACAGCCCATTTTATTTCACCTAAACCCGAGAATCTTTGCCACCCCCGGGGCCCACAGGACCTCAGATCAAACAGAACGAGTCCTCGAACACACGGCCCCGATTGTTCTTTCTCCACCCTGCGAAATCCCCCCACTTCCACTTTGAAATGAAAAGAATAAACATATTATTCTAAATGAAATACCCAGGACCCATGTTTTTTTTCCATGGCTAATATCCTGTATGAGATGGCTGATGCAAAATAGGCAAGAGAGAGCCTGAGAACGGGACGGAGCACAGAGGGAAGAGGAAAAATCCCCTTCTTTCTATTTTCCCTTAAGAGACTGATGAAGGCCTGGCGAGATGAGAGAGAGAGACAGACAGAGAGAAATGAGGGAGAGAGAAAGAGAGAGAGAGAGAGGGTAACGCAATCCTGACTGGCGCAGGACCAACAGCAACAAAAACATTTAGATAACCGCGCTCAATAATGAACGATTTCAATGAGGACAAAAATTACATTTCCTACAGATAACATGCCCCCTTCCCATAACAGAGCCAAAAGAGCCCCGAAACCACGTCATGCTCAACAGTGGTGCGCTGGAGTATTATGTTAGGGGAGGGTTGTAGTAACTATATTAGTATCCTTTTACCTCGCCAGAGACAGGACTTTACTGGTTGTAAGGAGATAGAGTTGGCAGATCTGACAGAGACAGATTCTGTATGACAACTCGACTAGCTCCGCTGGAGAAGCAACAAATCACTCCTCAACCAACGATTACCGATCTGCAACACACACTACAAGGGCCACTCAAAATAACACTCCACATACACATAACCAAGGATCGCTGCAGCGCACTTGATCCTCACAGGTGGTGCAGGTCACAGCGAGAACACCATCCCCACCTTTCCCATCCGCTAAGCACTCAACTTCCTTTCATGCCAAAGTCTGTCAAGTTGCTGAGAGGGGAAGAGGCAAGAAAGGAGGAGATATAGCGTGGAAAGGAGGCAGAGAAAGAGAGAGGGAGTCTTTGTCCTCCTCCGCTCAGCTCCAGCACGTTTCCTCCTCGGGTCTGGACGGCATTAGCATATGAAAGGCGAGGGAAGGCGTGCAAAAGGTCAAAGAAAGAGGATCCTGTCCAATGAGAGACAACAAAAACAGGCCACACCGGCCTTTGTGGCGTTCATGTTCTCCGCTGCCCAAACCTCACGGCCCTCCCTCAGCCCTGGATCATTTCCATACGCCAGATGCAATGGCAATGATGACGGTTGATCATAAATTACTCACAAAGTCGAGTCGGGTCATGTGGAAGTCACGGTGGCAATTTTAAAGCTGCGTCACCACCCCGGTGCCCCCTCCTACCGCTACCAGCCGAGCTCACTCACACACACACACACGCAGGCATTCACATAAAACACACCTGCCTTACAAGTCTACAGTCCTCTCTACCCAGACGATATCCGACCAAATCCTCAGCAAACATCTCAATAAAGGAAAATGTAAGAACAGTGTAGTTTGATTTGATCCATGAAAGCCGCTCCCTTCCTTCCATGTAAATGCTACCTGAGCCACATCCATCCACTACATAATTGCACACTTCAGTGCTTTAGGGATGCAGTTTAGTATATACATGGAGGCTTAGGGTGCCTGAAGTTTACCAGTCTCTACGGTTACTCTATTATCATACATATTGGCTCACATGACAGCTTCCATCTGCTGGCATCCGAACAAACAGCCAAAAACACCAGCCTTGTGTTTCCGGGGTCCTCTCCAGCAAACACAGTCCTCTGCCGGCAACAGCGGGCCAGAGACAGAGGGACTGGAGGGGAGAGAGGGAGGGAGAGAGAGAAGAGGGGTAGAGCATTTCATCTCTCTTTCATCTCTGTCACCCAGTCAAGCGTTCAATGCCCCATTCAGCGCCTGCCCAGCATTATGCAAAATAATGCTAATCCCCTTTCCCGTGCTTTCACACTTGTATAAACCGCCGTTCCTGCCTCTGAAAAGCAATTATATCAGTTTACGTTCCTGTCAAAAAACAGGATTAGCATGCAAGTACTAGTAGCACCAACTAGGCCCAATCTCTATCCACCTTTGGCTAGCGGGAAGCACAGAAAATTAAATGTTTGTCCACCCTCCCCCTTAAAAAGAAAGTCCTGCTGCTTGGTTGGGGGTAGCTATAAAGATGTGTTGTAATTAGATATTTGGATGGAATGAAAAGAAGGGCTGAAAGTTTCAAAGGCAGCGCTCCTTGTCCCTGTTATTTAGGCCCCGGCTTCTCTTTGCCAGAATCTCAGCCTTGTACAATAATCAAAAACAAATTCAGCTATGTCGCTACACAGGGCCGCACCGGTCTCGCAGTCCCAGTCCCGCTTTTACAGACAGCAGTGTGTCACACATGTGACACTCGCAGACTGACACACAACTGAACTGTTGTCGTCCCTTCCGACACATTGCTGCCACATGCGCACGGGCTTGCCAGTGCACAGGCGCGCATGCAAACGCACACAGCGAGCAGACAAGGAAAGATGGCAGAGTATTTTTGAATATGCAAATGCTTGTACGAGCGGAACGTGTGTAAATAGGAGTCATTGTGTGCTGCTTTAATCTGGACAGTCGGGCCTCTCTTTCTATCCCTCTCATGTTTTTTGGGGGGGGTGGGATGTACACCCATCCCGACTGACGACAGATCAGGGGACATTAGTCAGCACAATTAGCCAGGTCGTCATGGCGACTAATGAAATTTGGCAAAGCGGCCAGCCAGAGACTTAAATGAGCTAGCTGGTTATGTGCTAGCACGGGGGGCTGGCTGGCTGGCTGGCTGGCTGGCTGCTGGCTGGTTGCCTTACACACACCCATTATTCTCTTTTCTGCCGTGGTGGTACAATGGAGTCACTTGTATCTCAGCCGATACCCACCGGCGGTACAAGCTCTCCGCCTGACAATTTGCATATGTTAATATAATTAAGTGCTAATTACACTAAAACTCGCATATTCACAAGCACCCTCCCCGGGAGCTACGGAGGGGCTTGATCTCGTTCCAAGTCTTTAACCCTCCTCCGCCTCTCGCTCAGTGTGTGTGATAGAGAGAAAGTGTGTGTTAGCGGTGGTGCCCCAGGGCTGACAAAGGAAGCCCCCCTCTCCGAGACATAATGCTGAGCTGCTGCGGACTTCTTAGCTTCTCCCCCTACAGGCCTTGCTGAGCCGGGAGACCCTGACACTAACCACTGCAGACCGTCACCCCGGTCTCTCTCTCTCTCGAACACACACACACACACAAACACACACACACACACACACACACACTCCATAACCTGAGAGAATATCACACCTTGATCCATCTAAAATATTCAGCTGTTAGAAAGCTCTTTGCATCAAAAACTACATGCTTTGAACAGTTGCATAATACATGTTGCATAAAACACCATCTATGAAAAGAGGCAGAAGTGTAAAAGAGAATCTGAAAAAGACAACTTGGCCCATCAAAGTCAAATACGATTGGTGCAAAACACTGCTTTTGTGTATGTGTCTTTGGCTGGGGTTGTAACTACACAGCTCCAGCTTGGCAACCGAAGAATTTTTTAATTTTTTTTTTTTTTTTTTACTTTGTAAATTCAACCACCCATCATCCGTGTGAGGAGAATGCTGGATATGCTCAATATTGAATCTCCTCAAAGCTGGTGACCAGAATGATAGCAGTTATTTGAGCCGTAGATAAGAGACAAAAAATCTACATGATTCCCCCCAGTGAGTATGCGTGTATGGATGTGAGAGTGTGTGTAGGCCTGCCGTTTTGATAATGGAGGACAGGCGGTTGTGCTTTTCACATCGTAATGGCCGTGAATCAGGGAGGAAGCCAAGCGGTCGTGCTACAATTAGAGCTCTTTTGTGCCTCTTCCTCTGTCTCTTTCTCCCTCTCTTTTCGTGTTTTCACTCGCTGACACTCTCCCTATCAAGGGTATGTTAAAACAGTCTACTCTGCTCTGCTGCAAAGGCTGAATGGGGCGGGGGGGGGGGGGGGGAGCTGTGTATGGTGTGGGGGGGGATTCACACTGTGCTGCTGCTGGACACGCACATACACACGCACCAGATGGTACAGGAAGGAGGATTAAATAAACACACATGCACAGACACACACCTATCGGCAGACAGACGCCTCTGTGTGCACTGTCCCTTAATGAATGTCTATGGGGAGTCAAAGGGTCCAAGCTCATTTAGTTGACTCTCAATGAGATGCAGCATTATGACTATGGTAATACGCTCCTCCCTTCCCCAATAATCATACACAGGTCATTGTGTCAGAGTGATTCATTTCTATCACACACATACGCCAGATGTTATTACGCAGGAGAGTAAATCTCTCCAATGGATGTCGATGTGCTTCCATGCAAAAAAGGCGAAAAGCGGAGGAGAAAGAGAGGAGGAAAAAAAATATATATTGTTATAGCAGCCCGGCGTGTAGTAAGCTATACTGTTCGCTCGAGCATGACGGCTGGTAATGCAGGTTTGGATGTAGCTCTGTGTGTGTGTGTGTGTTTGAGGGGGGGGGGGAGCTCCCCTTCGCTAATACCTGCTACTCGGATTACCACAGCGTCTTAAGTATTCAACCGGACTCATATTTTCCCTTTCTGCCTTTTTAGCCAAATTGGCTGTCTTTACACTGTAAAGCAGCGATATAGCCCTCCTTACTAAGGGCCTATGGGGGATCCACGAAGAAGAACATTAAAATGCAGCGATAGCCTTGTTGCAAAGCTCCTCTCTATTTCTTTCTCTCTCCCTCTCTCTTTCTGCAGCAAAGGCTTCTAAATCATCCAGCCTCCTCTATTAGACGGGAGACTTATTGAGGTAGAAACCATAAAAAATGAAGAAGGGAAATTTAATCCCTGAAATATTGATTTGCACATTAATATCAGATAGGCAGAGGGCAATCTAGCCGGGTGGAAATGACACATTGTCGACCCCTAGGAGAGGCCCGAGCCAATCTTCTAGCTGCATGTGTCTTGGGCCCAGGAGTTATAGGACAGACTCAGCCCCTGTCTCCCTCTCCCTCTCCCATCCTCTCCTCCTCCCAGTACCCCTCTCATCCCTCTCGCCCCCCCTCCCCTCCATCCGCACCCTTAATGAAGGCTGCAATGCTGAAAATGCATTAGCTTTTAATAATCAAGAAGCATTTTCAAGCCAACAGCTATTGTCCTCCCAGGGCTGTCTGCCCATCTCTCACACTATATGTTTTTTTTTTTGTTTTTTTTTATCCCTCCCCTCCACTGCTACGGGTAAAAATGAACGTTACAAGCTGCTTAACTAACATGCAGAGATATACACACCCAGCCTTTGATAGCACCACGACACCCCGTGCAGAAAAACAAAAACAAGGGGCCAGAGCTTCTGCAAACATAAACCTCAAAAAATCCCTCATTTGCAAGACGAGCAAAATAACACAGAGATTGTGTTATTATAGAGTGAGACAATAGCATCATTAACTGATGAAATTCGCTGCAATTAGACAGGATCGTCTCCTGTCATAATTCCACTTTTTAATTTTTTTTTATTATTGTTAGGCCTTGGCTGTATTTGTGGAATGAAATGTAGGATTTTCTACGCAGATGCAATTAAATGGCCTGAGAGATGATCCATCCTGTCCAAAATACATGAGTGTTCGTGGTTTATCAATCTTTAAAATTGATTCTGATTTAAGTTACATTTAATTGACAGAAAAACAGAAATCATTCCATGAAATTTGGCTTTTAATTTGAAATAAGTGCCTACGTCTTCACATATTGTAATAATAATAAAATTAACAATTATTATAATAATAATAAAATTGATTAATTCTCGTTTACGAAGCGGTGGTGACGCTCCTTATTTGCCGTTTTGTGATTCCAATGAAAATCACGCATTTTGGTTGAAAAACTGGCTCACGTCACGTGTATAAAAATGCAACGATCCAAACAAATTTTAAAAGTCTAACACATTTGGGAAAAACTGCTTTTAAGGGCTCGATTTTCAGGGGAGGAAGTCGCTGTGAGATCCGTCTGAAAAAAGGCAGAAAAGCCGTGCAGAAACAGAGACAGTCCTGTAAAAAGGTCGCCTACCCTATACACCGCTGGAGCGTGCAGAGTCTCTCCACGCACACACACTCTCTCACACACACACACACACTCACTACACCGTTACATACCCGGGTTGGAGACTGACTGGCCCCTTGGCCCTGATGTTTTGCTTTTTTTTTTTTTTTTTTTTTTTCCTCCCGTGCGATCGATGTCCCCCCTGTCACTGTCGCGTCCCAATCCGAGCCAAGTCTATCTGCCTACCTCGAAAAAAACAGCCATCAGGGCGCAAAAATACCTGAGAACTCCCACCTCTGCGCTCTGTCTCCTCGAAATTAATACACAACAACACAAACCGACAACTTAAAGAAGATGTTGCGACCCGCATCTCTGGGAATTAAGAGAGAGAGAGGGGGACAATTTATATCAGGAAATTATAAACCCACGGACGCGGATGAGGACCGAGGGTGGAAAATGGAACTTATAGACTAATGGATGGAAGGCGGATTATAAAAACGCGTTAATATCGGTATAAGACAATAGAGCAACGGTGTGGATACAATCTGCTCTGTCAAAAGCCGCTGCTAAAGGGGGAAAAAAGGAGCCAGGAGTTGGCTGGCTCTAAAGGGACTCGCCGTGCTATCAGTAGCCCGACGATCGCACTCCCTCCTGGGCGACGCAGCCACCCACGCCTCGGTAAAGTGAGACTACTTTTAAAGCGCAGCAGGTACAGATGTATGGACTGCGATCGGCAAATGCGTTGCTTTTGCGCCGATCACCGTAATAACCAGGTGTTACACCCGCTATTTCGAAAGATATACACTTATGCACACGGAGGGGGATCGTGTCGGGAGACTGATCGAGTCACTTCGGCCGTGCCTGGAAGGTGCACGAAACCCGATGTGTTCAAAACTGCCTTTGAGCGGTGCGGTGCATCCGACTGACCTCTTCGAGTGAGATATCTGGAGGTTGGGGAGTGAAATGAGGAGTCGGGCAGTGGGGGGAAACATCGAGACGGACCCCTCGACTAGAAACAAGCTCAAAGCGGACATGTCCGTCCGAGGGGATCGGACTCCTGGAAAGGCAACGCCAGTATCCGCACTGCAAAGCCACAAAAGCGGAGAAACGCTCGGCTCGCCTCGTCCTGTCTAGCGTGGGGTGTTCAGTGTATCAGCACACCGCACAGCCTCGCCAACAATCGTATATAAAACTTTGCAAAAGGCAGGTCTGGACGTGATATCCTACTGTAAGAGCACGGACACATGCGTAAGAACGCCTCCGACACTGTCACTCGCTCGTTTTTATTTGAAGCCAAAGCGCCGGAGTTGCACTAACATCACGATATCCGCCTTTATTCTGGACTAAAAAACACCCAGCACCTGTTATCCAAACAGCCCCGATGTCAAAGATCCACCAGCGAGATAGATAATCGATACCCGACCCCTAAATTTAACACACACCCCAAACTACTCAATAAAAGTTAAAGGGAGAGGTGGAAAAGGAAAAAACTTACTTTCTTCCCCCTCCAAAGCCGTCACCTCCGCTTCTCTCTGCTCTTGGGTTTAGAAAACAGTCACATCCAGCGGCTCGGGTAAGTGGACAATCAAAACGTGGAAAAACAGGGAAAATTACAATAATCCTCCAACTTTATATTGGGAAAAGGGGGTAAAACCACAAATGTCAAGCGTTTAGAGAGCTATCCCTTATTTTGGTTCCGGTGGCGGTGAAACGACGTGTCGACGGGCTGCCTCGCAGTTTCTCTTGTGGACGGGGGTCGGGAAACGGAGGAAAGGAAATGAAAATCCGATATGTCTTTATTCTGCTAATTATTATCGTTTTAGCCCTGTTTAAAAAAATGGCTGATTAAGTTGAGTGCGCATGTCTTTGTGTGTCTATTTCCCGATATGCACTCTGGGAATGGGTAGAGAGACAGAGAGAGAGAGGGCGAATGTGAGTGAGAGAGAGAGAGAGAGAGAGAGAGAGGGAGAGAGAGAGAGGGAGGGAGAGAGAGAGAGAGAGAGAGAGGGAGGGAGCAAACGAGAGACGGAGAGGGAGGGAGAGAGAGGAGAGAAGTGTAATTAGTGAGTTGATCAACAGTCTCCACATTGCAAATGACGCGCACACGGAGCCCTGGCGGCCGCAGAGGTCTATGCGCGCAGGAGGAAAAAAAATCCTTTTGTATGGTTTCTCTCCAAGGGCCAAATCACATGTAGAACAATGGGCAACCGCTTCCTGCACACCAAACAGGCTGGACACAGAAATACTTACAAGTGCTTAGAAGTCATATTTGTCTATAAAAACAAGATTTCCGCAGATGAATGTTTCCGTGCCGAAGCGCAGAAATCCCCCAACGCAGCCCTTTTTTTCTTTATTTTAAACTGAAGCAAATACACGATTATTTTTCTTCCGTCCATGATGATTATTTGCGTGTTAAAACCAGCTGGATTTGATTGATTATGACACTAACAGGTGACTTTTTTTCCTCAGATGCGCAGAATGAACCGCGTTTGCGGATTCCGGGGGAAATGTAAAGAATGTAAAAAAAAATACTCCTTTCTGTGAGGCTTTTTTTGGAAAATGACTGAAAGAGCTGAACTTTGTCAATAACACTTTTTAATCACTCATTTGCATAAAAACAGAAACACACCTGAGAGAGAGAGAGAGGGAATCAAAAGCACCCCAAACACACGTCTTGCGCCGCGCGTCAAAACGGGCCTGCACATGGTGTAGGATATATTTTATAGGCAAAACATCATGTATGTACAAATGCACAAAACACGTGCGTAATTTACGCCACATATGGATGCACACTTTTGGCTCCTTTTATTCTCTAATAATATAGTCGTGTGTTTTTTTTCCCAACCCCCTTGGAATGAAGAGACTGCATCTGATCTGCTGCAAATCTAAACATTCAGGCTTAAAAATCAAAGCCACGATGCATCACAGTAATCCACCACATGTTGGAAAGTCATCACTGCCCTTTCGGGACCGCTGAGGCCCCGTGTGGGTTCAATAGAGCCAAACTGCAAAATCCAATACAGGGTCACACAAAAATCCCCCTCTCTATTCAAAGCTCCATTCACTGGCGTTTATATTTAGTGTCCTAACAAAGTGCATCGGTCTATTGGCCCTATATCCTTTCAATGCAAACCGTTTACTGTGTGTTTTCCCCCCGGTTTCTTAATAGTGGCTTTTGGGCAAGAGGAAGACTTTACACAGTCTCAATCGGGGAGAAAATCAAGAGATCTTGTTCGCCTTCATGGAAAAAATCGAAGCTGGGGGTGAATTGAACTGCATGAGCCGGGGCTTGGGATGTGATGATAAGGCTGCTGCTGGCAAGTGAACTACTAGGTCTACTTTGCAGCCACATTGACTGGACTGCACCCATACCAACTGGATCCTTAAGAAGCCAAGAGATCCGAGCCCGACCCGACCTGAGGCTGTTTATTCTGGGTTTAGAGAGGTCTCTGACAAAGGGGGTGGGTGGGTCGAGGTGAGGAACAGAGGCGTCACTTTTTTCACCCGGATCCAAGGCTCCTGCTGCTGCTGCTGCTGCCGCTACTGCTGCTGCAGCTGCCTGCCTGTCCTCCAGGGGGGTTTTTCGAGCCTGTCAGCCTTGGGAGGCGTCGCTCACAGACGGCTTGGAGAACCGAGTCTACCCGCTGCTGCAGCGGACGCGCAAAAAAGTCCAGCGGGGCCGTGCGTCGAGCTTCCCAAAGCTGCATGGAGAGGACCTATTTCTCATTTGCGACTTTATACACCCAAACGGAGGACTTTTGTAGACATAAGCCACCTTGATTTTTCTTTTTTCTTTTTTCTTTCCTCCGATCATCTCCTTTTCTGTGAAAGGATGTACTTATTATCCACTTTCGGGTGATTAAAATTTGTGCGCGCTGCTGGCATTTTCAGCGGAGTTGCGTTTGTTATTTTATTTGTCTTCGATGAGAAAAAGAGAAAGTACAAAGCGGATTTAGAGAACTGATATAGGCTGCCGCTTATCTTAACCTCCTGCGTTTTGTAAATCCCCCCGGTCTCCACCCTCCCTCTCTCCCTGCAGACGATGCTCTTTCTCCGGAGGACCGCTCCACAATAGACCGCGTTAACTAATATTTCGCCCCATTTCCATATCAGCAGCATCCTCAATTAATTATAGATTTTTATCTGTAAACTCCGGTCTGGTGTCTCTCTCTCTCTCTATGTGTGTGTGTGTGTGTGTGTGTGTGTGTGCCTGCTTGCTTGTGTGTGTTCGTGTGTGCGTGCGTGCGTGTGCCAGTATTTGTGTGCTGTAAAACAAATAAATTACCAAGAAATGTCTGTGTGGCATCACCAGAAACACGGACCAGGCGGACTGAAATTAAGCTCTTTTAATTAAAGTGTAATCATCAAATATTTAAAAGGTGGTTGTTTTATTTTCTAATGCCTCTGCTGACGTGTGAAAGGCAGTATTGAACACTCAGTGATCTTATGCCACTTGAGTAGATCAATAACTTTGATCCGTCCGGAGATATTACCATAAAGGCTTGACACAGAGGGAGATGTCTGGATGGGACCACTGTGGCTCCATCAATATATTCTCTGAAGTCAAACTGAAAACATGGATCCGTGTTATCTGTAAAAAAAATAAAAAATCTTTTTAAAATGATTTGGTTAACTCCTCTACAAGCAGTCACCTGGTCAGTGTGTTCTGGATGTGCACGCAGCCCTCCACCTTGTTTGTCCTATGCGTCGGCGCCCTCATGGGGTTGCATGGCTGACCCCTCTGCCTCATCAGGACACACACACACAAAAAAAAACAAAAAGAAAAAAAAACACGCAAAAACCCCACAGCTCTGACCCGCAACCTGCCACAGTGACCCACTGGCCAACTCTCGTGCAGCAAACACACGCACAAACAAGCTTCATAAAGGCCCATAAAAGAGACAATAAGAAGTTAAGTGCAACTCTTTCAACGCAATGACACCAACAGAAGACGCCGCCACTCACTCCAGAATAATTCAAGCAAAATTAGAAAAATCCTTCTTTCGAAATATGAGCGATAATTCAAACTGTATTTTCACCTAAACAAAACAGCAATCTGCCACGCAGAAATCCCCCAAATGTCAAAGTCACTCGTAAGCTGTCACCTGCGTTCAATCGAGGTGCGGAGCTGCAAAATCGGTTAATTGCGAATAAATCTCAAAACAGGCAGAATTATTTCTGCGATTCCAGCGAATTAAAAAGTCGAAGAAAACATTCCCCTTCAACTTGTTTGCAGGCAAAACACTCCACAGAGAAGTGGGCAAAAACAATTGACTCCTTAGCCACAAAACGAGGAAAACGCAGCAAAAAACTGTGAAACAAAATCAAGTTTTTGCCCATACATGCTCAACATAAAGTCTCTTGACGTTTTCCCACACTCAGCCCTAAAGCCATCCAACATCGCTCCATAAATATGCAATCGTTAAAAAAAACAACAACTTCAAATTTACCTCCTCTTACCTCCTTAAAATCCCCCAAAAAGCATAAAGTATAATAAGCCATTGAAAGAGAAGAGAAATAAAAATGTAGACTCTCGGTACCTTTGGTATAAAACATTCCGTTTTTCTTCTTTTCTGTCTTTCTCTTGCTCAGTAGCGATCCGATAATAGCATATGGAAAGTGTTTTCAAAATGCCCAGATTTGGCACATTGTCATTGAAAAGAGAGGAGCGCAGTGATGCGGTGCTACAACAGGGGAAATGAGTTGCGGATTGGACGCAGCCCGCCTCGGTGCGGACTTATCCCACTTTAATTTAATATTCCGCAATCACACACACTAGTGATGGCATATAATTCAAGGAGATATTCAGAGGGAAGGAAATGCTTTTGTGTGTGTGTGCGCGCGTGTTTTTTTTTTTTTTTTTTTACACCACTTTATTTGATTAAGGAGAGAGGCAGCACAATATTGTGTCTTTTTCACCCTGTTTCCCCTCTTCTTCTCTGCCTTCCCCCCATCCCGAGTCACTTTTTTTAATATTCTTTTTTTTATACATGAAACAAAAATGTATTTATTTGTTTGCGTTTAGATCATTTATTTAAAAATCAACAACTCCGACTTCTTTAGCGCATCGGTGTCACACTGGAATCATCCCTAACATAAAATCGAGACCCATAAACGCTTGTTTGTAAAACACTGAACCCAAAATCAATGTATTGGGACATTTCAATCGATTATATAAACGAAAATCCATACGCAACATGAGACCGGTATCAGCCCACTCTTCCGCTCCCTTTTAAAGAGAGAGAGACAGAGAGGCAGAGAGGAGAGGGGGGGAGAGAGAGAGAGAGAGAGAGAGAGGGAAAAAAAGCAGAGAAGAGAAAAAAGAAACAAAGACTGTCAATGCAGCCCTTTGCCTCAGTCACTTAGATCAGGGCTTCTCCAACATTTTCATGTCAAGGACCCCCAAATGGACACACCTTATGCCAAGGGTCCCCATTTAATTGGATTTCGTCCCTGGGACTCCAAATATGGGTCCTTTTTTGTTGTTGTTGTTGTTGTTGTTGTTATTGATTCGGAATTGCATTGTAAACCTGCTGTAAGCGTGGCGCTAATGGCGATACAAGCGAAACCTTTGTTCAGACATGTGTTCTCTGATTGGAATAATTTCAGGTTAATGAAATCACAGTGCAATTAAACAATTTCTTCTTATTGCCAGAAGGAGGAGGAGGATGAGGAGGGGGGGTGGGGGGGGCCCTGCGTGGCCTTCGCGGACCTTTGAGGATCCTGGAGCCCCCACTTTCTGAGAACCACTGACTTAGATGTCAAAGTGCTTCCAGATGCACAATGATAGTGCAACTCCTGATGACAACAATTAGACAGAAAAATGCCCTAATCAAACTGGGCCACGCGGGATTAAGTTGCATTTCAAGGGTCAAGGGGAGCCGCTTCAGCACCCCGTCCCCCCCCCCCCCTCCTCCACAGCCTACACCCCTGTCTCCACCGCTGAAGATCACATTTCAGCAACTACACAACCTTCCCCAAGCAACAATCAAGCACTTCAGGGCCTATAATCAGGTATGCAAATTCCCAGGGAAAAGACTCGGACATGATAGCCGGTGCGCACCGTCAGATGAGCTATTGCATAAACTGTGCATTAATATGCAACATGATATGAAGGGGAGGGGGGGGGGGGCAGGAGAATGGGGGCAGGAGCAGGGGAGGGGGGGTAAAATAAGGAGGTGCCAATCATGTAAAATTTACATGGGACCACAGCTGCTAGGGCTCTCGAGCAGGAGGAAGAGGTGGGGGGGGAATTGAGAGGGAGGGGGGGGACTTAAGATTAGGAGACAGGGGAGTGAGGATGGGGTGGAGGTGCGGGGTGGTGGGTCCGTGCAGCCGCTGGTGCCACTCTGTTTATTTGATAAGAGCAATCGATGGCCCCTGACTGTAAAGTCTTTACCCAGATGCAGGCGGGGCAGGGGCTGCCGTGATATTGCTCCCGAGGAAGAACAAGTGTTGTGGCAAGCAGGGAGGAGGAGTAGAGGAAGAAGAGACACAAGGAGGAGAAGGAGGAGAAGGGTGACTTGGCAGACGTCGTCGCCCGCATTTCGGTCGCTGGCGAGAGGAAATCAACACACACACACGCGCGCGCACACACACACACTCAGAAACACACACCCTCCCCGCTCCCCATGTGTGCATCTCTCTCTCTCTCACACACACACCACTGCTGTTTCCATTCAGTCTCACCTCGCCCTCCTGCCCTCCTCCCACTTGGCCCTTTGGTCCTCCGATCTTTTTCATTGTTGATCCCTCTTTAATAGACACGCGTCCAGTGAGTGTCCTCCATACATGGACAGAGGAATAAAGAAGCCCCCCAAATCGGCCTCCTCGTCATGCCCCCCAACAAAAACACACCGAGGCGCCTCGAGCTCCGTTCAGCGCCAAATTCTATTGATTATCACTCAGATCCACATACACTTATAGACCTGTAAAGCTGCCGCGGATGGGAACAATAGCACCTGTGTGCTGCGTGCGCAAGGAAAGGAAAATTAATCGACAGCTGATCGAAATAACTCCAATGACTCTCAGTCAATTTGCCAACAATTTGCATATTTACTGCAGTGATAAATAAATGAAAATGAATTAAATATGCAACCTTGGTAAAATATTCTATCACACTTTCAGAGCATGTTATGAGAAATGCTAAATTGTGACGAATAAATAATAATAATGAGGATAATAACGCGTTGTTTTACGCACTGCCTTAAATAAATTATGGCCATAAAATATAAGTCGAATTAAAGCAATAAAAATGTAATTTGAAATCTAACAGAAGGCCTGCTATTTAATGGCCTCGTGAAAGTGAGGCTGCTCCACTGTATGTTGTCACATGTCTTATTAAAGCGCTTTCTTCATGACAACCCAGGAAGCTTGAACATGTCAATTTAGTGGTCCGAGAGGTCCTCTCCAGGAGCCCCCACTCTCCCTCTCTCTTGGGGGCTGTCACCCCTCCACCTCCCCACTCCACCATCCATCCATCCATGCCCCCCCCACCCTAACCCCCCCTACTCCTTTCCCTCTGACACTCAGTGGGCCATCCCAACACGGCAAATAACCCGGTCAGTAGCGAGAAGTCAGTTCTACAGCAACAGATTGACATCTCGACATCCAGGGGGAAAACGTCAGGAGCGTCTCATACAGTAGTCCGGGGATGGGCTTGTTACTCAAAAAGTAATGTATCCCACGACCTAACAGTAATATATTACAGTGGTCCACTACTTTTTGACAGAAGGCCTGTATTTGTGACGCTGCTTCTGCTAAAGCGTTTCTCCCGAAAAAAACAATGAAGATATTTTATTTTCTTATTTTGATTCCTATTTATAAAAAATGTCACGACAAGATTTTAAAATTATTCAGTTAAATTTTTAATAAAATCACTGACTTGATTGTTTTAATCAGTGATTTTAATTGTCACTGTAATTTGGACAAAAAGGTGGATATTCCCCTCGCCACTCGCTGTTTGTGTCGCAGCACGTTACAAAGCAAAGAGTGACCACCCTACACTGTTGTCAGCTGTGAGCTTGTACAGTCAGCCAGTCAGTCAGTCAGTCTCCTGCCTGGACGCCATCATCTATCAAGCCAACCAAGTCAACCGGAGGCGCAATGACCAATGCGTAAATGCGCACGGATTAGCGGATGCGGTTCAGACAAATTGGCAACGCTTGGAGCGAAAGAGAGAATAAAGAAAGAGAGAGGATGGAGGGGGAGAGAGAGGCGTCGTTTTTTGAGGTGTGCAGTGACCCTGAAAGATGCTTGTTGGCTTCTTCACTGCATTAGAGGAGTCCTTATGAGGGCTCTTCAGCCTCCTTTCCCAGTGTCCGTCATTAAACCAGATGACCGGGGTTCAAGCAGCCATTTCTGCAGACGACTACCCTGCCGAAGTGTCATTGAGCAAAACACTGAGTCCTTTCCAGCTTCAGATGCCTGTTCTGTGGGTGAGTCTGACCTCTGACCTTACCGTGTTGGGGGCAAAAGACAGAATATTTTCCCTATGGAGATCAACATGGTTTAACATCATTTTTTGTTAGAGAAAAAAATATAAAACAGCAGAAGCCAGTAATTATTTTTGAAGCTTAGTAAAGGAGATAATTTTTACTGTTCTTGGATATTAAAATTTAAATGAACTAATCTCTAATTTCCATCATTAATGGCTTGTTAAGATTTGTAAAATAAAAAAAAATTAGTAGAAAATGAAATGATTAAAAATTAAACAGCGAAGTGAATATGAGGAAATGTGAGAGCTTTTCACTTCCTCATCATTCATGTTAATTTCATACCTGCAAATTTAATACAATCTAGATTGATAGATGGATTGAGAGAGATTACTCTGCATTATAATGCAAAGTCAATATTGTTTTTACGGAATAAACTCCATAACTTGAACTAATTCATAATCAAACAAGCAAGGAAACTGTGGATAAGAGTGAAGTGGTGCAAACAAGCCGTCGACACACACACGCTCACACACACACACACACACATGCACACAAAGACACACACAAACACAGACTCTGTTATGTTTTCAATTTGGGTTGAAATGTAGACATTTTCCCTTGGTTGCATAACTGCCATCCGTATCGCCCCTCCCTTCAATTAAATGCTATTTCTCCCAAACAAAATGTCAGAATCATTCCACACAGGGTAGTTCAACAGTGATTTGTTCTGAAAGCTATGTGTCTTTCTCTGAGATGGTGTGCGCATTCGTGTGTGTGTGTGTGCGTGTGTGTGTGTGTATGTCTATGTCTGTTTGTGTGTCCTGACCTCAATTCTAACTGGGTTCACAAAGGGACGGAAAAAAGGTGCCTAAAAATACATTTAATTCACAATCAGCCCAACTGAGCTGAGAATGACAAATCCTTTTAGAACGCCCCACAGTGAGATGTAAGATTAGGAAACATAAACACACACACACACACACACTCTCTCTCTCTCTCTCTCACACACACACAGATATAGATATACATGTATGCGTGTAGTTGTGCAAACTACACACATGCAAGGACACTCAACAGAGGAAGGTAAAACACAATCACCTGCGGAAATACCAAAAGGAATGTTACCTGAAAATAATGTGCTCTTTAAAAAAATGTATTTTATAGACATGACCGTCCTGAAAACTCAAAATACCAGACACATTTTTACTTCATTGTTAAAGTGGATAAATATTGAAAGAATAATTTAAAGGACACTCAAATATTCTGTCCAGTTTGTTCTGATGAATATGTAATTTTCGTTCTCCTCCAAAGGTCATAATAATTCAACATTTTAGAGGCTTAAATGAATAATACAGGTTCATTTTTAAGCACGTGTTATTATCTTTGTACAGCTGTCCTCAGTGGAAAAATAGAATTAAATCAAAATACCGGAAAATCTTGTTCAGTAAAGAAAAAAATAAATAAAATGTAAAATAAACGCATTTTTATTTCGCTCAACACGACTTGTAACCAACGCTGCTGCGCTACAGCCGTTCATCTTTTTCCGTATGAACACCAGCGCGGACACCACTGGCTCAGAGAGAGTCCAAGATGGCCGCGCACCTGTCATGGAGGTGGATTGTCCTGATTATGTATGGAGATCACCTCAAGGCCGCGGTAAGCTACTGAGAGCATGCACACCTCGAGTTGCTGGTTCAACGCCGGTCAAAAGCCTGTCGTTTTAAAACCGCTGACTGCCCTTTAGAAAGAAAGGATAAACCCTGGTGGTGTCTTCTCTCTCTCTCTCTCTCTTTCTCTCTCTCACACTTCCTTTCTCTTTCTCTCCATTGCCCTCTCTCTGTCTCTCTCTCTCTCGCCCCCTCTCTCACATCAGAAGCGCTGAAATGCACCCCAGGGCCAAATCGCACAGAACAACCCCTCTGAGCCAGAGAAAAAAGCTGGAATCCGTTTGCCCTGATATTTCACCAGCACCAGCCAGGAGCGAGGGGAGAGGGAAAGACAGAGGGAGAGAGAGAGAGGGAGAGAGAGAGAGAGAGAGAGAGGGGAAAGAGACTGGGGCAGAGAAAAAGGGATAGATGGGAAAACTGCAGACCAGGGCTGTATTTATTGGGGGTGTGAGTGCCGCGCTGTAGGCTGTGGGATGGTCGGGAGAGTGCAAGGTGTTGCTGTTAGGTGTGGTTGGGTTTTACAGAGAGGGAAGAGCATGCATAGATAGGATGGTGGAGGGGAAAAAAAGAGGGAGAGATGGAAGGATTGGTCATGCGCAAGGTAAGAGAGAGGCTTTGTTTGATTGTATGTGGGAGGGGGGTGAGGGGATGAGAGGGAGGGGGCTGAAGCTGTCGTCTGTGGGGTTATTATTATTGCAGGCAATCTTTGTGTGTGTGTGTGTGTGTGTGTGTGTGCGTGCGTGTGTGTGTGTGTGTGTCTAAGAGAGAGGAGGAGAGATGAGGAGATATGAGATTCAGCTGCGGGGTCATTATTTTTTTCTGACGCATGTCACGAGGCTAAAGGAAGAGGCTTGGAGTCACACTTTGATGACATCACTCATTACGCAAGCTCATTTGCATACTTAACAAGAATGTGACAGCAGGTACCGGCCGAAGCGTTGACAAGTGCGTTTTGGCCACCTATTGGTGTATCGATTCCAGTGCGAGGGCTGCACTCAAGTACAGTAACGCGGCATCCGGTGCAAACACACGCAAAACACAAGCAAGGCCTCGCTGATTAACATCTCTGCCCACTATCTCAATAATAACTGCGGGAAGAACAGACCACCTTAACGGCGTAGAGGGAAGTGATAAGGGGGGGGGAAAAAAGGCAGAAAATATAAAAGGATATATGGTTTAAATGAAAGAGAGATTAGAGGAGCAGAGTGGGAGAGAGGAGCATTTTTTGCCATTTCACCCAGTTTAATAGGAGGACAGTTAATGGGCCTTTTTTATCGGGCGCAGGCATCAATCAAGAGGTGTCAGGCGGCCGCTGGATCTGGGCTGTGGTCCTCTTCACAGATGACTGATTAGCAAGCCAAAATCACCAGATCCATCTTCCGACGGTCACTTTTATTACAGTCATTTTTAAAGTGACAGCAACCTGCCTTGTCTCACAACACTGGCCACCGCATATATATTCTCATCTCCCACCCCCCCTCTTTCTTTTTCCCCTCTCTGCATCTGTCTTCCTCTCTCGCTCTGTCGCTGGGTATTTGGTCAGTCGCTCTTCTGTTGTTTCTTCACACTCACCCCCCCCCGCTCCTTCTTTTAACTACTTTTATCTGACTTTCTTTCTGTCTCTCCTATGCCCACCACCACCACCACCGCCGCCCCCTGTGGTGTGTACGGTGCTACACGTACTCTCACTCTGCTGGGCAGGTGGAGGGGAAGCAGGGTCAGGGAGGTGTGGAGAGAGACAGGGGAGAAAGAGAGTGGGGGGAGAAAATAAGACCCCCTCCTCTTCCATTGTCTGAAGGGTGTGTTCTGAATCCTTATATCGTTGGCTCTCCAGAGATGGCGAGAAATTCGTTTTGCACAGTTCCCCCCGCTGTCTTACATTGGAGGAGGAATTCTCCATTCCCAAGCACAAGATGAATGTAAATGAAACAGTTTCGGCTCCGAGTGTGTTGGTCACAGCTGCGTTTACGTGGCTGCACTCAGCAGACGGCATTTTAAAGAAACAGACAGGGTGACATTAAAGTTGGAGGCCAGGGAGTGTTAAAATGCGTATTTGGGGGCCAGGATGTAATAATATGTTGCTGGGAAGGGGTGTCAGGAGACTGTCTTGGGGTAGAAATTTGTTTTGGAGCTTGTCAGTCAGATTTCTCATCATTTCCTGCCTCCGTTTACTTACAGGCTGCGTTCAAAATAAATCACTGCATCAAATAATCATCGCGCAATCATTCAAAATGGCAGCTGAGCTATGTTTACCCAACGGTTTGCACACATGTGTGTGTATGAGAGCGAGTGTGTATGAGGCCAGGCTCTAAAGAGCACTCCTGTGTCTTGGCAGGAGATATGCTAATCGCAACTGACATCAATCTGAAAAACATCAGCCGAAGTAACATGTGTCTAAGATTACATTTACAACCTTCTGAGCAAAGAGGGACAGCGCGCGCGCACACACACACACACACGCAGACAAACACACACAGTGAGGGAAAAGTGGGTCAGGTAAAACAAGCAAACGTATTTCAGAGACAGCCTGCCATTTGCGATGTCCTCAAAAAACAACTGATTGAACAGCTTGTCGAAACATTAAGGCTCAAATTTGAAAGCTTTGGAGTCGTCTTAAACACAGAGGATTATTCTATTAAACAAATGTGTCCTTTGTTTTTCCACTGCCCCGCTTAAATACTGAATGCTTTTAATAAAGAGACACAAAAAAAGCTATTACGCAGACGTTTAAACTTAAGGTTATGAGTTCCTTCCTTTGTTTTTTAAGAAGGGGTGGAGGGAATACGTCATTTTTTTTGAACGTTTTTTTTTTCGTCGGGCTGTGATATGCATTAGAAGACAACCTAGGTCACATTTTACAGTGAAGCACCTGAACATCAGAGCGACTCAAGCGGGTGTAAAATATGTGTCCTGCTAAAACCCATTTGGATGGGAGCCTTAGATGTGTGTGTGTTGAGGGGCAGATAGGCAGAGAGACACACAGGAAATCATAGTAATGGTGCTAGCAGCTGTGGGTTCATAAGTGAACACATACGACTGTGGATATACTGGATCGGTCTTCCCCTAAGCTTGAGATCAGATGTGTGTGTGTGTGTGTGTGTGTGTGTGTGTGTAGAAAAGAGGCTTTCATGTCTCTGCGTTATGAAGTCTCCATTTCAACTTTAAACTCTTACATACGCACGTAAACACTCAAGAGTCATTTGTCTCAACTGGAAAGCATCAGAATTGAGAGGACAAACTTTTCCTATCATTAGTGTCTTCCTCTTTCTTCCTCTCCCTCTCACACACACACACTCATACACACATTTTGAGTCTGTCTGGAGGGCAGCGGGGCACTCAGGGGTCTGACAGTGAATTCGTCCCGAACATCCGCCAATGAGAGATCGCTGCAGTATTTTACGCTAGAAACGTTTGATGACAAGCAGTAACTAGCGTGAAATTCTCCCTAGATTAAATGTCCTAGGAGTTGTATTCCCATCCGGCACATACACACATCTGTGAGCTTGTGAGACTCCACACGGACACACACACACACTCGCACACACACATGCGCACACACAAGCTGTAAACCTCAGTCAGGGTATACCTCTCGGCAGGGGGGAAGGCACAGGAAACAAATATAAATCCTGAGACGCGCACACACGCACACACACACATGCGGACATACAGTACACTCATGCACAGACAAAAGTCCCATGCACACACACTGACAGGAGCGGACATATATACTGTATATATACTGCATAAATACAGAAACACTAACTTACTCACAGGCGTTCAGACTGGAGACACACCGGGGGGCAAATCATAGCAGGAGACTTGTAGCGTGTTTGGCTGATTACCAGTCGAGCAAATAGCAGAGAGAGCATGCTCACACTGCCACCTCCATCCTCCTACACATGCACAAACACACACACACACACACACACACACACAACACCTGTTTCTTTGTGAGGTAGTCAATGTGCTGATTATTATAATCATCATAAGTTATTTTCTTTTTTCTTTATTTTTGGTCTTAGCTGTAGAATGATTTATATTTGACCTCACCAGGCACAAAAGACACAAAATTACTCAGTTAGACAGGTGACACTGAAGAGGGGATCAAAATTAAGGGGTGTTTATACAAAGTGATTATTGGCGTGTTTTGATGAAAGAAATTACCTGATTCTAAATAAAGGCACAGTTGTTCACTTTCTCAGATTTCGGAGAAATTGATTCTCTCTCCTCATCCGGGTTGACGGATGAGGAGAGAAGTGCAGAAGGAAAGCGGTGACAGAGTGAGGGATAGATTGAGGGAAACAGAGAGAAGAGCAAACTGCTGGAGTTAACTTTCAGCAGATATATGGCATGGATTTTTGGGAGGTCTGTCAGTCGTGCCCACACTGTAGAGCTCTCCTGCATGTGTAGAGCCTCAGACTCTGCGACGACCTGCGAGGCAAGGGTCACGCGACGACGGAGCTAGCAGAGGGTATCTGCGGGCTAGTTTTCGGCAGCCTTGCTAGCTCGTTTGCTTGTGCTGAAGAAGAGGGACAACTGCAGTTGAAAAACTTAGTTAGTAAAACTCCATTGGGTAAGGGATTTTAAAAAAATGTTGTTCACCTCTATTTAGATGTCAAATTCTGATTAAAAAATGATGCAAAAAATATTTAACTATAAATAATGTTATTAAAGAAACTAACAAACACTTGTCGCAAGGCAACTTCTCTCAAAAATATATTACATGCATAGTAAATGTTCATGCAAAGATTTGGGTACCATGTGTGGGTCTGTCACTAACACATTACTATAGTAACATTTTAAAAACAAAAACTCGCATGGTCAGTGCAGGTCAGCTGGCAGCAATCATGCTAGCAGATTAGCTCACTAGCGGTAACGCTAGCTCGGCCATTGCGGTCCGTTGGGAGTCTCCCACGGAGAGGCGTAGAAGCAGAGTTGGCTCGGATTCAGACCATGTGAAATGCATAAGCTGTATTTGAAAATAATTAAATTCTATATGGTGAGAACCTTATCCAACAACCTACTGTGGTCTGTCTTTCTCCTCGTTCCTTTACTCTGTATACCTCTTCTGTATTTGTATCTTTTTATAGCTTTGTATCCCTTTACGTTCCCCTTCAGTTTTCCCCGCTGTTCAATTTGATTTTGAATACTCTAATAGGCTGATTACACAGGACTACAGAACTGCCTCGCAACCCATTAGAATATTTTATAATGAAAATTGTGTTTTAATCAGTTTTGCATTACTTTCCATTTAACATTTAGTCAATCTTAAATGCCTGACTTGGTTTTAATATTTCAAATGACACGTCATACACAGTTTGAATAGCTTAAAAATGTGAAAGTGGAAAAGAGCATCCGTTTAGCCGAGTTTGGAGCATAATCAAATCAAGAAACAGTATATACATCACGATAAATTTAATAAATGTTCACCACGCTGGGGCAATTTCATATATGCAGTACGTAATGCCTCCTGGTTCTTATGCAAGGTTTCCTGCTGTTCTCATGCAGGCAAAAGTCGAGGCGGAGTTTGGGGAGGTCAGGCGGAGGTAAGCCTAAATAAAGTCTCTAACTGGGCTGCTTTACAAGCCTTAGTTAAAGATATTGATTCAGTCATAAAAAAGCAACATTCTGCTTAGCGAAGAGAAAGTTGCAGTTTACAGCTTGTATGTTCATATCATCTCCTGGCATGTGTTTCCCTTACCGCAGTTATGTGCTATAATTACATTAGACTTATGACCTTTCAGAAGAGCGGGAAGGAGCAAAAAAAAAAAAAAAAAGAAAAGAAAAAAATCCTTGAACATCTTAATTCGATCCGTTTCAAACAACAGAGGCCGATTTTGGGAGAGGAGGAGGAGGCTGCACACATAACATATTACAAGGAGAGCGGTGCCAGCTAAAGCGGTGCCCTGTTTTTTATTTTCACTTCATATTCTTCAATGAAAGGTTCTTTTGTTGTCTACTGGCTGATTGACTTTAATGAGAAACATTCCATTGTACAAAACGTTGTTTTTTTACAAACTGAACTTTGTGTTCCTCTTACTTGTTTTCAAATTAGATTCAAAAAAGGGACCCGGTGGCGGAGGCGGGGCCCCGGCCGTCTTGGGATCACAACAAACATGATACACACACGAGCACGCCCGAGTCATTCATACATACTCACACACAATGCTTTAATCCCTTATCCTTTCCACTCCAAACTGTGTTATCGGCTGTAAAGAGAATTCAAAAAGCGTGACTATGACAGAGAAGGAGGGAAAGCAATATTTAGAGGAGGAAGGGGAGGGATGAGAGGACAGGATAGAGGATTTTGTTCTAACTATGCAACAGTATTCAACTTTATACTCTCACGGTATTAAACATGGTTCAGTTATAAGGCTGCAAGAGCGTGTGTGTGTGTGTGTGTGTTTGTGTGTGTGTGGTATCGACAAACTCAGCCCTTGATCTGTGAAGAGGAGGTGATGGTGTCTTAAGAGTTGGTTGTGCACAAATTGTGTAGATTTAACCACTGGAAACAATCATGTAGTGTTTGTGTGTCAGTGTGTGTGTGTGCGTTTGTGTGTGTGCTCGCGCGCGTGTGTGTGGATTGAGCTACTGAAAGCAATTCCTCAGAATAACCGGTGAGTTGGACTACCTGCTGGCATGAGCTAAGCTGTAGATCGATAACAAGTGTTAGTGCGTGTGCGTCTGTATATGTGAAAGTGTTTGTCGTATGTTTATGTGTGTGTGTAGGGGTGGGTGGGTGGTTTGTGGGTGCGGGTGTGCATACAGTATGTGTGTGCTGAGGCATTGTACAGTTACTGGAACACTTACTATATTTGGCTCCCTCAATGCAACATCAGGCTTTATGAAAGCGATCCATCTGTATCGTGCGGCAATAAATTTCCATCAGCCGACAATTTGGTAAGTGAAACTAACAAGTGTTTCTAAATTCTTTATAAAATTACACCTCGGCTCGAACAGATTAGATGTTACAAACAACATTTAGGTCAATAATACAGTTTAGAAAACACATCGGATCAATACGCGCGCACACACACACACAGACAGAATCAGTTGCCATGGCGTCTGTATGCTTTTTGCATGTTCCTGTCACACCGGTGACGTGCGAGTCATGTGCTGAAGGGCATGGTGACCCAAGCAGCCAGCAGCCTTTCCTCAGGGGTGACACGTCCATTACGCTCTAACAACAGGGACAGCCGGCGTCAGAGGCCCTGTTCAACCTAAAATCAGGCTCTGACAGCGTCTCTCTCCGGCGCTCGTCTGCACGGCGCTGCCGCGGCTGCTCCTGTATCGCCGAGAATCATTTTCGAAAAAAGACTTTCAGCACATGTTTGAATTTCCTCTGCATAATTTCAATAGGTGTCATGGGTGCAGTGTTCATGAAACATGCAGAAGGCCCTGGAAACCTTCAACCTTTTGGCCTTTACTTTTCGGCTCGTTGCTGCCAAGCTTAGCCGCAGGCAAATAAAATGCACAGTCATGTGATATTACAGAATATATTATAAGAGCGTATAGGCCGTGATCAGATAGGACAGCTGAGTGAGTGCTGCTAGTGCGGCCAAGCTGCACGAGGTCTGATAGGTGCTCAGGCTTAATCAATGCATTTGGCAGTGTGGTTGCATTTGGCAGTGTGGTTGCATTTGCAGCGGTGGAGGAAGATTTGGATCAGAATGGTTTATACATAAATGACTGCTATTGCTGCTTTACTACACATAAAGTTAATACACATATAGAAATATGTCAACGATTGATGTGATTATATATATATTATTTAAAAAGAAAAGTTATGTAGATGAAGCTTCACTATGTATTTTGAGGACATAGGATCGACGTTAAACTCTAGAAGGTGACTAAAGGTTTACGTTACTCACATGAAAACTGTACGCTGATTACTCCAACTGCTGTGAACTTTCCCTCTGTCTCAAACAGTGAAGGCTGATGGAAACATTTGTTAATCCTAGCCATCCAAAAAAGTCTGTATCCAAATCCTCCATCGCTCACTTTGGAGGAGATGCAAAAGAACAATTGAAAACAACTGATGAAAACATTGTGAACACGCTGATAAATTGCGCAGCCATGCTTACGAGCGTGGAAGAAAAACATGTCAGAGTTGTTTAAAAAATACTGTACCGTGTGTTTACAGTGTCACATCCCATACCATGAAACAATTACCACCCTTTAATTGGTGTGTTTCTAATTATTGAAAAAGAAGGTTTCAACTTCAGCGAGATGTTGCGGCATTATTACAGCGCTACATAAAATAAACAGCCAAAATATGAAACAGATTAAAATATCTCTAACTTTATCCCCCTGATAGGTTGTTAGTATTCTGGTGAGCATGTCTCTGTGCAAGAAGAAAAAAAGTTGATATGTCTGGTCTGACACTAAACATAATCACTCCCTGAAAACAAGGGGGAAGAGTTTTGAAGCCCTTTTTGATGTAGGCAGCAGCTTGGAGTCAGTAATGAGGATGTTGATTTTGTTCTGATTATAGAATTGCTGGCCTGTTTGTTGATATTGCTCAGCTGTGTCCCTCCCTCCCGCTGAGCAACATGGACACCAACTGCCAAACATGTGAATTAAAATTACTTACCATCCAATTAGTCACACGGCTCACACTCGGATCAGAAAATGTTCAGCACAACAAGAGATCAAATTCAGATTTTTTGGACTAAGACCTTGCAGTTGCTTATGCATGTCTCTGCAAACCACGGAGACATTCATATACATTGTATCAACATCTATACAATGTGTATCGTATTACGTTCGGAATACATGTACAAGAGCTGACTTTCTTATCATGAGGGGGAGGGTGGTGGTATGATAGCGAGGCGAGATGGCTGCCTGGCGACAGACTACCACTTCCATCACAAGACCATCCTTCACTTCCTGTTTCAAACGACAACATTGGATAACTTGAGCGAATGTTGGGACATTTGGCAGATATCTTTGCTGCAATGAAACTGTATTTTTTAGCAAGATTCTGGGACATAATTAGACTTCCTCACCGGGTATTTCTAGCGAGATGTTGGGACATTTTCCAGCAACAAAGCCGGGTATTTTTCACGCGACTTTGGGATTTTTTGCAGCTGTCCAAGCAGCAACAAAAAGACAGGCCGTCTTTGTGGCAACAAAACCAGGTACTTTTAGCAGGATGTTAAGCCATTTTCCTGCAACAAAACCAGGTATTTTAAAGCCACAACATGATCTTTTCCTAACCTTAACCAAGTGCTTTTTGTTGCTTAACCTAACCAGACCTTAAGTACAGCATTGTCACATCAAATTGAATATTGAAACGTAAGAAATGTAAAGTTGAAATGTAAAGTTTCATATCAGGGGTTTGCAGAAACAGAAATGCCAGCATTTATTCTGGTGATTGGGTCAGAGGGAGGTCCAACTTTGGTACCGAGATATATTAAGAGACAGTAAAAGATTATGAGACCATTTTTCTCTGTGAATTATCTCCGCAAAAATGTTTGGATAAATTCAGACTTGTTGGACGCTGCAAGGAATATACTGGGAAGAAGCTGATAATGTCATCTAGAATCTGTTTATTTATGTTAAACCTTTCATCCTTCATACACAAACATACCCTTGTTGAACTCTGCTCTGACCTACTGGCAACTCTAGATGATTGTACACATCCATTCTGTTTATAATCTACAACCTCAAAGGAAGCAAATACACCATCCCCGATCTCTTGCACATGCTGCGGATTTCAAGATGCACTCAAAAAGCAGCAGAAACAACTCATACACCCTCAAACCCTCTTAGTAAAAATGCTAAAAATCTGAGCACTCCCATTATACATAATTTAGGGGAATCTATATTCATAGAAGTGCGAGGCGTGTTGTGCTCAATGAGGTAAAACGCCCCTGTGTGGCTAATGGAATGGCCTGAGTTGCGTGATTGAGTGAAATGTGCTGGAAAGATTGGGAGGAATTTTAGTGCAGATAAATAAAGAGAAGATTCTGCTTTTTACTGGGCGTCAGCATTAATGCAGCATCTCCCCAGGTGATCAACACATTCAGATGGGGAGATGGAAGAATGGAGAGAGGAAGTGATGGGGGGAGACAAAGAGAGGGAGACAGATAGAGAGACAGAGAGTGAGAGCGCGAGAGAGGACACTTTAAGAAATGGCCTGCCTCAATCCTACTCCACATGCACAAGGGCCATAGTATAGCATCTCATATATCATCATAATGTTACCATTGGAAGGTTCAAAGGAAGGGAAAAAAAGGGAGTGAAAAAATTGGTCTTCGCAAATTCAAAGTCAAAATAACCAAGGGACATTATGAAGCTTCTACAGTAGATGACTTGAGAAGGCCAGGCCTGTCACAAGCATTTTTTTCTCCTTTTTTCTCTTCTTACCTTCCATAATTTTACGTCAAATGCGAGCGGGCAGCCCTTTCTTTTCACCTCCCACTCTCCACATCCATTACCTTTGGAGAGATGCAAAGTGAACATTTCAATTGGATTGCAATGGCCAGTTAGCGCTGCTTTGATCCCCACTCTGCTCTTTGAGGGCTCCATTGTTCCTGATTTGCTGGCTTGATTTGCCTGCCTGTGGATAATGGCCGAGGAGCCACAGTCTGGGCTTCTCCCATCAACCCATTGCTCCTTATCATGGGTCTGAAGCTCAAAACATATATGAATTACTGTGATATACCCTTATGGTATGGAGCCCCTCATCCTCGGTCATATACCATGTGGAGTGGGCTGCACTGATACTGTAATGCAAACTATTCCTCAGCCTACAGTACGGCACTGACTCAGGTATTCAATCCCAGTTTACACCAAACACATGGGCGTAAATTCCCCAGATGCCCCACACTGGTGCTTGAATGGAGGCCGGTAATACTAAGAAGTGGCAGTTACAATTTTGTCCGACCACATGGTCCTTCATCTCATCAATCAAACGCTGACACAGTAAATTGGTGCAGAGGTGACTTTAAGTGTGCGGCAGTTTCTTCTTTATCCTTTAGATTGTTTGAATTCGGGGGTTAGCGTCACCTTTGAGAGTAAAGCAGAGCGATATGCATGTTGTCTGAATGCTTCTCACATTCTTTCATCTATTGAACTACGTCTGGTCTATTTTAGCAAAGTCAAGCAAAGTCTCTCTTTTTTGTCAATGAGCACAATTGTATTCTTATGATCAAAGCTACAGCCTTTTTCCAGAGTTTGATATATTATAAAACATGTGTTGAGTTGTTCTAGGTAAGCCTAATAAGCTATGGCACCAGCCTAGAGCTGCAACAATTGATCAAGTAATCAATTTGTTGGCAAAAATTAAATTAATTGCCATCTTTTTGATAATTGAGTGATCGGTATGGATATTTATTTATTATAAGAAAAATGGTAAAAGATTATCTGATTCCAGCTTCTTTAATGTGAACATTTTCTGCTTTCTTCACTCCTCTATGACAGAAGACTAAATATTTTTGGCTTGTGGACAATACAAGACATTTGAGGACGCCATATTGGGCTGTGGGAAACACTGAGAGACATTTTCCACATTTTTTTTGCAATTTTTAGATCAAACAACTGATAGGTTAATTCAGAAAATAATCGACAGATTAATCCACAAGAAAAGTTATCGTTAGTTGCAGCCCTACTTCAGCATTCACCTCGGTGATCACTGATACAATCTCAGTTCATCATTTTGAGGCTGTGCAAGCACTACATTTCTGTTTTCAGTTGGTTTATCTTTTTTATATTTATTTAAATAGACCCATTCTTACACTAAAAAATGTGAATCAATTACCATGATCTAACATTATTCTCCAGTTTACTTCTCTTACATGTAAACTCCCAAATAAACTCTGCCTTAATATACATAAAATACTTACAGGTCTGACCTAGTGCAGTGTGAATAACAGTAATTCAGCATTCTGCTACGGAGCAGTGCAGAAAATTCAGTGCATTTCCACTTGCATGTATTTAATATCAACGCAGACTTTTCCTGAAGGTGATCATTGACCAGCTTTGCTCTCATTTACACATTTGATTGCCTGTCTGAGACTTTAAAAACAGCAATTGCTAGGGCCTCGCCTCTATCTGTCTACCCCCCCGTGCCCCACCTTAAGATAACTTTACTGCAGCGCGCGTACAGAGAGAATGCAGGGAGAATTTGCTCAAGTGTCTGGTCTCCTCCCAGATACAAATGAACAATTTGTTTTCCATTTCTTTCCAAACCTTCATCTAAGCCTTTCTGCTTTGAAGTAGGGAGTGCAAAGGGAGGAGAAGGGTAGGAGAGGGGGGCCACAGATTGTGCGATACTGTGTTTGTCTTCAAAGAGTTCCGACTTGCTTACAAATGCACCGGCGAGTACAACACCTTCAAGGTGAAATTGATAAATCTGGTGGTAAGCTCTTTCATGGCAATAATAAGACGAATTTGTAGAAAGGGGCATGGATTTTTTAGATGCAAATGTTGTCAAACACCACCAGGCGAAAAACTAAATTGAACTGTGCCAAGTAGATAAGAATATTTTGAAAAAGCACAGAGGTCCATAATTACATTCATGAACAATATGAAATGAGCCTGGCACAGCTTAATCATGGCTGATGTAGTGTTTCATACTTTCTGCACTGGAAACATCCAGTGTTTGGCCTTTGATCACCGCCAAAGTTGTCCATCTTCAATGAATTTCATATTTCTGAAATATCCACAACGTCTTTCCTTTTACATATCAAACACATGATCTTATTGTAGTCATTCAGACAGAAACTTTCCAGAGGCACACAGACTGAGCACAAACAAACAAGCCACGAGGAGAAAAAAAAGCAAAAACATAAAAAAAACAGAGAAAGACAAAGAGAAAAGGGAGAAAACTCATCAGTTGTCCATCTGGCGGATGACATCCTTTGTACCCTCTCTGTCATTTCTTTCTCATCTGCTAGGATGGACAGAATCTCCCCTCTCTCCCTCTCTGGGATGACTGCTTCACTCAAGTCCCTGGAGACACCTTTTTCCTCTGTCTCTCTCTCTCCCGCTCCTCTCCCCTCTCTCTCTCTCTCTCTTCCTCTCAGTGGCTGCTATTTTCCTGAAACTTTATGAATTAGTTACAACCCTTTTTTCTTTCCTCACCTCCTCTCTTACTTTCTCATCTCAGCCTGGACGCGAATTCAACACCTGCCTCTAGACAAACTGTCCGTCTCTCTGTCCATCTGTCTGTCTACGGCTACCCTCCCCCCCCTTTTTTCTCAATGCCTGTCTGGCCCAAAAGCTCCCTGGGAAAAATACAAGATGAAATTGAAAAAAAAAAAAAAAAAAAAAATTATATAGATATATTTTTTTCGAGAAAAAAGTTAGCGCTCTCGCATTCGTAAATGAAATGCAGCTGTGGATCGAATGGCCTCACACCCCCCCCTCTCCCTCCTACTCCCTCTAAGATTGGGCAGACACAGGGGGTGGTGTGTATGCGTGTGTGCGTATTTGTGTGTCCAACTCCTTTGTGACCGCTTTCCTGAACCCGAACCCTCCCTTGCACAGAGGGAAATGGCGGACTGTGGCAACGACAGGGCAGTTTTACAGTGCACCGGGCTGAATGTTAAACTTATATTTAATGTATGACATTTCACACAAATCATCCGGCCACAGACATGACCCTGGGGTATTCCGCAGATTGCTTTTTCAGTGCCTCAGCAACTGTGGAATTATTCGTCCCAGAGAGAGAGGGAGAGAGAGAGAGGGAGGGGGGGAAAAAAGCCTTTGAGTTTGGCGAAATGATCGCCCTCTCACTGCTCTGGCCATCCCAGACTGGAAGCTCGCTCTCTCTCCCTCTCTCTTTTCTCTGTGATATCATGATCGCAGGGCTGTGCCAAATTGAAAACATCTTGGCAGTCTGGAGGCTGTATGAAATAACCATATATTATGTGTAGTATAACACCCGATTGGATAGCAAAACAATTATGCTGTTTTGCAGTCTCAAAAGATTCCTTGCACACACCCCCCCTCAACCCTCCTCTCCCTTCATTTCTATGTAAAAATCTTCAGAGGGGAGTGTGAAAAATTATCTGAGATTTGTAAATTGGAGTTGGATTTTTAACCCCGTGCCCCCTCCCAGAATCTCGTCTGATATGAATAAGTTGACAACAGTTTATATGTACACACCCCAGCATGTCCATCTGTACGGATTATGAAAAACGCTGTAAATATCCCGTATTCGATTCCCCTCTGTGAGGCGTTTCTTTTGCACCGACACGATATGGAAATAGTGGCAACCACAATAAGAGTTCATGAATACGCAGTGAGGAGGGCCCTAACAGCCCCAAAACACTGCAGTGCTGGAAATAAACACAGGCCTGCTTTTTTTTTGCCACCAAGGCAAGCTTTTCAAATTGCAGAAAAACCATACGGAGAAAAAAAAACACTCAACGTTTTCTTGGCTTTCTTGTCAGCTCAGCCTTGCAAAAACAATGTATTTATACCGATGGGCTCTACAGTTGGGTCATCCATTTTATCTGAGGGGACATTTTTCAACATTTAGGTTTAGATGTGAGCGGCGCGCTGTCCACTACATCAGCGTCACTCGCTCTTTTCAAGGTTAGACGGCGGGCGGGGAGTTTAAGAGCGCTAGGGCACGGCTACCTGTCACACTCGCTATGGCACACACACACACACACACACACACACACCTACAGGACTCGTCGTGCACGTGTATTTAAAGAAAAAGTCAAATCCTCAGATACATCTTTATTTACATACTGTATAAATATGACCGCTGTTCCTTGATGCTCATGATTTATACCTAAAGCAGTGTGTAAACAAGTGAGATAAGAGGATTTAAATCTTTGCATCAGGCCCAATTAAGATGAAACATTTGGTACAGCTAACACCACCAGCAACGTAAACATTACAGAAAGATGAAAATGAAAAGGCTACCACCGCTGTTCAGTCCACACCACACACACATTAGCACTTAAACAACAGTATGTTTTAAAGAGAAGGCCCAAAAAATGTTCAGGAACAACAACACCCAACTACGTTCGCCTGTTGTGCCTTCAAGCATAAGTTCAGCCTACGACATGATATCCAAGTCTGTGCATTCGGCTCACTACTCATGATAAACAACTGAGATAAGAGGATTTGAATCTCTGCATCGTGTCTAATTATGAGGAATCATTTGATACAGCTAACAAAGTCAGCATTGTAAACATTAGGAAAAGATAAAAAAGAATATCATACACTGTGTTAGTCCCCCTGAAAACACACACGGGCAAATACACAAACACTCTAAGTCACAACCACAGTGAACAGCATAATTATCAGTTTCCCCTCAGGGCGTTAGGAAACCTGTTCCTAATTGGAACCCAGTTGGGACTTTACATGGATTAAAATACATGAGGCTTCAACAGGGAAACACACACACAAACACACACGAATATAATAAAAACACACCCGCCCAATGAGTTGCCAGCATTCCCCCCCAAATTTTTATTTACGCTAAATCTGGCATGATCCCCGTTGTCTCGCTACACACGGGTCAAGCGCAACAACACGAGTCTCCAAAGCACAATTACGCCACTATTTTCCCCCTGTTTTGTATTCTGTTTTTCTTTATTTTTGTTCCATTTCCCTGACTTAAGCTGTTGTCTAATGGACAGCATCGTGACAGAAAGGAGTTTGGTATCAGATTGAAGCCGGTTGCCCTTTTTGCCAATTTGCGAGCAGCCTCCTCTGTACTTGTAAGATGGCCAATTAGCTGACCGTCTGACAGAGGCTCTCTGACTGTGGCTATTAAAACACACACTCGTAGGCGCAAGCATGCACGAACGCTCGCACACATACACGCGGTGCGAGTTCGCAGACACACATGCATACATGTGCTGACGTACACACACACACACACACACACACAGTACAGTGCTGCCTCCGACTGTCCATCGCTATCTGCTGTTTTTGCGAAGAGCGTGCCTAGGCCTCACCCCTCACCTTCTACTCACAATTAGGAAGACACACACACTTGCACGCACACGCACCTTCATTTTCCTCGCCAAAAGACGCTATGCTCCCTGACCTCTTTCAACCCCCTCCCACTCCCAACCCCCCACCTGTTCTCCCTCCAACCTCCTCCTCTCTTCTATCTCTTCTTCACCTTCTCCCAAACCTTCCCGTCTCCTCCCTCCTCCTCTTCTTCCTCTCCACTTCGACCCTCCTCCTCCGTTATAATTCTCACCTCATTTTCTCTTCCCTCTTTTTCCAACCTCCACCTCCTTTCAAACTTTCTCCTCTCATCTCCCTCTCCATCCTTCTCCATCCCATTTGTCTGACTTCTTTCATCTTCTCCCACAGCTTCCTATTCAAACTCATCTATACCATATCTGTTTGGATTACTGGTGTCACACACACATTTTCACACTGTGCTCGCACATTTTTGGAGGTACTCGTTGTTTGGTTATGTTAATAAAACCAGAGACGATCAATATTCACCTTTTTTCACCAAATCATCTAAACAATGATCCATGCAAATATACATGCACATTTAAATATAAACATGAGCGTTAATGCACACAGACATCTAAACACATTGTGTATGCATGGACACAGCGCACGCAGTATGCATATCTTAACACACACATGTTGCTGATTTGAACTTGCTTTATAACCACGCCATGCTGTTTTACTGTGGTAGCATTTGACCCACTATAAAAAAAACTTTAGGAAAGCCGAGCAGTAATTGAAAAAGAACATACATTTTTAACCATTATGCCATTTTCTTTGTGCAGTCTAATGAATTTTTAAAAAAAGTCACAAAAAATAAATAAATGAAAGAACAGATGAGTGAGTGACGGTTCAGATTTCTAAGACCAGATAATATGGACACATCAACACAAACACACATGCACCCTGGGGACCTTCCCCCTTGAATCTCAACCTTTATGCACCCCCCAACCCAAGCCAACACCACCCCCTTCCCCCTTGTCTTTGTTGTCCATCAGAGTGGTTTGTTTTAAGCCGCAGCTCCGGTCCCGTCACCCCTCTCCCTCCACGGTCAAGTTCAAGGGTCCTCTAGGAACACACGGTGTGGTTGTGCGGGGGGCGGTGGGTGAGGTCAACAGTTCCCTGGGACTATAAATGCACGAGGCGCGGACACCTGCAGGCGTACATGCTTGTGCACCAGCCGCACACATGGACACCCGCATTCACCACCACATGATCACACGTGTATATAAACTGCATGTGAAGGTAACACAAATATACACCTATTCAACAATTCTGGAGCAGAAGAATTCACAGAAGCATGCGTTTCGACCTCCACAAAAAAAAAAGAGAAAATGAATAAATGAAATGTAGTGACACCTACACACTCATCCCGGTGCACCTGCTTCCTCAAGGTCTGTCGGCTGCAGTCAAAATGGTGGACACAATAACACCGGGCTTAGCTTTGATTCCTAATATGGAGGAAACAATTCTATTTTTCTGTGGGGCCACTGATACTTGGAGATAGAATTCAGCCTCTCTCCCCTCTCTCTCACACACACACACCACACCCTTACTCACTCCCTCTTTCTATTTCTCTTTCTTGATATATTTGGACATTACTGTGTGTGTCAGCTTCAGCAGAAACACGGGGAGAGGGGGGGAAGAGAGCGCTTTTGACACACACATCCAAAAAATCCCTTCAAAGAAATGCGAAAGAGAGAATATTGTCATGTAAAGGAATACATTGTTTAATTTAAACAGATCCTCAGTTAACACAGATTTATATTAGAATCCACGTTCAAATTCTATAAATTGCATTTAAATGCCACACAAAGTTAACATATCTGAATAAAAATAGCCGTCTTATATTTTTACTGTTATTTCACAATAACACTGGCAAAAAGGAAACTTTAGTTCTGCTCTGCTAAGATTTATTTGCATTGTAAATGCAATCTGCATGTCTATCTGCAATTATTTCTAATTAATTTTCATCGAATTCTTAGGAGACTATTTCAGCCCCAGAATTAACACAAAAGAACTTCCTGCCTCAGTTCTCACACCAAAGATAATTATAAAGTTAAGAGGGTTTGCTAATTTAAAAATGCTATCTGCATGACATCAAATATACATCTTTGATCTCACCCTGTCCCTGATGGTTAAATGCCTTTAATTATATTCAGAAAAATTAACTTTCTCTGAATAATTAACAGTGACTCTTCTTTTTGTTTGTATGTAGAGTGCGTTGCAGACTTTTTGCTTAATTAATTCCAGCGACAAACAAACTCCTATCTCCCAGTATATACATACTATTATTCAAACGTGCAGGGAAAATCCATCAACTGCATATCAAAACAGCGCACTCAATTGTGCATTTCCAATTGCTTTCATGCAATACGTGCAAATGGCGCAATAGCTTTGCCATTCCCCACACACAGGCACACACACACACATATGACTTGCACTTGGAGCAATTTCCTTAAATCTCTGCATACCGTGAACCATAATCCTTATACATTGTGAAAATTGCACAAAGCACACATATGACCCACATGTGTTCTTGACGATCAGGGGGGACCTTCTCCATATCTCATTATATTCCCCTATAGCATATCAGCATCTCCCTAGGTGAATGTGTATACATACACAGAGAAAGAGAAAGAGTCAGATGATTCATATTATCTTTATCACCCGGCTACAGGAGCCGGCTCGCCTCCCCTCTTTCCTCCTCCCCATTATGTAAAACTATGGATTACGTTTGGTATGCGCATGAATCCCGCATTCAGAGGTGTGTGTGTATGCATGTGCGTGTGTGTCGTGTGTGACTTTATGGGGTGTGTTTGCGAGGACAGGGGGGGAGTGGGGTGTATATACATCCATGCATGCATGTATGCATCCATGCAGAGACCCCCTCCATGACTCTCTCCCTCCCTCTCTCTCCATCTATCATGCATCCATAGGTCTATCAGCTTCGGGAATGAGGTGTGGAGAGAGAGGAAGGGGCGCAGGGTACACGGGGGGGTGGGAGAGAAATAAATTTAGCCCCCCTACTTTAAAAATGCACATACATTTCCATACATTGAAAAGGCAGTGAGGTGCACACACCCACTGCTGCTGTATCCCCAATATGCGTCCCCCCCCTCCTTCACAGGCACACACACAACCCAAAACACCAAATACAGCTAAGATGAATGTGTGTGTCCCGTTCAGTGGGTGCGGGTGAAAATCTACCCCTTGCCATATTTATCTTCATAAGAGCAGAAGGTGCATGTGTGTTTGTCTGTATACATACTGGTTGTGTGCCTGGAGTCTGTGTGTGTTTGTTTTTTTGTGTCTGTGTGTACATAAGTTCATTTACCTCAACTGAAGAAAAAAAGACCCTAGCTCCTCGTGTGTGTGTGTATATATATATATATATATATATATATGTATATATATATAAATAAAGAAAACTCAACAACATAGATTTTATGATTTCGCAATGTAACGCACATCAAAATATCGCAGCATGTACTGCAGGTCCAAAATAAGCAATTCAGTCAATCGAACGTCTTGGGAGTTTGCACGTCGCAGAAGCTTCACGCTAAATTCGCAACTCCCAAACTCCTTCCGCTTTTCATTTCCATGCCAAAATGTATTTGTTGATGCATAGATTCCAAAGAGTTTATAGTCTATTTGCCATCCGCCTTGTAGCAAGGCTTTCAGACACCAAAACAACAACCACGACCTTTCCCTAAAAAGCAGCCGAAACACCCACCCCCTTGTAGATAATGACGGCCTGTCGTGAGAGAGGAGAGAGAAACACGGGTGTGGTATTATTAAGCAGACTAGTTTGTTCGGGAGAAGTGTTTTTGGCTTTTAAAAAGTTCCATTTTGCACTCCCCAGGCGCCGCATATGGGGTACCCCAGGGAGGCGTGTGTGTGTGTGTGTGAGAGAGTGTGTGTACTCTAAAATATTCCGACTGAGCTGTCTAGCGGCTCACAGAGCAGGGAGATGTGTCCTGTCTCCTGCATTCAAATGTGAGTGGGTTTTGGAGAGCAAAAGTAAACAGATATGCTTGCTTGAACACACACACGAGAACGCGTGTAGGCGCACACCTGCTGTCTCGACACATGTGCGTGCGTGTACGCACAACCGCACACAAATACTGTATGAATATGAGCATGCACATGTGAACAACAAGGCACACGGGTGTAAGTGTGTGTCTCCCCATCTGTTGTCCGTCCGCATTTCCACCGATCTGCCCATCACGCTCATCACTAGAACGTCTGCTCGGCTCGGCCAACACAGCAGCGTCAGTCAACCGGCATTATATCATAAATAAATTAGAAAGATTTTTTTTAAAAAGAATGTTTCATACGGGACCAACGTCAAGAAGCAGGTCGTCACGGACTTGCCCTTTCGTAAGCTGCAAAGCTACAGTTTTATATGGCGACGTAAACCTCGGCAGGTCCACATTCTCAATTCACTCCTTATAAGCTCTTTAATGCTTTTCCATATCACACCTGCAGTATATGGGCTGTAATATAAGATAGCCCAAGACAATGAGCTGTCCAGTTGCCGAGGGGGTTAGCTGACAGCGTGTTATGAGAGAGGAGGCAGCGGGGATAGAGAGAGGTCGAGCGAAGGGTAGGATGGGGCCCTTCAAACAAAATATGACCCTTAAAAAGCCTCGCCGATTGTGCGATCCGAATTCTCCTTGCTACCATATTTCCTCCTACTCTTCCCTCTCTCTGCCCCCCCCCCTCTTCCCTGCTCTCACTGTTGTCCCTCCTTCACTTCCCTCTTTCCTCACTCAATCCATTCACACACAGATGTGTTGTCTGTCATGACCATGATGATAAATTAGCGCGGGTGCTGCTGGTGAAATAGGAGCTGGTGTCTGAGTGCAGAGGGTGATCCTGTGGACAATGCCAGGGATGAACCACTGATAGTTCAGCTGTGACTCGATTCTGGAGAAACGCTTTGGATGGGACCGTGTCGGAGTCATATTTGCTTCCAGTACAGTTACAGTGTCATTCTATGTGAACGGCTGAAAGGCCAAAAAAAAGATCTTAAAAATACTTTTCAGCCACAGTGTTTGGATTTCATTTTTCCTTTGTTGTTATTCCCCTGAAAAATACATTACAAAATAGCAGATCGTGAAAAAAAACAGCTTTTCTTATTTGATAGACAGAAACACCATTAGCTTTTAAGGTGAATACCATGCACGAGCTACAAATGAACTATGAACTTAAAAAAAGGAAAAGAAAGAAATGTACAACTTTCTAGGTTTTATTACAGTGGGAGAATGTTTCAGATGCCTGAGTGTTTATGCCCGCGCCAACAAGTACGATCACAATCTTTGGTTACAACAGAATGGCCTTGTCTTGTCACCTGGAGCACTGCAAAAATTGGTCTCATGTATGTGTGTGTGTGTGTGTGTGTGAGTGTGTATGTGTGTTGGGGGGGCTGCAGGGGGCTGCATGCATGTGTAGCTGTTTTTTTCTTTTTTTTTTTTTGAGTGTGATTCTTTTACCTGCAGGCTTTGGTTTTTTTGTGCGCCTGTTTGTGTCTATGCTTGCGTTCCTGTGTGTGTGCACGGACATGTGTTTCTCATGAAGGCCCATGCCGGGCAAATTAATTCTCAGAAGTTGCGTGGCGGGGGCTCTCCTTCCCTTTGAAATGGGGCATACTGCTCCCTGTAATCAATAAGTCAAGCCATCTCGGCCGCATGTTGCAACCCCCCCGGCACACAGATGAAGAAGCCCAATTTACTCATCATAAATTCTGATTCCCACAATAAATATGAGAGGAGGTCCCACGGTATTAGAATATCTGGAATCTCAGGGGCGTTTGAAATGCCGGCTGGCCCTCGCCTCGGCCTGGAGTTGCTTTGTTGGTTAGAATATGTGTTTTGTGTTGAATAATAATGATGTGGGGGTCAGGAATATTTATTTCTGATCAGAGAAGAAAATTCAAAAAGGCATTTTTATTGATAAAAAAATGAAAAAAAACCCCACATAACCCAGTTTCATACCTGCATTTACACAGCACACAGCATCAAATCAAATAAGTGTTCCCACATTCAGTGAAAACACATAACATGCAACTCAGAGGTTTTTGTCTACCTTTTGACAAAATTTCTCTCTTTCCTAAATCTTGGCATTTTCTAATGAACCTCGACAGGCACCTCCAGACAAGTGGTGACGTGTGCAGGCGAAGGCATGTGACGTCGGGGACACGCTAATCTAACGGACAAGTGCTGTCTCTACTGTTTAAAGCCTGTGTGCTCAGTAGGTCCAGGCGCATGACAGTGACCTGGGGAGGGGAACGTGTGGCGAAAATGTGACACACCTACAGAGGGCGGGGTGGGGGCTGCTGAACGGCCTCCTTGAACATTATGAAAGGGGAGAGCCAGAATAAAAGGTGGAGGAGGAAGAGTTTGTTCACACGTCTGTGTTATCTGTGTGCTTTCTGTTGGCGATCGCTGCATGCGTACCTACATGTTTGCAAGCAAATGCTGCCAAGTGTATTTGTATGCATGGTTGCATGCACATCTGTACAAGTGTGCACGTGTATGTCTGCGCTAGCGTGCGCAAACATGATTTAATGCAACATGGCATCCCCAACACCAGTGGCGCTCTATCTATCTTCTTTTTGGCAAGGACTTCCTGCTCTCCCGAGCGGTTCCGTCGATACATGACATTTATGAGGCTCCCATGAGCCCCGGCACATGTTGCCCAGACAACTGAGACAGCTTCAGCGCCATGACAACAAAACGCCAAATACTGTCACGGCCAAATCTGAGTGGCCTGCTGCCAACAAGGCGGTTGAAATCGTCCAGGAGAGAGCAACATTTAAACAAAAGCTCGCTTCAGCTGATAAGAAGAGAAAACACACGACATGAGATGATAAGGAGAGAGGACAGGAGTAAGACGAGAAGGAGACTCAGTCGCAAAGCAAACCGGAGGAGAAAGTAGTTTTCCTTGCTAGTCAATACAGCTGTCTTCATTTGTAAGGCAGTGTTAAGAGCACTAATTCCTGACCTGTTAGTTACATCTGAGAAGAGCGAGCTGCGCCGGGTGCTAATCCATAAGTCTGCTGCTAAGTGGTTCATCAGCAAGTGCCTGAGATCGAATGTCACCAATTAAGACGGCTAAATGCCCGGCTAATTGCGCTCAAAGTGTAGTGCTCCGTCTCTCACATGATCACACATGATTAGAGACAGCTCACACCCGCACACACGCGCAACATAAAAGCAGCTGTGAGTATAGAAGAGAACCAAAGATCTGATTGGCAAAACAATTTACCCACATAGTCACATCATTAGCAATTAAGATCAAACACATTTCAGCTTTATTGGCCAATAACACAGATGGAAGTTTTGAATGGGTGAGCGTTTACAGATAACAGAACACTGTCTGAACAGCTGAATTAAAGTAAGCTTAATCACAATTAAAACTACACGCTATTAAATTAAAAACAAATCTCCTTGAGTGAGTTACTCACAGAACCTAATTGAAATTAATCTCGTTTTTTTTAATTCATTCTAAGATCCGTCCAATAGTCAGCGTATTGTTTCCTCTGCACAAAATATAACACTCACAAGCGTGCGTTTTGAGGAGGAGAGATCTGGTGAAGAATGAGAACAGATAGCATCTGCTCCGGGCCTCTCCCTGCCTTGGCCCACAGGTCTGAAGAGCAGAGCGAATTGTGTCTGAAAGGGGATGATACCCATCGGAATGTTAATGGCGCTGAATATTTCAGAGGTGGGATCATCACATGGCAGGAGGAGGACGGGTGGGTTTCCCGAAAGCATTTAGCGGTCGAAGTTCCTCTCTGTTATTGTAAACCCGGAGTCAAAGATGATTTCAATGCACAGCTAACAAGGCCCAGTTGCTGTCGGGGAGGTTTGAGATGGTTGTCTCTCTCCCCCTGTCTCTCTCTCTCTCTCTCTCTCCGGGCGCTACACACTGAAAAGTTAGAGCTTGTCGGAAAACGCCTTTGAATAATAAGTCAGATAATTTTCTTTCCTAACTTTTTTAGTTTCCTTCCTTTTCATTTGAATTAATGGAGCAACCAAACACAACTGATTATTTTTTTCCTCCTTAGTCTGAGCTGTGCATAAATCTCAGGATGTGCTGCTTTTTGTAAAATAACCTGCCGTCAGACTGAAAACCATTCAAAAGCAATAAACACAGGTAACTCATATTCCTTGTGGCTCTTTTACAGTATTTGTCATGATGAAATATCAACTAGCATTACACATATGGTAAATCCAGTTACCATGGCTATACGACATAAGTGGTTCTTAAGGCTTTTTTAAGCAAGAAAGAAAAATCATGGGAGCCATAAAAAAAAAACAAGGGGATTGCCCCAACAGCCCTTATAAACATCTGGCAACCACTACGGTACCTTTATTTCAGCCAAAATGACTGGTTGTGTTAGCCTTGAGAGAGCGAGAGAGAAAGAGGAGGGACAGGCTGAAAGGAGGCTCTCACTTTTCTTTTTTTACCAAAGTGAAATTGAAGTTCTTTGACAAAAAAAGAGGGTAGAAAAAAAGAGAGCAGGAGGAGGAGACGGGGTCTAAAATTAAGAGAATTATTGCATGCTCCCAGATGTGCGCGAGGAGGATGACCCGGGAAAGTCAAAGTTGTCCCCCATCAATCATTGCCATATGCTTCTAGAGAAATGGATCCTGCAGGACACTTCATATTCCTCTTTCTGATTAGTTCATTTGAGAGATGAAGACGAGAGAGAGTGGGGGGGGGATGGATGGCGGAGCTCTCTGAAAATGGACGGCCCCGGTGTAACCCAAGAACAGAGAGGGTTCAATGTCAAAATTAAGGCCTGCTATTTAAGACTTCAGGGATCTTTTTTTTTTTTTGTCGGCCTATCCCTCACTCACCTTTTTTTTTCTCCCCTCCTGCGCTCCATCTTTTCTTTTCAGAGGTTGGTGTCAGGGAGCGATAGAGCGAAGGCAATGTGTTCTTAACTCTGATCAAAGGAGGGAGAGAGGAAAGCTTTTCTAATGACTGGCATTCACTCTCCTTTCTTAATCCATCTCTCCTCCTTACCCTCTCCTGTCTCCCATCTCTCCCCTCTCTCTTTCACTCGCCTTTTCTCTCTCAGGGCATTGGTAATTATCGGCGAGGTCTTAGTGACTGCAAATGAAATTACCATTTAAGAGAGAGGGAGAAAGAGACATCCCCTTTGCCATAGGAGAGGGCTTAAGTGAGGCGGCTAGGGTTTCAGCTATTGATTTTTAAACTGCTACATCAGAGAGTGTAATGCTTTCATAATTTCAAATAAACTGTCTGGTTACGAAGTACTAATGAGAGAAAGAGTGAGAGCAGACCAAACGAAGTGAGAGAACGATGGGGGTTGAATTTTAAGTGTTGACGTGCGTGCGGGGAAATTAAGCTAATGCACTGGTCAGACAAAATGATCAATGTGTCAATAATCCTGCAGCAACTGGTAGTTTTTTAAAGAAATGTATGATGGCTATTAAATATTTTCTGATAATCAATGATGAATATGTAAATGCAAATGCCATCGTTGCACTGGTACGTTACGTATGATCTGATTTTACATTTTACTCTGAAAATCACCAGCAGGTAATAAATAAAAACGGGGAAAATGTGGAACGTGTCGTTTCATTTCGCACAAACACCGCCATTCAGCTGGAAAAAATATATTCCTCCACAAATATCCAATTTCCAGCCCTCCTTTAAAAAATATGAGTGCGCTAGGTAGTCACTCTTCCTCGCGGATATAAGTCACATATTCCTAAGAAATTTCAAATGTGTGATGAGCAAAATAATATTTTTGTCCGAAGGTAATTGGAAGTAATGACAGTTTTTCTACTGATAGAATACAGGCTGATAATAATAATAAAGATGAGGGATGGAGAAAGGAAGATGGATTTTTGGATGACACTGCACAAACCCAAATCTCTCTCTCTCTCTCTCTCTCTCTTTCTCTCTCTGTCTCTCTCTCTCTCTCTCTCACCACAGACCGCAGGCCGTTGGAGGCAGCTTAGAAATCTCTTACATCTGGAAGAGCCATAATTCATGGGATTTGGCCTAACAGCCATGACAGGCATTGGGGCGGCCAGCAACAACTGTCTCCTGTGTTAGCAGCAGTGTGTGTGTATTAGCTCAGTGTGTGTGAAGGAGAGAGAGACGGAGAGTGAGAGACAAAGTGTGACAATGTACAGCATCTGTGAGTGTGAGTGTGTGTGTGTGTACTCGCAACTTTTTATTTATGCAGGGAACTTGTGAAGATTAGACTCCCCTGAGCGAGGTTTGCTCAACTTTTTATTTTTGTGGAATTGACTGTGGACCTTCATTAGGGCCTCTATATATCTTCATGATAGACTTCCTAGACCAGTGGTGGATGGAGTATATGTAGTCAAGTAGGGTGCAATCTTATCCTACTTACCGCTTATGCACTATACTCCTACTCAATTACTTTTTTAAGAGGCAAATATTGTTATTTTAACAGCTATAGTCAGTTAGCAAATTCATATTATCATACAAAGCATATTATCAACAAAAAAAGTATGATGCATTATTACAGATTACACTATATTTTTTATTAATAATTTGGATTAAAAATATGTATTTAATGTATTAATAACACATTTATGTTAACAATCAGAGCTGCAAAGATTATTTGTTTAGTTGTCAACTACTCAGTTTGAACATTTTTCTATAAATACAATTTAAATATGAATACATTCTGCTTTCTTTTCTCCTCTTTGACAATTAATTAAATATCTTTGGGTTGTGGACAAAACAAGACACTTGAGGATGTAATCTTTTTATTTATTTTTTTAAACCAATGTCTGACATTTTATAGACCAAACAACGAATCATTTAATCAGGAAAAAATGTCAAAAGATTAATCGACAATGGAAATAATCCTGAGTGGCAGCCTTATTTACAACAGTATTTAATCATACAACACTCTATTCTGCATCATTAGTACTTAACTTTTTTTTTTTTTCCAGAAGAAAAAATTTAAATGCAGGATTCTTTACATGCCGAGTATTTTTACATTGTGGCATTGCTACTTTTACTTACGCAAAACGTCTGGATATTTCCTTAACCGCATGTCATGCAAACTATGATTAAACTGACAGAAACAATACGACACTAGAGACAATTCAGTGAGACGAAAAATACACGAATGTTTTTCTTGGACCTATAAATTATATCCAACATTATATACATATCTTAACTCTTTGCACAAATGTTCGGCACTTTTTCGTCCGTATGTATGCACACGCATGCTCGAGACATAAACCCACTCGCTGCAGAGAAAGCAGTGCCGTCCATGTGTTTCATGGCGTGCCAGAGGCTCCCTGTGTCGGCCCTAAATATTACACACAGACAGTAGCTATCACTTCCAAGCCTGAAATCCCACATTCCACATTCCTGATTCCACCGGCTCGCCTGCTAAGCTGGGCACCACATGAAGAGCCATTGTTAGAGAGAGAGGGGTCATGTATCTCTCTGTCTGTCTGTCTGTCTCTGGCTCTCACTCAGCCCTCCTTCTCTCCCTCGCTCGGTCTCTCCGCCCAAATATCTCTCACTGTCATACTCTCCGTCTGTGACTCTCTTGCTCCGTCTATCTTTCTATTTCTCCCTCTGCCGGTTTATCTTTATCTCTTATTCCTTCTCTCCTCCGCTGTGCTTTGTCGCCCACTCTCCCACTCGCTTTCTCTTGCATTTGTTTATTTCTTTCTATACCTCGCTCAGCTTCCTGTCTCCTACTGATGCGGTTTGTCTGTGCCTCTGCTCCTCTCTACAAGACTCCTTACTTTGCCTCCTTTCCCTTTGTCTCTTTCTCTGTATCCTGCTGTCTGTCTCTCTGTCTCTCTCTCCCTCTGTGTCTCCAGATATTCATGTAGAGATTTTCTCACATGTTAGATATAGATTTACGACCCCAGCCAGATCCCCGTGGCCACTAAATTTGATACCATCCACTAAGCCACATTGTTTTTTTGTGTGTTTGGGCTTGTCTGTTGTGTGTGACTGTGGGTAAGTATGTATGTGTGTGTGTGTGTATGTGTGTGTGTGTGTGTGTGTGTGTGTGTGTGTGTTCATGCATTACAAGGTGGAGGCGGGTGACTTTTAAAGGGTTAGCTTGGGTACGGTGGGCGCAGAGGAGGAATTTACAGTTTATTGAAGCACAGCAGCCAGGTATGTGTATGTGTGTGCGTGTGAGTGTGTGTGTGTGTATGTGAGATAGAGAGAAAGAGAGAGAGAGAGGGAGAGAGAGAGAGAAAGAGGGAGAAAGAGTGCCTGTGGGTGCCAGGTGACCAGGCTAACCTCTTGGCTGGTGTTTTGGATTTAGCCTTTGGATAGCGGTGAAAAATAAAAATGGAATGCTTTTTCAATTACAGATCAGAAAGAGAGTGAACAAAGGCAGGAGTAAAAGAAAAGATGAGTTATTGGGATCTAACATATCAAGGTTTTTCCTGACGGGCACATTCTTAAAATCCGAGTGCATTAATTTTGACTTTCAGAACATTTTGTACTTGAACATTCGGAGACATCTGCAGCATGGCTATAATTCTGTTTGGTAGTTGGAGTGATTTATGTCCTGTTAAGAAGCTATTGTATTTTAAGATATTATGCATGGTTGTCAAAATTTGTAGAAGTGAACAAAAATATGAAAAAAAACAAAACTGAAATACTTTTTTTTTGCAACTCCTCTAATAATCCGAGCTTCTCAGGCATTCTGACATTACATTATTGAGCAGTGTTATATCTGAGAGCACGAGCGTGCAAGCATTCGTACGTGCAAAAATAGAACATGGATAGAATAGAATATGAAGACACGCAGACAAACACCTGTGGGAAACAGTCATTGTGTTTTTGTGCATGTTATTAATTCTGACAGTAGTCAGTTTAAAGGTAGTCGTCCTCTGCCATGCATATTTTATTGGCTGTAGGTGGTATTTGTTGTGTATTCATGTCTGTTTGAATCCTCCTTCCCTTCAACCCATTCCACAAGTTGTCAAGGGTGGGGCATTTGAAAATGGCATTGTCGAGTACCGAGGATTGTAATATTGTTGTTTGTCTGTGAGATGGTATTCGCCTTTTGATGTTTGGCTAGGAGGAAATACACAAAATAAAAGCCTTGCGAGATAAAGGTGTGTTTTTGCACATGTTTGAGTGTGCGTGTACGTGTGTTCCCTCAAACTGTTTATCTGTCAGTCAGACAAGAGTGTGTGCAAATTGTTTGCGCTGGTGCATGTGTTTGCGCGCACGTATTTTGTGTGGTTGTGTGTGTGTGTGTGTGCGTGCGTGTCCGCATCCACATCTGAAAGCCATATCTGGCTTCAGATCAAATGGTGTATGAAGGAGGGGAATGACAGAGAGAGAAAGTGATAGCTCTTTAATGTTACCTATCTACTCTCAAACCCAAATATAAGACCAAGAACACACGGAATAGGCAAGTGTGTTTTAGGGGAAAAGGAGTGACATGAAACACTTATGTAGAAAAGCTCTGAACATGACGCCGGCTTTGTAGCGGAGGGGAAAATGTCTCAGCAAACAGGAAGAAAGAGGGTAAATTGGATGGAAGGAAGAAAGAAGGCAGGGGCGCAGAATGAAACAGCGACATGCACTTTATTGTTTGTTTGTGCACGTCGACATACAGTGATATTTTGTTTTTTGACTGAATACAAACTATTTTATCTAACTCACCTTTTGCTCGTTTTTCTGTTCCGAAGGTGTCGAAACTTTCACTGCTGTCACTGTGTGGTGAAACTTGTCTGATGGGAGAGGCGTTATCATGACGACTGCATTCATGTCCATACAGTTTTGTTGATTCATGATTTCACTGAATTTAAACATGTTACATGTTAAACATTTATGTGCTTGACTGGAATAACCCTGTTGGTGAAAATATACTTATATTAAGCTGTTTTAACAACAGAACGACATTAGCCCTGCTAAACACGTTTGCCTTCTCTTTTTACCTTTGCCTCCTCTGTTCCTCCTCTCTTCCTCACAGGTATGTAGGCTGACCTGAAACAGATGAAAGTATTTACTGAGTACACTCCGGCGACACATTCTCTTCTCTCCTGCTCCCTTTTCCCCCTAAACTGCTTGTTATGACACAGATATGTGAATAATAAAGGTATTTCTATTCTTCCTACATGGGCTACTGTCCTTCTCTCTTGTGTGGTTGTTTAACACAGACGTGCACCCACCGAGTGAGTCACACACACACACACACACGTTCAAATCCTCCACATTCTTCCCCTTGCTGTAGGCCTTGCCCCCCCCCTTGTCTCACTCTCTCTCCTTACCAGGAAATTAACCTTGACATTTCCAAGACATAATTCCCCTCTAATAAAAATGTGTGTGTAAATATATATAAACAAACGTGTGAAATATTCATAGAGGGTGCCATGTGTGAGGAGGGCCTGCATTTCAAAGATGAAGGCACCGCTGGGGAGGATTTCGCTCCCTATCTGCCATCTTAACACAGCCATCATCCAAGGATCAAGTTCCCGCTACGAACATTACTTTTTGCGTAGGCTCGTCGTTACATTCAATGGAAGCCTTCGGCTTGTATAAATGAACAGTCTGCCTCAGATGTGCTGCCTATTCAAAGACAGAATAAGAATTTGAATCACTATAATGGCCAAAGAGCAGGAATGGAGGAATGTTGAATGTTCAGCAAGACGTATTGATGGCTTACAGACTAATAAAAGACATTCTGACACGTTTCAAGGACAACAGGACCAATGATACACCACACAAAAGGACAGTACAACACATAATTTGGATAGAGAACACTGGTTAAATTATGTATTTATTGCAGTTGCCAGTTATTGCCAGTTGTCTATTTAAAAGATATATTTATAGTGCACCTATATGTACTTCCTTTCCTTTATAAGTCCAATTACAGAAATAGATCTGTGGAGTCACAGAATACCACGGTCCCGTCCAGCTGTGCTGTATACTGACATTTAAAACGGCTATAACCCAGAATGCCTGTCAGCATATAGCAGCTACAATATCTTTCTATCACAAGCTGATTTCACAATGTTAGATATTTTTTGCGGGGGGATTTTACCATTGCGAAACAATGTCAGTGTGTGGCCATGTGTGCATTACTCCATACACATTTGTGATCTTTGCACATGTGCGTGCACGCTTCCCTGCTCCCATCATAATGGAATGACAGTGATGCGGATCCAAAATGGCTGGTTTTAGCATTTGGACACTGGGGTGAGGCTGAAACGAGGCAGGAGGGATACGGCAGAATGAGAGAGGGAGCGCGGGAGAGGGTGAAGGAAGCGCACACGGGTAGGTAGCGATCGTATAATACCATCATGGAACACCATCACTCCCCGTCTGACCGGGCCTCATTTTAGGGCAATGGAACTCCAGAGGAAAAGGCGCCAATGGCACATTATTCTGCCTTGGAAAATCACCCTCATGTTTTTATTCATGCCTGCGCCACAAACAACAACAGAATTTGATTTCCAGTGTAAATATTCTGGACCAATACAGAGATGGAATGAATTATTTGTGAAAATGTGTGCATCAGAGAAAGAATGCTATTTTTCATAAGATAGACAGACAGACAGAGACATGGACAGACAGACAGACAGACGGATAGATATGTGGGGAGATGGAGAGATGGACATGCAGTAACTTGTGTCATCAGGATTTGCCATACAACGATGAATATTCCTGTAATGTCACTGCAGTTTGTGTACTGATGCTGAAAAAACAATCATCATGTGTTTGTGGCTCTGATCATCTGCCAGTGTAATGGCATCTTCATAACCCCGGCCTGCTTTAATCACCACCCCTTCCTGCTGGGCCCGTGTCATATCCTGCTGAGCCCGGCAACGGTAACTAGGATGAGGTACATGTACCTCCCACGGATTACACTGCTGATGTCTCTGCAGTGACAGTGGCCCTCACCGTGACATCGAGATCTGAGGTTAGCCTATTAACGTGATGGTGAGATAGATGGACTGGAGGATGGAGATCTGCTGCAGAGCGCACCGGCAACATGCAGACAAACATAAAAAATCAACCAGAAGGTTAATTCAGTACAGATGGAGGAAACAGACAGAAAAAACAAACTAGTAGAGTGCATACCTCCACCAAGGGCCATCAGTCCCCTTTAATTCAATTAAGCCTAATCCAATATCAAACTGTATCATCCTAAATTTTACACCATGCTTAGCCATAATTTACCATCAGCTGATCTAGGATCTGCATCAGATTGTACCCATGCATAGAGACCAGCCATCTTACTATGCCTGATTTTTTTCATCAAGATCCATGCATTGTTCCCTGAGAAATTAACAAAAATGCTAGTAAACGTCCTATCTCCAAATGTTAAAGAAAGTGTGAAAAAATTCCTGGATCCGTCCCTTTATCTGGATCAGCACTAAAAGTAAATGGGGTCCATTCTGTGTCATCCAAGTTTCTTGGAAATCTGTTCAGTAGTTTTTGTGCAATCCTGCTGACAAACCAACCAACAAACAGTTGGACACGGGTGAAGACATAACCACCTTGGCGGAGGTAACAACATAAATAGCATACAGTGATTCACAATGTGAAACCAGTGGGCTGTGGGTTAAAGTGGAGGATGGCATTAAAAATGTATACTTTGCTTCAGGATCATCCATAGATGGTTTGAATTCAAAAAGTGGCATTTGGTACTGTCATATCTACTGTATGTTAGGGTGGCTGTGGAATGGAATGCATCCCTCAAATGCTTACATTTATTATTGGATTTTCACCTTTATCAATGATTCATACAAAACTTTGACTGTGATGCTCACATGAATCAATCTTCTATGGACACATTTGACACTTTACACATTGTCACAGAAGTATTAATCTCTGAAGGTGCTCACAAAGGTGAAGAAACTACATCATCTTGAATTTTAGTCAGCATCGGTGCAACTCACCTGCCCAGTCACCCACCATTGTTTCTCTAAATATTCCTACCAGATCAATTAATCCTGCTCATGAGGGGCCAAAGTCCCTTGTTAAAGATTTGTATTGAGGTGCCACTTGAAGGTAATCAATGGTAAGATATTGCCAGATTCAGAAAGGTAACCTTGAGATTTGTGCACTGTGGGCTAAATCTAGTAAAATATTGCACTTGCATCAGCTGAATAACAACTGTATGTAAGTACTTATATTCTTTATAGTCCCCATTGCTATTAGTTCAGGAAGGTATAAAAGCAATATAAATACAAGACTTACAATTATTGTAAAGAATATTGGACCAAACATCTGAGTGTAGGTTACTCGCAAGAAAGACTTTCTCAAATACCAGAAAAGGCATTTTTCTATGAGGATATAAGTTGATTTGTTGCTTTCAGGTTGATTTAATCTGCTCGGACAAAAAGGACCAAACATCTGCACATGTTCAGAAACCAATACATACACTGGCACTGAAAAGAAAGTGTACTTAAGATTTAAACTAAGCCAGATCTGGCAACATACCTACAGGCCTTTTGAGGCCCGAACCCAAGCCTCTCTTTCTCCCTTTCATTTCCTCAACTGTAGGTCTATGCGTTGTTTTTCAGAGGATGTCATTCTTTTTAAAATATGTCAAAATCCCACGGCAAGGCTGCATATCTCATCTACGTCCCGCTCTCTAAAATATAACTCCTGCTCGACACCGCTGCTATATGATATTGTGAAATAAAATATTGACTTCATAAACACAACAGCAGTAAAAATAAACCAGCCTGTGTTATGCCTAGCTGCGAGCATCTTCGCTTTAAAAAAGTAAGGTTGAGTGTGCAAGAAATGTGAAATTCACAGAGAGACGGGAAAAAAAAAAGAATTCCCAGCATGTTGCAGAATACCAATATCCTTAAGCAGGCGGGGTTTTTGATGTATAGACTCCTGCCAGTGAATTGTACAGATGAGACACTTAAGGCAAGACAATAGTGTTATAGATTGTGGCAAGAGTTAAATCAATAGACCTTCTGAGGAGTAACAAGACACCCGGTAGCAAGTGCTACTGCTACACACACATAGGAGGGGCTGGGAAACAAATGAGGACTGGCAGACAGGGGCTAAGACCTCAGTGTCACTGACTAGCCATTAGATGTTAGTGTGTATGTAGGTGTGTGTCTGTGTGTGTGCATCCCGGGCCTACTCGGAACATGTGTTATGGATGTGTGTAAGTGTGCGTGTGAATGTGTTTGTAAGGCATAAGCAAGAGCAGATACCTGTGTTTCGGTTGTACTTTTATCTCTGCTTCTTGGCCCTGTAATCTCCCACTGGGCATCAAAGCAGAGCCCCATCACTAGCTCCACCACACCCCTATATATCCCCCAGATCCCTGAGTGTGAGTGTGTGCGAGTGTGAGAGAGAAAAACAGAAATAGAAGAGAGTGAGAGTCAAGAAGAGACAAGAATACGTGAGAGACAAGAGAAGAGAAGGGAGATAGGATGGGAGAATTAAAAACAGGAAAGGAGAAACAGAAAGGTGTGTGTGAGTTTGTGTGTGTTTGTGTGCGTGTGTGTGTGTGTGTGTGTGCGCACTACAGAGAATGAGTGCCTCCTCTCTCCCACAGACAGGAGAGACGGGCTTTGCATGGAGCTTTGGACCGTCACCCAGCCATGGCTGTCATCCAAACCCAGCCTGCGAGCACCTCTCCAGGGCAGCTTCTGCTAAACCCTCCCGGGTCTTACTCCCTCTTACTCCACCTCCACAGTCTCTTCCACCTCTGATCCAGGATCAGCGGTTCCCGGGGCCCTGATAGGTGTCAAGGTCCATTAACCTGGAGCAGGTCTTATCATATTCATCAGGAAGATCAGAGATCAGATTTATCTCTGTTTTTATCAGATTTGAGGCTTCAGAAGGCTGCCAGAGATGTCATGGCTGTATGGTAATGTGATGGAGGCTAGTGACAGACACCCTGGAGTGGCAGGCACACTCCAGCAGGTATACGGCCGGAGATCCACACTCACACAGATCGACACACATACACTCACACAAACACAGTCAAATTTTTTTTTTTGAATCTGTCAGCAGTTGCTTGGACCTTTTTGATGGGGGTGTCAGGTTTGATTAGTTTATGAAACGGGACAATCTCACCCGCTGACCTTTCTAGACGTTCCATCTAGAGCTAAATCTAATCTAATGTAAAAACAGTTGTCGCCTATGAGCCAACCTTGTGAGGCATGATGAGGTTTTTTTTTTTTTTGAGCTAAAATTTAAGTTAAGTTAGAAAAAGTCAAAAGAAGTCTGGTTCATTTTTTCAGTTACACTTTATGTTAAGGTCCTTGTAATAAGCGTAGGTAACAATAGCAATACAAACACATTTATTGAGTTTAACTAACTTACCCATTACATTATCGTTAAACCTTGGCAAACCTTGTTTGTTGCTTTACTGAGATTAACACATAGCTTATCATGTATTTATAAACAGTTAACTATTTGTTGTAGCTACAGGACCTAAAGTTATTAATAAGTGCATAATGAATAAATTATTAACCTTAACAAGGCATTGGTCTTGCTTTAGATCTGGTGCATAGTTAAGAAGTGTGTAATTAATCACTAATGAATGCATAATAGAGTATGCATTAATCTTAATACAGCAGCAAAAAGCTTAGTTATGATTTAACATTGACATAATATGTGAGTTAGTAAAATGTGTTAGTAATGCTATTATAAACTCATAAGTGTCTTATTAACATCCTTAAGGGTCTATCAACTGTGAAGTTTCTTATAAGTGCTTATAAATGTCTGATATAATCAACAATAAACATTTTTTATCAGTTTATAATTAACACTTACATAGTCCTATTTATGTTAATAAGCATCTTATGAGGACTTACAAAGGCATTATTACCCATGAACACTAAGCAGAACTGTTTTTCTTTAGTGCAGAGATTGAAATCTACATTACGGTCAAGATATCAAATCTGGGTAAAATCTATGTTTCAGTGCTGATCTTTTCATAATTAAGTGCAAACAAAACACAAAAGAGATGGTGTACTTACTGTAAATACAAACAATATTATAGTAAAAACTATAAGGTATTGTCATATATAAGGGAGTCTAAATATTTTGTACATTCAATGCATCAACCTTAAAAATGGGATTTATGTGTATAAACAAATGTATAAATATACTGTCACACACACAATTCAAAATCCCTCTGAGATGAACACATCAGCAACAATTTTTGGACGCACTTATGCACTTCACCAGCTCTCACACCAGATTTTTTTCAGCCTACTTCTTATCTACATCTGTTGAATAAATATTTTCCATTTATTTGACATTTCGTCTCCCCACTGGATTCCACCAAATGTCAAATATTTTGATAGCACACGTTCCAAGGCTAGCCACTTATTTTCATTCAGTTAGCGGCACCTCCCACATGACCTCCAACCCCTAACCCTGACCCCCCAGCTGCTATCCCCAACTGTGCTCCCGGTGCCGCTAATGAATTATTGCTGACTCATCATGGTCAGCGGTGAGTAATCAACCTGACACTTTGGGCTCGAGATACATGGCCGTGGTGCTCGAATAGTCGTTTAGGTCCCGCGCTCTGTCCGCTGGCTACAACCACAGGGAGGAGGAGGAGCATGTGAGGACAGGTTTGGAGAGTAAAACAAATGCCAAAAACAAGAGTGGAGTTTCGTTTTGATATGTTGATCTTTATTTTGATATTCTTTAGTTTACCTATGGATTGAACTGAAACAAAGCATTTATGATAAACCTGCTTCATAATCATCATCGAGAGAAACAACGCACTGAACAAATGTTGCTTTGTGGTTTAAAACAAAGGAGATTATAAAAGTTAAAAGGATTGTGGATTTATAAAGGAGATTTGGAGACGAGAAGACTGAGATCACTTTTTTTTTTATTCACAAAGAGACAAAACAGACACGCAGTAAGCACACACATACACACACATGTACACATCTCCTGCAATCCTGCCCTCATCAACATCCTTCTTGGAAAATCACCGCGGCTCTGAAAAGTCATTTCAGCCACAGTAGCAGCAGGCCCTTAAAGATTCATATTCCTATTTACTGTCTGCCTTGCCTCTCGCGCACACACACACACACACACACACACACACACACACACACAAAGCCACAGACACATGCACACACACACATACATATATACACACCAAGCCAACAAACCCAGCAGGGTTAGGTTCATGAATAAAGGAGGGAATTAGCGCGGACCTGGGAAAGTCAGATAGACAGATAGAGAGAGGTGAAGGAAGAGAAGAGAGGGAGCTATTAAACTGTATGAAAAGCATCAGAGGGAAGGGGGGAAATCTACTGAGGGGAGGTACAATCAGTAGAGATGAACAGAAAAAGGGGAAATTTAAAACAAGAGAGGAAGGAGGGAGAGAGGAAGATGGAACTGAGAGAGGAAGAAACAGAGAGGAACAGGAAGATAAGAACATAAATAGACAGAGAAGACATATATAGAATGAGAGACAGAGGGGGGGAGAGAGAGGGGTGGCCAGTAGCTTTACTCCTAATTTAAATTGCTTGTGTCAATCCTGTGCTGCATGTGGAGATAGCACAAAATGTCCATTTGTCCATGTGTGCATTTGTGAAAAGAGCTAGATCATTGTGGCGGTGAATATCTACACACGGCTCAACATGCCAGGTATAATCTGTAAAACCTCTATGTAATCCCTACACACACACACACACACACACACTCACACACTCATACACCCACACACCCACACAAACAAATAACAGAGCGATATCGACTCAAATAACAAATTTATTACCAAAGTAATAATATGTTTTAAAGCAAGCAGCCCATAAGTGAATAATGCTCACTGATACGAAGCTGCCGTCTGCATTACTGGAATCGGAAATATCATTGCACCATAAAATGACATTACGTATACTGAAAGAGCAGAGGCAGAGATAAGAACTGGAGGAAGCTTGATGTTAATTTCAAATAAAAGAAGTAAGAGAACAATCACAAAAAAACAATTACACAGGATGAAAACACAAAAATGGCAACAATAGGGACAGTAAACATCTCTCAATCACCAGAAGGGCTGCAATCATCACAGTAAGCCCAGTACCAATATACTGCGCACAGATTTTATAATGTGTGTGCAGGCTACGCGTGCTTGTGTGTGTGTGTGTTTATCAGTGTGTGTGTCTGTCATAGGGGAGAGAGAGCCAAGAGGCCGTTACCCTGCACCCAGATAATAACCTGGTTTTATAATGTTGCATATCTATATTCAGGCCAGTTCCCCCTGGGGGGGAGGCAGAATAATAACGCTGGCCATTTTACCCCTCCTAGTGGGCGGCCATTTTCTGCCCTGATTCTCAGCATGGACCTCTCCTCATTCCCAAGGTAGCACGTAATGGATGCCGCGACGAGATGGAGTGACATTGTGGTGTCTGAAATGTGAAAAGCCTATTTGCCGACCTGCCCTCCCTCAACGGGGTGGCTGGTGGAGATACGGGAGATGTTTATGCCTAATCCTCTTTGCAATTCCATATGTTGTCATTTCTGATGATTGTCTGTATTTACGGTAAATTGGCAAATTTAGAAAATAGGTGCAAAACAGCGGTGAAATTTGATATCTTTTCGTCCAAAACAAATGTAATCCCATAAGTGTTCTGAGAACCTATGGCCATACTGTGTGATATTTGAATATCTTGATTGCGCAGAGTTTGCCTACATCACCAGAAAACAAAAGAAAATTGCTTTATTATCTAAAAATTGAACAAGAGTGCTGGCTTGTGAGTGCAACACTTGCACATGCACATTTACTATCAAGAGTGTGAGTTTCTCCCATAAATATATGAAAAAAAAAAGAGCTGGATAGGAGTTGCAGACAGAATTGGGAAGTAGTATCTCACATATTACAAGATTTCATCATCCGCATACAGCGCAAACACAGTTTGTAAGTTGGGAGTGAAGGAGGTCTGGAATCAGAAGGGACTGGATCCACTCCATACCATCCTGGCGAAACACCGTCCCTCTGACCAGTCAATTTCAATAAAACTACAGACAAAGAAAGGTTAGCGTATATAGATTTCCCATCGTGGTCATGCACACAGAACTGCACTGTGAGCCAGCCGTCTCGCTCTCTCTCTCTCACTCTCTTCTGAACTCTAAATGCTACTCACTCATATTCTCCATCCTATCCCTTACCTCTTCAATAATTCACAGACGGTAGCTTTCTCTGGCCTTTCAAACCTTTGAAATGTAACCTACATCCCACAAACACACCATTCTTGTTATCCGACTGATGACATGTGTTTATTCCGGCCCTCTGCTTGTTGAGCGGTGGGAGAAAAGGAAAGGGAAGGCTTCACACTTCAAAGATTATTGATTGTTATTGACAAGTTGATAGAAGATAAAACAAAAGTGCATTTCAGATATATCCACTTAAAAATGTCTTGATATGCCACTTTTGTTTGATTTTCGCTGTTGACTTTCTAGTCGTTGGCATCCAAAAAATATCCTATTTCAACCTCAAAAGCACTTGAAGAAAGGCAGTGAACTTTTTGCGGTGATTGACGGATAAACATTTGTGAGGAATGGAGTCACAGGAGAACTACATATAAGTTTGAACTGAGCCTTGATGGTGTCTCTGCTATTTTAAAAATAAAAGTTTATCGCCTTTTTGACTTATTTTCAATTGGAGATAACTGGGATCGGGGAAATATGTGAGGTAAAAACAAAATAATAAGAGAAAAATTACAACAAAAAAATCACATTCTGGGAATATTCCCCATGGGAAAAAGTTTGAAAACTTATGGGCAGCAACACCAAATCTAGTCTATCGCAGTTGAGTTGAGTGTAATAAATCAGTCCACCAGGGCTTGTGAAATGGAGGACAGTTGGAGAGTGCAGTATAGGCAGTCAGAGAGAACAGCTCTGTCCAAGACAATCATATGATGTATCATTCATACTGTCAGTATGGTGTCTCTCCTCCTCCCTCCTTCTCCCTCTCAGTCTCTACGTCTCTGTCTGTCTCTCTCTCTCGCTCTGGACTCATATCCAGTCTCCTGTGGAGGCTATGATGAAGCCCAGCTCTCTCCATCACACACAGCTCCCCAGCTGCTCGGGGATTACACATTTCAATGATGCATTCTCACACGGTGCCATTCAAATAGGCCTTTGCGCCGTGTATTCCCTGCTACTAAAGCGCCCGCAAACAGCTCTTCTTGTGAAAATGCAACTAGTTCTTGTTGATAATTACGGCAAATTCTCCAGGAAAGGGTGCCATTTTGCTGCTTACTTATTTTACGAAACTTTCCAGAGAGATCAAGGACATAATAACGGCGTGTCCTTTTTCGTCTGTCAAGCTAGTCCTGCGGTATGTCTATTAATTCGCGGTCTCCTTTTTTTCATCTTGGACTGTGCAGGGGGGGTTTTAAAAGAGCGAGCGCTGCCTCTGAATCATTTGACCTCTGCGATTTGCTAATGAATGCTGTGAGCAATCACTACTTCCCAGAAAATGGACAAAAATGATCCCTCATCTGTGAACGTAATCACTTGCTGCCATTACCGTGTGTACGTGTGCGCGCAAGTGTGTGTGACTGTCTGTCTGATTACCATCCCTGAATGAAATAGTTGTTTGGAATGATCCCATGGAGGGGGGGGGGGGTTCTTCAAGGTGAAGCAGCAGAGATGAGGTGGGATACATCCCTTTATATTTTTCGTATTAAAGGCTGAAGAGGGGAATAGACAGAAAGGGAATGGAACTAAAAGAAAGTCAAATGGAGGAAAAAGGATGGGTGACCATAGAAACGAGTGAAGTTTAATACCAACTTTCCCCTCCTGCTGCAACCCTACAGAAAGCTCATTTCAAAAAGAAGTCACAAGGATGTGGTTCTTCCCTTTGAGCACTTTATTTAACAATATGTGTAAGCGTGTTAGGGAATCAGAGTTTGTACCTGCTCTTTAGATCAGACCTAACACCCACACTTCCACCTCAAAGGCCAAGTCAAGACCCAAAGGCCCCAGTCTTGCAAGAGCAAACACCCAGTTTACACTATGTCGACTGTTTCATCCACATTCTGTCATCTTTGTTTCTTTTATTCTTCTGTTCCCACATTGTTTCCACTCTTAATAAAGTGTATTGAGAGTTTGTGTCAAATGCACTTCAAAGGGGAAGTAATGTGTGTGTGTGCGTGTGCGTGTGTGTGCGTGTGCGTGCAGATCTGAATGCCTGAACCTGCATTTGCACTCTGTAGAAATGTTGCAAGACAGACAGAGAGACACAAAGCAAAGGTCACGTTCAGCATTGTGTGATGAACTGAGTCCTTTGGAATCTCATTTCCAAAGGACTGAATCTGATCAGCGCCTCAGACGTAGACCCAGAGATGGAAAACGATGAGGAGGAGAAAGCGACGGCAGCAGAAGGGGAGGAGATGGAAGGAGGAAGTCGCAGGAAAGGAGGCGTTGGTGGAGGAGGATTTGAATGAGAAAATTCCATTTACTTGTCTGCTGCTTATCTCCAGCTCTAATGGCTGAGAACAAAGAAAAGTCCTACAGTAATCGGTTCCTCCATCAAACGCCGCAGTCACTTGTAAGGAAAATGAAAAGATGAAATGACTGAGGGCGCACCAACCCTTCCTGTTTCCTCTCTTTCTTTTATTTCTCTGACTCACCTGCTCCTTTGCTCTTTAATGACATGATGCTGGCCTGATGTTCAGTCAGTAACTATAGGAATGCACACTTCTCTTCCTCTGACCATATGGGGCAAAGAAGCCGAGAAGAAATCATGAGCTGCTGGAAGACCTCTCAATTAATCGAGCTTCCATGTTTATTGTCAGTTCTCCACCAAGCGCCTTTTTCACATACGTTTCACGGCACAACTTAAATAGAAACATAAAAGTCAGAGGTGCAAATAGAAAGAGGAAAATAAGACGGATAAAAGGAAAGTAGAAGTTATTGAAGGTGTGACTCTATCCACTGTCAATACTGTTAGTGTTATCGCCGTGACAATGAAGAGGAAGCTTTGGCAGAGCAGCCTTTTCTTTCTTCAACTTCTAACATCAGCACTATATAATCCCTGTTTGTGGATCACGGCACACCTGCATGTGTGTGTGTGTGTGTGTGTGTGTGTGTACAATGATCCCAAATCTTCTCAAGAGTCTTTCTTCTGCCCTTGTGAGTATGTGTTCATATGTGTTTTTGCATGCATGTGTGTTTATTGGTGAGTGGGTGATGATTGCATGTTTCTTCCGTAGAGTCCATTTCTATGTGTGTGTGTGTGTGTGTGTGTCCATGTGTGTGTGTCCAGATAGGGTCACCTTGCATCCATCTCTTACCGTTTAGAGACCCCCTACAAGGATAAAAATCATCCTCTGAACTTAATCCAGGCTTATATCCTCTTCTTCCTCCTAACTCACGAAAAAATGCACACACACACACACAGACGAGCCCAGAACACCTGAGCAGAGGGACCAACAGAAACCAGCTAAGAGTAAAACCCATCACAAACAGCTGAGTTTGCACCTTCATGCACATATAGAAAGTAATCTGTGTGTTCTCTCTCTCCAAAACACTCCTTAAACCATCACCAATGCTTTAACTGAATGAGTGTATAACTTTATTATGGTAACATTAATTGCAGTTTGGATGTGACTGCATGTTTCTGGATACAAATGTTGACCCTTTGAACATAGAGGACCTTGCTGGTCATTATTTAAGCCCACTCCAGAGGAAAGTTGTATCTTTTCTCAAGCAGTAAACTGCACAACTCAGAACAATCACAGGTAACAAATTCCAAACATCTAATCAGTCCGTTGACATTGTTTTATGAAGGCATGAGACGGGAAAGCTGGCAGTTTCCATCCCTTCTATCTGCCCCAATGAAACTGCTCAGTGTCTAACAGTCGGAGGCTGCGGCTGTACTGGGCAGCTCCCAGGTGAAAAAATATGCGATGGCACGGCTTTGAAGCAGTGCACTGTGGGTGGAAAAAGGGCACACAAGCTCAGCAATCCTTCTGTGAATAGACTTGACTTTTTTAAGAAAGGTTAACCAGTTTTCATAAAAAGATACCTGTTATGCTCTGTGAGTGTTCTAAATGGAAAAAGTAAAAGAGAGACATAATCTTCCAGCCTGATTGTGTATGAAACAAATATATGAACCTGGTTGCTGTAAGAAACGAAAGAGTAATCAGACAATGAGCTGGGTGCCAGACACACCATCGATTTCAAACTATCTCTCTAAGCAGCCTCAGAGGCGCACACCATACCCACCTTATGATATTGACCCTGCCTCTAACAAATATGCTTATATTCATATTGCCTTTCTGACCGAGACAATGTGCGGGCTCTTTGGATGGATATTGGATCATACACACATGCTTACCTCCAAATTCAATATTCATTCTCGTGTACTTGTGCTTTATCTTTGTAGTAAATATTTATGTGCTGTTTGGCGCGCAGCAAAAAAATAAAACAAGGAAAAAAAAAAAAAAAAAGAATCTCTCAAAGACTAAATCGCCTTGCGTCAAAAATCAATGATAAAATGGGGGCGCAAGCTCTGTTTTCTAGGTCACATTTGAATATTTCTTTTAGAGATATTGATTTGTTTTGTGTGACCTACCCAGGCCCATTCTTTGTAATTAAAAGAGAGAGAGTGGGACTGTGGCGTGGGGGCTATCTCAGTCGTGTAGCTATCCCTGTTGGTCTATATGTGTGTATGTGTGAGGACACGTTTGTGTGTGTAAGTGTACACATTGGTGTGTTTTTGTGCAGCTAATGAATGAGAGGCAGTTATGATGAAGAGGGGGTGGAGCTGCACCTTAAGGAAGATTTATACTGTGATCGGTATTTGTGTGTGTGTGTGTGTGTGTGTGTGTGTGTGTGTGTGTGTGTGTGTCTGTGCGTAGGTGAGAGGGTGTGAGAGTTTGTGCTGTGTGTGCTACAGTGGCGTAGATTAATTTTGCTATATTAAATTCAGCCTATAATCCAGACTTTGTCTCCCTACCCAGAAGCCTTTACATCAAATGGGCCAAAGCAGACAAAGGACTCTAGATCACAGAGGCAACAGGACGGTCTGCATGATTCCCTCTTTATGACTGTGTGTGTATGTGTGTGTGTGTGTGTGTGTGTGTGTGTGTGTATAGAGAGAGAGAGAGAGACAGGCTAGGAAGATATGAAAGGTAAAATGTATTTTAAACCTACACATCCTAATCCACAAAGTTATGAAGTCTGTTTGTGTGTGTGCATAGATACATACAGTATAAAGCAAACTTGTGCCTGGTCATAGATATCACATATCGTTCTGCCTTGCCTCTCTGATTGTATGTTACTGTATGTTGCCAGCAACCACTCATGTATAAGAGTTTTGCGTATAGCGAGCGAATCAAACACACGGGACTAGTGAGTGTTTCTTGAAATGCTGCATCAAAAACAATTTACATTTTCAAGTGGTAGATTTGTATCTTGAGAGACATTATGAGTTATCGGAAATACACTATCTTTGTACAAATGGTAACTCAGGTGGTTGTGATCTTATGATTGAGAGTCAATCTATTGTCACACTGGACCAAAGAGCAAAGTCGATCCACACGGACATTTGATCATGAATACAATGTTTTATGTGTTAGAAGTATTGTTTGCATTGCGCCTTCCTCACACTGTCTATCCCTGAACATTTCGACCAGGTCTGTACCATGTTTATTATATAACTCATCCGAGTTACAAATGCAGCATATTATATTAAACGGACTAATTGGAAGACTGGGGGCTGAAGGCGGGCTGGAAACTCCTGCCATTTATTTATGCAATAATGTGTTCCTGTCTGTTTCCTACAGAGACCTGTTACCAATTTATCTAGTTCTTTGATGATCAAAGCGTCCAGAAATTTGATTTGGAGGTTCTGATCGACTGTTAATTGTAAAAGATGACTGCTTGCATTTACAAAGCGTTTGAAATCCAAGTATTCTTTTATACAACTCAACCAAAGGAGGAATATGTCATCAAAGGTCAAAGAGAGAAATATTTACCCTGAACTCAAAGTATAAGGAATGATTGTTTGGCGCAATGGTGCTGCCCATGGCCGTTCCTTTTACCTGCATATAAACATTATATTTGTAACATGAATAAATGAGAATCAGTTCAGTTAATTGTTATTTATTCCATATTTAATGCAGGCAATCCTGGGAATTATGTCTGAATGGGAGGACTGTAAATAATCCCAGGAGTTAATATCTGCTAATGTATTCCCCCTTTTTTATTCTCTTTGTTTTGTTTGCATTGATTTCCTTGTTGTAGGTATCAATGTTCATTTTGCCCCATTGCTCGTTTGTACTTGCTGTTGTTGTTTAAAACCTTTTGGGCAAAATTAATAAACATGTATTCTTATTTACTTTGCTTTATATAAAAAATAAAGTTGATGTAAGTTATTTTCCCTGAATGGTTTATGTGACTCAAGCTTTAGATTTGACTGAATTTCTGATGCATTCAATTCAAAACGTTCTTATAGAATATATTTTCTATCTTTTTTTTTCAGAGTATCAGTGATGAACGTGTTTGTGTCTTCATAATGCTTGATCTTCGCTGTGATGGTTCTCGGGCGACGTCTGATGGAGATCTCTGTTAGATCGAAATGCTGCTCTATTAAAATAAAATAGCTGGAAGCTATCAGTACAGTGTGTGGATCTTTTGTCGGACATATATATGTGTGTTTACATGCGTACGTGGCATATGTGATTAGCTGTTTCGCATTGTCCAGTTGAACTTGCAGCTCTGGATATGAATGCCAGCTAAACACTTGAACTGTGAAATGTAACATGTCTTCTGTGTGTGTGTGTGTGAGTGTGGTTCGTGTGGCCTGCCCTCTTCACGCGTCCTGTGTCCCTCTGTCCTTTAGCCCCGGTGTCACCTTCCTCCCCTGTCTCCGGGCCGTCCAAGCCTGTTTGAAGTGGCTATTAGCCAGAAATCAAAGCCTGCCATCAAGCCCATCTCAGCCCTGTGCCCTTTTAGAATATTCACCAACGGCCTTTTGTGAGCCCCCTGGAATAAAAATAATCAAAATCAGAATGGACCTTCATGTGCAATAATACTCTGTCTACTCTTATGGCCTCCACAGTCAATGCCATTTATAATTCATGCACCCACACTGATGGGTCCGGGGTGCGTTCAAGAGGTCCGCTCCTCACTGTTCCACCACTGTTCATCAATAGCTGCCGGCCAGGTAGGGAACTTTATTATCGAACAGTGGTCATGCTAGTTTGACGCAAACAGTGTTCTATAATTATTAGAACTTCAAAAAACTTTACACTCTCTCTCCCTCTGTCCAACTCCCTCTCTCTGTTTGAAATGGCCTCCCTCTCCCTCTCTTCTCTCTGTTGTTAATTTAAACACTGGCGGTTTCATCCCTCCCCGTAGGTGTCTGTTTTACAATAAAAGGTCATCCTCATTTGTCCGCAGACACAAAAGGGACCACCGTCGGGGCTGAGGTCAGACAATCAGACAGACGGATAAATAGACAGACGGACAGAGGGATGGCTGGCGCTACAGGCTGGCGCTCAGGTTGCAGGGGAGAGTAGGAGGGAAAAGAGAGATAAGAAGGTACGATAGATGGAGAAACAGCGAGGGAGAGAGATAGGTAAAAGGGAGAAGGAGTGAGAGATTGGAGAGATGGAGGGAGTGGTAGTCGGTGGCGATGGGGCGGGTGGGCGAGAGCGAGGACAGATAACTAATCACGCCATCACCTCCAGTCCTCTTCCTCCTCTCTACTCCTTCTTCACCTCCTCTCTGCTCCTCTGCGGGGATGATTGACGAGGGCACGGTGGACTGAGGTTGTCCCAGTCCCCAGATTAGAAAGCCCTCAAACAAATGAAGCCTGGAAATGCTGCCCTAGGGAGCCGAGAGCCACGGGTAGACAGACAGGACACACACTCATGGCTTAAAGAGACATGAAGATAAGGGGAAGGAGAACCAGAGAGGTGGAGGCAGGGAGAGATGGGGAAATGACATGTTTCTTGGGGTTTAAGGGTATACAGTATGAGTTCAGATGCTGGAGTAAAAAGGAAGGGGATAAGTTTAAGACAAGTTTAAGATTCGTACAAAGAGTGTGAGAAAAAACAGAAAGGCAGAACGAGTGCAAGAGACGGAAACAATTATATGTGTAAGGTGAGGGAGAAAGCGTGAAGTCACTTTAATTAGGTTACCTGCAGAGAGGGACGAAATGAGAAGCTGAGCATGACAAACAGAGGGAGAGAGATGTGATGTGATGGAGGAGAAGAAAGGAGAGACGGGTAAAGAAAAAAAAAAAAGGACTCCCGACCATGCCTTGACACACCTGTTCTTGTCTTTCCAAGATTACCAACTGCAGATTGTTCCCCTCATGCTCCTCTGCAGATCTGATATGGTACATTTATCAAAACCTGAGCATTACCCCGGTCCCCTTACCAACCCCGTGCACATACACACAAACACACAACCCCCTCTACCTCTTGAAAAACGATCATCCTCGACCCTGGACCTATTGTTTAAGATTCAAGCATTAGTGAAAAAAAGAGGCAAAAAAGGGAGGGGAAAAAAAGGTGATATACGACCAGATATTAAGAAAAAAAGTTTGATTTTATAGATGTCACATGACCCTAGCATGAGTGACCTCCATTTTCCCAAATGGCGCAGGTCCAGGGTTTTAATGGAGTCTCCGTGAGTCATATATCAGCGCAGCTTGTCTCGTAAAGCTCTCCTCGGGCCGACCTCACAAACCACCTCCACCTTTATCGTGACACTTAGGGAGGTTTTCACGAGCAGAAAATAGATGTATTAACAGGGAATGATTTTAATATAGTCAGTGGGTGGAAGAAAAATCGAGAATGAGGAAGGTGTTGGAGGATTCTGCTGTATATATTCGGATTTTTTTTTTTTGTCTCTCCATCCCTCCTGCTCTGTCTCAATCTCTGTTTCCTCCCCTCCCACCTCTTCTTCCTATGTCTGTAGAGTGTCACAGTGTTACAGCTAGTCAACATGACACTTTTTAAAGTTTTGCGAGGAGGCTGACAGTGCACAGAGGAGATTAACCTAGCCGCCTGCCATAGCACCTGTCCCTCTACTCTCTCTTTCTTTTCCCTTAAAAATAACAGAGGACCACATGAGGCAGCTGTCCAGGCCATATTGTGTTTAATACGGGGCAGTGAAAGCATTCGAAACACTTCTTTTCAGGCAAAAATATATGTATAAGTGTATGAAAATAAGGATAGGAGTGCATGCATGGGAATTGCAAGCATACAACACATATTTATGCAGCTATTTGGATTTTATATTTCCTTGCATGCAAAAGGTTATTCAACCATAAAGTGTTTGCCGCTTTAATAAAAAACAACAACAACAACTTTTTAGTGTTTCTCACGCTGTTCGCTAAGTCAACAGCCTTTAAAAATGGTAGGAATTAATAACCATAAAGGCAATAAGCTCTAAAGAGACTGGGGACATTTTGAGTTGTGTGCCAGAAGAACCAACTGTAGGTATTGTATGCATCTACACTGCTCAGTATCAAAGTGCAGCCTCCCCCTGAAGACTCCCTGTTCCCTGCAGTTTATTTTTGTAGCTTTGAACACTTCTTTAAAAAAACATGATATGTAATCTCATTTTTCTTTGCATCGCACCATAACAGACCTGAGCGCAGGGAAACTATACATTTGATAACAGCTCATGAGAATGAATACAAATCAAGAAAGTTGTAGCGGCAGAGCGGTGCAGAGCGGGAGCGGCAGCTGCAGTGTATTGTATCTGAAGTAAATACTGAATGACTAGTGAGGCGGTGTTTAAAACACACAGTGCCCCCAGTCAGAGCCTGCTCTTCATCAGTCAGAAAGGCAGAAATGAGAAATGCATCTGAGCGACGCTTTAAAAGGCAAAGTTCAGTAATTGGGAATGACAGAGACACACAAAGCATCCATCACTCATGACCTTTCCATTTCTCCCTCTCTGTCTCTCTTTCCCTTCTTCTGTCTCTCCATTCAGGACAAGGACGAGAAAAGCAGAGGAAGAACGGGAAAGCATGTCTTTTAAATGACTGTATTTGACCGGTCTTTGAAAGCCACATTGTGACGCCATTAGCCTGGAGTCAGCTTCAAGCAGACATTAAAAAGAATGGACATTTTTTGTACACAAATATGTTTTAGAATGCTACAAGGATTCATATAGTTTAATTCAAAATGTCTGTTTTAAGTGAATATGTAAGGAGGCTATATTAGGAAGGAGCACATGAAAAAAGGGGCCCACACACAGTAAAGATAGAGATGGACGACTAATCAAAAGAAAAAACAACGTGTTTTTTTAGGGAAAAAAAAATGCTATTTGATAAATTAAAATTAGTTGAAAGATTGTTATAGGATCGATTAGGATATGACTCGTCTTAACTTCTTGTCCGTGCTCTGCTTGCCTTTTAAGGATAATAGGTCCGGTGAAAGTTAACTTTGTTTAAATCCTGGAATTTCCATTTGTCGCAAATTTTCTTTCATAGCCGCCCTCTCTCTTCTTCTGTCTGTCTTACATTATTTCTTTTTATTCTTTCTTCTCTTAGCTGTGGTAAAAATGACCAGACCGTGCACAAGAAACATGCTTCTCCCTCTGTCTGCCTTTGACATGCACACGCATGCATGCACACACACGCAGACACACACACACACTTCACATCTGGACTTGTGTTTAATTTTACGTCAAAGTCCGGACAGGAAGCACCTGTCTAGATGAAATCCTGCAAGAGAGAGAAAAAGAAAGAGAGAGTAGAGGGGAATGAAAAAAGAGGGAAAAAATACACAGAGAAAAGAAAAACATTAATCCATCTGTTGTGGAAATGCATGTCACATTCGTCACATTAAAGGGAACGTCAACAAACAGAGCGAAAACCAAATTGGTTTGGAAAAGGCAAGTCATCTGAAATTAACACAAATTTCATCCCCTCTAAATGTTATCGTGTCTGTCTGTGTTTGGAGCTGAATGCAGGTCATTCTTTTTCTCTGAGGCTCTGGGGGCAGCTCACGAGCAGCTCCGCAATTACAGAGTAGTAAAACTTCCAGATGTGGGATTATTCTTCCCTTCACATTAACAGATTAAAAGATCACTGTCTGGATAGACACACACCTGTTGCAAAGGCCTTCATGACATTCTTATTAACATCAAATTTGACTTGTCAACTTGTGGCACAGGATGCTGTTAGTCTAAAACAAGGTTTATCATCCTTATATTTGTGGATAGCAGGGTCCTTAATGATATAATATTTCACATTTCTACATTAAAATGTCAAAAATGACAAGACCTAGGTGGTATTTTTGTTGAGTTGTGTACTTATTTTAATCATTCCAAATGTTTCAAACATTGTTCAAACCCAATAGTCAAAAATTTTCATTCAGGGTAACATTGCGTTTCATAAGGTCACCTGTCGCTATAACTTCCAGGGAAACATCAGATGATACCTCAAAGGCCGAGGGAGGAAGTTGTTGAATGCGAGTCACAACACATTTTTATTGGCAACGTTGTCTGTTTAACAAAATGACGACAACTCCCATAATCCCACACTACTTAGGGACATCAAACTGAGTCGATTGTCTTCATTGTTTTGACTGAGGGACCTCTGACAGCAGAATCAAGTACAATGGTTTAATTATTTGTCAATTAATAATTTCTATGGGATAAAAGATTTTAGTTGTGTAAAATAAAGCAATTTTTTATATAAATAAGACTCAAAATGTTGTCCATTTACAGTAAAGAGCAATGATCTATAAAGCATAATTATATATAAACTTAAAAAGAATATATTGAACCACCACCACATCTGTCATTTTAGAACGTGTCCAAAGGAAAAGTCCATGCAGAAGCAGAATATTCACAGAATATCACTATGTAGAGGGGCTTAAAATGGATTAAGAACCTTTCTTACTTGGGTCTTCAGATGTTAATGCAACAGCATATTTGATCTTGCCTGAGATTCTGGAAAAGGCTAAATTTAACTTTAAGTTTACTTTTTGGCAAAGAAAGATGCCACTCTGCATTCTTTGCAGACTTTGCTCATCAAAAGAATAATATTAATACTACAAGAAGGAAGGAGGAAAAGAAGTTGACATTTTTCAGCTACAGTGAGAGCTTTGGAAGTGCGTACCACCCAAAAAGGTGACATTTCACATTAAACACGTGATTCTGAGCCTACCTGCAGTATGTTTTTCTGCAGTGGAGAGCATGGCAACTTTATTGTTTTCCATAAGGTAATGATCCCACCTCAGATTGGCTTTGAAGTGGGAACAGTCCTTAGATTAACACATTTTCTGTAATTATGTCATATTAATCGTTTTTTGTTAAGATCAATTACAATCTTTAATGCATGAATCAGAATAACAGAAGGGCTGAGTATAGCATGAAGTTATCTTCAAATGAATTATTTAAATATCACGATAAGAGTATGGCTATTGTTTTCCTGTGGGTGCATGTGTGCAGGTACCTTTATAAACTCTCAGGGATATTTCGTTTTTATTTATAGATATCATCTAAATCAGTCTATTAAAAAAGTACTGAGAACAAATGTTCTTTCATTCATTCCCATTGTTAATAAATTCTTAGTCTTTTCTTTAAACTTGAGTTTTAAGTAAGACTTGTTTAAAGAACCTTGTCCTCCTCCTTTCCTTTTAAAAAGTTATCCTTTATTGTTAAGTCCTTGAAAAAGTAGTTGCTGAGTAACTTTTTTGAGTGGCTAAAATTACATCTTTCATAAGTTTCAGTCTGGCTTCTGCCGAAGGGACAGCAATGAAGCTACGACTTTAAGGGCCATAATTGTGGTCAGTGGGTGTGTTTCATTACAAGCCTCTCTAATTCAAGTTTAAGTTTCTTTTATTGACCACACGGCGTGGCTGGTGGAATTTATTTCAAATACAGATGGACACACTGTGACAATACACCACATACAGCACCGGTGTTAGATAGAGACATAGAAGAAGAAAAACATAACTCCAAAAGAAGAAAAACATATAGTACAAACTCCACACATCATCATAGACATAAGTGCAATACCAAGTTGCAAAATGAAAAACATCACATCACACACTCAGAGAGTTCAATAACTGAACAGCCCTGAGAAAAAGATGCTGCGTTGTGTGTACATGGAGTCCAGTGTTGGGAGTTTACAGCTATGATCCTACAGTAGATGGGCTAATGTTTGTCAGTCCATTTTCTTTATTGTGTGTTTTGAGGCGTTTCCGTACCATACAGTGCTTGACAGTGACAGGATGCTTTGGATTATTGCTGTGTAAAATTTAACCAGACTCAGTACTTTTTGAGCTGTTAATATGGGGCACCCCAGGGTGAACAACTGGGCCCACTTCTATTTTATCAAAATGTGTTTATCCGATGCCAATTATTTCATGGTTTTGGATGCATCGCTGCCACAAATTTTTTCAAGTATATATCTATGAAACCTGCAATGAGTAAATGCATTTTAAGCTCCCTTTAATATTTTAAATATTTTCAAATGTCATGGGAGATGGAAGTCGTTAGTATAACTTCTTCAAATTTCACTAGACTTAGACGGACTTTATTGTCATTCAGTGAGCAACAAGTGAACACAGAACGAAATTTCGTTTCAGAGGCTCAGCATAGAATTAAAATATGAAAGTATACCAAAAAAATAGCACTATAAGACTAATAAATATCAAAAACAAAAACATACTGAAAGTGCAAATTATTGAAAGTGACATTGTTGAGTTAGGTAGTGCAAATATTTTGAGGACACAAGGAAGCTAGCAAGTATAATAGGATAATTACTATCCTTTTCATATAGAATTTACATTCCAAATACATTTTTTAACTTTTTTTTTTTTACGAGAATAGGATGATAGTTTCGGCAAATTACATTTAAAGTCATTTGGATATACAGTACTTTACTTAACTAAAATCTGGCTTTAAAGTTACCTCAATTGGTCGATAATTATTACATCATTACTTGGATTACATACAAGTCTGACTTTCTATGAACTCCTGAACATATTTATATTTCCCTCTTTAATTTTCTCAAAATTCACAAAGAAGGCAATACAATTTTTTAAATGTATTCTGAGTATAAACTTGAAAGTGCTTGATGAATTTTGTTTCATCATGAATGTTTCCTCCAATCTTGGGGGGTTGTCTCGTTTTATTTTCCATATTGTCACTGAAATAATATTTGATCTTTAGCCCGATTAGCGAAATTACTCCCTTCCTGTTTCAGATTGAGCTCAGTGACACAGAGAATTACTGACATTTGAAATTACTAACATTCAGTTCAGGAAAGTTCAGACAAATTCACTCATGTCATGTTCTCTGCATGTCTTTTACATCATATCTGAGACGTAACCGATGTAAAGTTATGTCAGAACACATCTGTTAATTGATTTGGTCAGAACTCAAGTCTGTGCTGCGGGTAATGTCCCATCACAAGTGGAGACGCCAGCTGTGGGCCACATATAACCCTGTTCCACTTCAATGTGCAGCCGCAAACTACAAAGTTTAGGTGTGCCAAAGTGTGTTAAGCTCAACACATGCACTCCAGGTGACATCAGGCAGCTGCTACCTTGGGTTAAAAGTCCTCAAAGGTTGTAAAGGTTGATGCTGCATGCATTCAGTTATGGTCACCATCTTAAAGTGAAAGTACGCTCATCTGTCTACAATCTTCTGTGTTCTTGGAACAGGACATTGTCAATAAATCTTTCTCATACGTAAAAAGTAAAACACAAAGCATGTCATGGCAACTAAGAACAAAGAAAGAAATGTTTATCTGGGCTCTGCTCTGTGATGTTTGCTGTTGTATTAACAAGCACTCTGTTTAAATCTTGCACTGTATCTGTATGTGATAATGTTTAATGTCTGGATGTGGAGCCAAAGACCCATTAATCAACTCATTAATTAGTACATGTTGGCAGAAGATTCTTCTAGTGTAACTATGAGAGATGGGAGTAGAATAAATGCCATCAATTACACACAATGATAGAGTACGTTCCTGAGGTTTTCATTAGACAAAATGAAGCTATATTAACTGTGCTGGTGTCCCATTTACTGTTTCTGTATTTATTTCACAAAAGATGAATCAATATCTCTTCACATGGATCTGATTGACTTAGCAAATAAAGTGAAATTCATATAAATATGTAACCTACTTTCATGACAACGGTAAAAGAAAAATCAACACATCATTTTATTTTCTTCACTCAAGGTTTTATTTTAAAATGAAATGTTGTAATTGACTTCTTGATGTGCCTGCCATCCAATAACCCTGTTTGCCTAACTTGACATCAAATAGCGACTTCCTACATTTCGCATGATGACTCCCAGCAGCCCCTAGAGAACCTGCCTGAACTTGTTGCATCCAGCGGTTGGTTTAACGTGTAGGTGGAGGAAGTATAAGTGCAAGTGATAAGGATAATAAGAGCAATAGAGCAAATGTTATTCCCGTTGAAAAAAGTGAGTCGTGCTTCAAACCTAAATTGCAACACGGCTTGTGTCTCTGTTGCATTATGGACTGTCAAGATGGCTGTTGGTAGAAAAATTGTCTCTTCTACGATCTTCTGGTGTGATGTTGATCATTGAGTGTAAAATGAAGCCCTGCCCTTTCAACTCTGTGTGACTGTTAAGAAAATGTGCCATCGCACATCACACATGCTGTGGCTGTGACATCAGACTGATCTGACCATTAATGAGTTAAATGTAGCACCAGATTGCAAAATGGACCCATGTTTCATTTATTTAACCGATTTAAGGTAGACTTTCCATTAAGGAACCATATTTAACTTTTTTTCTTTTTTAAGTATGTCAGTATCCTCAATTCACCACAAAACACCCATTAGCAACACAGATCTGTCATTTTAAATCAGCCAAGATCTAAATGTTCATGTGTTTCTGATATTTTTACATACAAATGAGAAAAAAATGCCCACACAAAAACATGTGCATTGTATAGAATACATTAAGACAGCCCAGAGAGTTGTAACAAACAGACAGAGGCAGTAACAACCATGGCCATTTCCCTCTTTCTTCCTTCCCTCCTCCCTCTTTTCCTTCCTTCCTTTCGTCTCCTTCAAGGTCAGTCGTCAGAGTGAGGCTGCATGTCACCGCTCCTTTGTCTATTCAGATAAAATTGCTGCATTCATCGTATGTCAGATAAACCTCAAAAAAAGGAGTGAGGAGGGTATAGTGAGAGAGAGAGGGGGAGAGAGAGAGATGGAGAGAAGAAAGGAAGAGGGGAGAGAAGAAAAAAAAAAACAACACCCCTATCACGCCGTCCTCAAGCCTGGCCCTAGTCTGTTTTTATCTGTCCATGACAAATTCAAGCGTTCACTCTCTCCTCTCCTCTTTCCTCCACATTTTCTCTTCACCTTATCTACTGTCTCAGCACTGCATCACTTGCCATTTTAGAATAATGTCCCCCCATGTCTATAATGACATTGCCTTTGTGCTTCAGATTACCTTGGGATTTTCGGTCCTCCCCCCCAACACACATGGATGCTGGAATAAAGATACACTCGCATTGAGAGAGAGAGTGACACACACACACACACACACACACACACACACACACACACACACACAGAAAAACTGTCCATAAACCTTGAAAGAGACTAGCTGAATCAAGGTACATCATTAACCAGCACATTTTTTAATAAAACCAGGGCTAGATCGAGCAAGACTGTATGAAAATATTATTTCTGAATGATAATGTACGCTGTCATTGTTTATTCAGGATATCATGGCTGCAGCTTGGTGTCTGGAGCAAAAGCAAAGAGTTTAAACATGAAAATACATCAAGAATCAGACCTCCAAGTTTGAATGTTAATCTCTGACTGGCTCCTGCCTGTTCTTAAAGATTAAGTAAGTAATACCTGACTTAGAAACACAAGTGCATCACTTCAGATGAAGCATCAAATCAAACTGAACAACTTTGAGTCATATTGTAAAGCATTAAAGGTGCAGTGTGTAGTTTTGGGGAATAAAATGTTAATCATTAAGTGAATAAACAAACTGAACTTAAAGGACAACACAGTTTCATACTGTTTTACCTTGTTTATACTTGACGGACTCTGCCACCCTACTAGCTTTGAACAGTGTTCTGGGGACCTCGTTTTTTTCTGAGAACAGCTTGTTTATTCAGTTATGGAAAAAATAAATGTATCCGAGTTTAACTTTCAGGCAGAAGATTTAGGGAATCTTCATCATATTTCAGGTCAGTACATTATACGGATAATAAATCCAAATGCCAATAATCACTTAAACCAAAAATGTATCCAAGGTAAATCAACATTCATATAATAAATATAAAATGTTACATCTCTAATATTTCCAGTTCATATTATACTGTGCGAGTCCTTCCATCCCAATTTTCTCCGATAAAGAAGTCATTTTCTTTCAGGTATCATCAGACATGAAGCAAGTCTCCAGCATGTATTATTTCTGTGCTCTGATGAGCTCCTTAAACTGTGACAGGTCCTTCTCTCCCCTGCCTGGCCATGTCTCTTAATGAGATGGTAATCAGCCAGTCATCAGCAATGGGACCATGCAGGACACATAATGAGAACATTAGGCTGCATACTGAACGGACCCCCTGCCGGGCGGAGGATCAATGGTCTGGCCTGATGAAAGGTGGATGATGGTTGGAGAAAAAGAGGGAGGGTGAGAGCGACAGATGCAGACAGTTGTGGTGTTGATTGCCCAACACATTATCTACTGTACCCGATCCATAGACGTCACACAGATTTATACAGGAATAAAACAGCAACTGCTTCAAAACCAGAACAAATATAGTCAGTATTGGTTTTTTATTCATTTTATTCTAATTTACCTCGTATTTTACCTTTCAGTTATTCTGAACATTCAACAGTCAGTCACATAAGTCTCTCTTTAACTGTGCTCCACTATAGTTTATTCTGTTTTCTGATGAGTTCCTTTACTATACCTTAAAAGCTCAAGTCGTGCACCTATACTCTATGCTAAAACGCTAAATCCATCAATGCTCACACTGTCAACAAAACGGGTCAAGTTTGCTCTTCAGTTGCTCATTTTCATTCATTCCCCCAAAATAACTGGCCGAACAATGACCACTGAATGCCCTTTATGTCAGTGTTTCAAGCAGCACCACAATGGAGTTTGACAGCAGGAAAAAAAAATCTAGAACACCAGTGGTAAATGTTTTGTCAGGTGCCGCTGAAAAAGTCTCAAAGAGGAAGAGCTTCTTTCTAGACTCAGCAATCACATAGTAAACACAAAGTGTACCAGATTTCCCTACTGACAACACAATGTAATATAGCCACAAGAGTTGGCATGTTGCAATTTAATGCAGCGATGCAGCTGTTGTCGAAGACATAGCTAGATGTTAGTTAGGGTCTAGGGTTGTATCGAGTATATAGGTTTGCAACAGTACAGTATGAGATTTTCACAGCACAATAACCATCACAAAAAATATCACGGTATAAGAGTATACGGTATTACTCAATTATTATTATCAGTACAATGGCCCTTAAAGGAATGAAGGTTTTTTTTGGTTGAATGGTCATTATTTAGCAAAATTTAATGTCTCGATATAAACCGATTAATATTTTCAATAACATTAAAATGGTAGAATTCAATTTCATAGGTGAGCAAATCTACATGGTATGATAACCATAAATGTTCATACTACGGTATACAGTGAAACAGATACACCCCTGCAACCCTCTTCAAATGATAGCTGTATTTAATTGCCAGTGACACACCTTTGATTGAGAGTAGGCATGGGACAATATGAAAATTTCATGTCAACATTATCCTGGACAAAATAATCGCAATTCACGATATAATCCCAATAACCATCAAAACATGCTTAAAACTCTTAAAATGTCACTAAAACATACTTAACTCCTTTGACCTTACATTTTAGGAAGAATATTGTGCTAACGAAGATGGGAGTGCAACCTGGAGGTTTTGAATACGTTTCTAAACATCCAATTAAACGTTTTTGTGAGGGACAGCATTGACAAACTGTGCCGCCAGCCCTGGCTACAGGTTGAGGATTTTGGAATGACTGAAAAGATGTGGGCTCCAACTTGTCGCAATTCAAAATAATCTGGAAATCTGGAAACTGCACGTTACTAGCGACAGCTGAGGATATTCACAATTATTCTGATTCAAGATTATCCCTCTAAAGGAAATTCACCATGATCAACTTATCCCAAGTGTTTTAACTGTGATCTGCTATAAAATCTTTTATAGTCCCATCCCAGATTGAGAGCAATGGGTTTATTCCTGTTTTCTGGGTTCAATCAAAAGAGTTCCTACAAAATGTAATGCAAAATGAATTGGCCAAGCTGTGACATGAGCTCTTGTTAACATGGGTGATTGGGAGCCCTACAGTACAAAATTACTGAGAAATTATACATTTAAAAACAAAGACTGATCTGAAACTAGGACTAACTTGTGTTCCTACCTAAAAAGTAAGTTTTGCTCATCTTTATTGGAGATTATCATTGCTGGATACTGATTCAATAATGATTAACTTTATAATTATATCATGTGCGCCAAGTGCATATAGCGAAAACCACCAAAGCAGAGGGCGTTCGACACTGAAAGTGTCACCAGAGTAAAGAATAACAAGAATCTTGGAAACGATGACTTCAAGTCAAAATACTTCACCCCAGGCTGATGTGCACTGGTGCTTCAAATGGATTCCGCTTCTATTAACCATCTTTGCGATGCTTGCTATACATGCTGCTTTTTAAATGGTTTTGGATCACATTTTCACATCTTTAACAACAAATGATACAATACTTAATTTTTCTAGGCCGCATGTTTATTTAGAGAGTGAAAAACCTTTACACAACATGTGATGTAGCTCCATGAGCACTTAAGGAAGATATGTGAAGAAAGAATGGGAATCAGGGTCAGCACTGTTTAAAAATTTAGTATGAGAATGCCATGGCAATAAAAAACAGTGCATTCAAACCAATATATATATACATTTCATATGATAATAGCAGCTATAGATATTCTAAATTTATCAAAGCTCATAAAACAAATCACTCAGTGCCAAGCAGAGCCTTTTTAAATAAAGACAACTGTTTGTTTCCTCTCAGCTTAACAATTACACAATCAGCTCGAACGTCTTTATTTGTGCATCTTTCCTGATTAGATACAACACAGCCTAGTACAGTACAAGGATCAGAAAAAGAGACTCTCAGTGTGAGTGAGTCATTTCAGTCGTTAGAACAATCCAGACACATGTGAAGGACCAGAACATGTCAACCCCCACCATGTTGTACATCATAAAAGCTGCTGTGACAATTCAGATGTGGAGGATGAACTCTCCTACCCCAACTTCCCTCTCCCATATAAACCATTCGGTAACCCTTTATGGATTTCACATATGTAGATTCTTATTTATGTCCACTCTGTCTTCTATCATCACTATGAAACGCAGTCGCTGTTTGAATCCGGCCATAAAACCGACTGGAGTCACGTTAATTGTCAGACACAGACGCAAGTTCTGATCATAAACGCTGTATTACATACTGCTGCTTTAAATCACCGACAAATCTATCCCTCCCCTCTCTGGTGCCTTCCAAAGTGATTTGGTCTCAATTTGTAATAAAAAAAGACCAGAGGAGAGAGCGCTGCCAGTGCGGGCGATAGGCTTCTCTTTTGTGTTTTGCATTTTTTCACCTTTTCTCTCGTCGCAGTGACTGACTTTTAATCTAATAAACATTGCATGAGCCCACTGACCAGAACAAAGGGGAAGAAGAAAAAAACATCTTTCTGAACATCTATCAGATCTCTCTTGTTAAAAAAAAGGGGGGGAGGTGGTGGGTGTTCCTTAATAGGAATGGGGTAGGATATAAGGTTTCATGCCAAGATCGTAAAATTACTGAGGAATAAAAGCCATTCATTTCACATGACATCACCACCTTTTGAGGATGTGAGCTTCAGCAGCTTCAAAAAGAGGACAAAATGTTTCCTCCATCTTCAGTGCTGCTGTTGTCTGACAAGACATACAAACGCAGCAGAACAAAGGAGCGGGATTAGCCTCCCTGCTATTGGCTGGAGCTTTTGAAACATGCAATAAAAGTATAATATTCTTAACAGTATAACTGTCTTGGTGTATATATATATATATATTTTTATAAATATAAATATATATGATCAGACAGTGAGAGACTGCTCGGGGCAGATTTGAATGATTTTTTTCTTGCAAGATGTGGGCACAGCAAAAGTTAAACGAACGCCTCACTGTGACCCTAGTGGTGAAATCACAAAGCAACAGCTTATACAACAGGGATGATAAATAACTGGCCCGCAAACTTGTTACATTCAGTATACTGCAGCACATTTACAGTTAAATACTTGCACTTAAACATTCCCACTTGTGCGTGCTATTAGTTCTGCCCACTAATTTACACTTAAGCGCTACTTTCCAGTAGGATCGCAACCATTATGTCTATTCAAATGGCTGTCACTCACTCGCCATGGGTCCAAGTCAAATCAGTCTTGTATGCTTGACACAAATGATACAGCACTGGAGCATGCTCCAGGGGTACTAATGGTTGGTCTGAGTAGTTCTCAGCCACAATGTCACAGAAAACACATAATTTCCAACCTGCTCCACAATAAGTCCGTGCCACACTCAAAGAGATATACATTCGCTAATGGCAAATGCATTGGCTAACCGAGGTGGGCTAGCTACCCATGATGCATATCTCTTATCAACAGAGGCTCTCCACATGTGGGAGCGAGGAGGAGGGATGTGTTTAGTGACTGATAAATATAAATCAGTGGTGTACTCAACGATATATGCGCCATTTGAACTCAGATGGCTTATCATTCCTGCCAGCACCTCTCACACTGCAATGTACGGAGCTTTAAAGGACAGAACGCCTTTACTAATTGGCAATGCCAATAAGAAGCCTCACATCCATCTGTTCTGTTAGTTTATCTACATAAGACAAACAGGGATGCTACATTCAAAACGCAGGCAGACATTATTAACAAAGTATAAAACAATAATTTCATTTTTCTCCCTTTCTCAGAGAAATGTGACACATCATCTGGCACGGTATTGCGTTGCCCGGGGTGAGGGCCCTGCACAGTAGATGGACCGCTGTAATTTCTCATCTATCAAATTATGGTTTATTGTTCAGCACAGCAACCCCAGGCTACACACACAACCCTGTGCACTGACAGTTATGAAACATTATATTTCCACTGTCATAGTCCAGGCCCAAGACGAAGCTTAAGAAAGAAAAAGAGAAAGAAGGCGGAAAGGAATAAAAACTCCAAAGTAATCAGTCGTCATGTCAACATCTATGTTAAACAGAGCTTTGATCATAGCCGTTCAAGCCAATGTTGCTATTTCTGGGGTTTGCTAACGACATTAGGTTACTCAAATTGCCATTAGCCACTACTGTATAAGCTTGTTTATTATTGCCATGGTAATGATTTTTCTACCAAATGAAATTTGTCGGCAGGAAATTGTGTTTAATGCTGGTCTAATGAGTCTGCTGTAAATTAGCTGGCGTGCCAGCGTGGATGACTAAAAGGCCTTTAAGTAACCTTTGGTCTCTGTTGAGGGTAATTTGATACTGCCACTGATGATTCACTTAGTGAGGCTAAAAGCTATAGGCTTGCATCTCAAGAAGGACATGTGAAACTACCATCGCTCTTAAACTAGAAGTGAATGTGAAAATAATCTAATCGACTTGCAACTAGATGACTTTGAGCTGGTGAGCGTGAACTCTTGACTGGAGTCAAACCAATTTAGTGTTTTTGTCACCAAGGTCAAGGTTCGGCTACACATACAACTAGCAGTTTAGCTAGTCTTGGATACTGGCCTAAAAGAGAGAGCATCTGATTAGGATGGTGACAATCTAACATGATTAAACTCCCTATTTCCTTCCTACTGATCACACTTTGTTATTATATTTTATCAACAACAAAGTTGTCCTAATTTTTCAATTACTTGACAAAGGGCCAGGTCAGTAATGAGACACATAAAATGCAACAGTCACACAATAATCTGTACTCCCCAATGGAATTAAATATACAGAGGGAATGGCATTGGTTAACAGGGCAGCTTCGCTTGGCCGTCCTTTGGCACAGTTTTTTACAGCTCAACAATAAAAATTATCAAAATAACAGCAAATACAAAATGACAGTGAATATCAAACAAACTTCTTTGGAAACAAAATCATTGTTATAAATAACTACAAGTAAAATCATATAAAGTGTATACTGTGTAATAAAATATAACAAAGTAACAAAAAGTTAACTAAACTTAAAAATGCCTTGAAACGCAAATCTAGTACATTCTGTCAACATTGGGCTTTATTAATGGCTAAAGTTCAGAGTCAGGGCTGGAGAATCTGGTCTTACTGCAATCAAACATCCCATACAAGAGAATGAAGTTTTACAGAAGAATCAAAACAGTTCCTACTAATGAACACACACAAATAAACCAGTGTATCAAAAGAACTGCTGGTGCAACACGTGTGTGTGTTTGTGCTTTTGTGTACACACATTACCAGGCGCACCGCGTGTTAGGTTCTTGGCTTTGTGCCAGGTCTGCAGTGCAGACTGAGCAGCCTCCTGATGCATCTGCGTATGCAAAAGAGTGTGTGTATGTGTGTGTGTTAGTAAGTGTGTGCACACACATCGCTGGCACCCCTGCAGCTCTGTGGAAGCACACGTGGGTATTTCGTGTCGAAGTTACCGTCCTCCGTCACAGGCATGGCAGCCACGCCCCCTGGCATATTCCCCTGAGATCTGATAAGAGGTGTGTGTGTCTGTGTGTGTGTGTGTGTAGGGAGGTCGACTGTGCGTCTAGTGTTTTAATGGTGTGACATTCCTCCTTAATGCAGGTGGCCCCTCCATCTAAAAAAACCCTTCCTCTTTAGACACTCGTCTGTGTTTAGTGCCACCCCCTGCCGCGCCCCCATCTAACCCCCCATTTCCCTGTACCTCCCACTGCACCTCGCCCACCCACGTCGCCCCTCCTCCTCCGGCAACACGTGCCCCTTCTTAGTGCCAACATGCCCTCATCCCCCATCTCCCTCCTCTCCCCTCCCTTTTCCTCCCCCCCTCCACTCTTCTATTTTTCCCACGCCCGCCTCTTTCTGTCATCACGTAGTAGGAGTGGTATCACCGCACGTGCCCCTTTTTAGTGCCAACAAGCTCCCCTGTGGCCCTCCTGCCCCCCCACCTTCCTGTCTTCCTCCCCCCCATCGTGTTTTACCCCCCGCCCAACTCCCGCCCCCTCTTTCTCACACTGTTCGTCTCATCACTATGTAAGTGGGGATACCAGACTGTTTTGCATACGGCTGTTTAGTCCTTTGTGGCAGGCGGGGCAGCATGCGAATATGCAAAACGGTGATGGGGAGGCATTTTGTAGTGTGATGAGGAAGGGGAGACGGCGGAACTGTGAAAGATGCCGCTGTGTGTGCGTATGCTTGTGTGTTTTCCAACAGATTCTTTGGCTCGCCACAGCGATGGTTGGTACAGGAGCAGGTGCCACCAGAACCAAAGCCCAGTTGAGCAACGTGGCGATGGAATACCACCCCAAGCAGCCATAAATCCTACATGGAGGGATACTCTCATCTTCTGTGGCCTTTATTCCATTTAAGGGACAATGCAAGGAAAGGTTGTCACTTTTTTTTTTTCAACATGCATCGTTACTGTAAATCCACACGACATAGAAGCGGCAAATATCAGCGGCAAATTAAGAAGAAAGGGACGGGGAAGTTCTTTTCGCTTCCCCCTCCTCTTCACCCATATCCTTCTCTCTTCTACTTATCTGTGGCGGAGAGCCAATGGTTCATTATAATTGGCCGTTGTCATCATGCAGATGACACACAGTCTCTGCGATCTGAATATCATTAGCGCCTTTGCATACCTCCGCTCTTTTTTCTTTTTTTTCCTGTCCTTTCTTCTTGTTCCTTCATCCCGAGGCTCGTTTCGGGATTCGATATTCCAAAAGGTAATTATCATCCACGAAGCAGCCTATCAATATGTGGAGATAGCCATAATGGGGAATGAAGGTGCATGTCTGATTGTCGTTTTCTCTTTCGCCATTTCCAGCGCAAATGTAGAACAATCTCCCAGGGTGTGAGGGAGCGTAAGAGTGTATTTGTGTGATTGTATTTGACTCTCCTTTGCAGTGGAGTCCATTGTATATCTCTGTGGTTAAAGGGTGTTCTTTGCTCTCCTCCTCCTCCTCCTCCTCCCCTTTCCCCCTCGTTTGCATATATCAACCTCTCCTTGGGTAGAATAATAGCTCTTAATTCTTCTCTGCAGCTCGTGCCTTCTGATCCATGACAAAAAGAAGGAGCCAGCCGGTCAATTTGCATACTCCGCATACTGATGAGGCGTGTGTTGCCGACTGCCTAATTACCGAGTCCTCCAGACACTCTCTCTCTCCTCCTGCAGCTTTCGCTTTTAACCCTCGCTCGACCATTCGCCATGTCTTCGTCTCCATTCATTGTCGCGTTCAGCATTAATTCATCTGGAGGGGCATGTAGAAACAATAGAGAAACAAGAAATGAACAGAAGCATATTGCAGTGACGAGCGGCTCGTTCGTTCACCTTCGTTTATTCCCCCGTCTGTGTTTATTGGCTAATTTGCGGCTCCTCTCGCTCGCGGCGGCTCTCCTTAAGCTACCCTCTTTGTCTTTGCCTTTGAAATTTACAAAATCTTACAAGAAATCAATACTTAATTGATTATTCACTTTCCTGCAGCCTCAAACGACCGGCGAGTGCACGTGCGTATTAAATCCGGCGTGTGTCTGTGTGTACGTGTGAGTTAGTCTCTGGTAGATCCCATGGTATTCCCAGTTCTTTCGAGGCAGCAGGCGGACGAGGTGGCAGGGAGCTCTGAGAGAAACACTCTGCAGCATCAACGTGTATGTGTGTGAGTGTGTGTGTGTGTGTGTGTGTGTGTGTGTGTGTGTGTGAGTGTGTGGGCATATGAGACGTACCAGGGTCCCGTCAATAGCACCAAAGCCAGGGAAGTTCCAAGGGTTGAAGAGGGTTTACTTCTCAGCCATTTTGCTCAAACTGCAACGGCCATCCAGATGAGGGAGAAGCATGGAAAGCAACAACAACAACAACAACAACAAACCAACACCAAGCCTGTGGGCACAGGAAGCACAGCAGGCTCCAAGCAGGATGTGGAAAGGAGTATATCCTCGTTTTCGGGGCGTTTTTTGTCCTCTTCGCAGCGCTTCTTTGTTTTCCGTCCTGGCTTTGAGAGGAGAGCAGGGCAAGATGCCACCTGGACCCTTTAGAGAACTCCGTGGCGAAGTGGGCGCGGAAATAGGGGCGTGAAGAGAGGGGCGTGAGGAGGAGGAGAGAGAGAGGGGTAAAGGGTGCCTGGCGCCTGCCTCTGATATGCCATAAGGATGGCAGGCACGTAATGATAGCAAATGTAGAGCAGATTGGCTTGGAGGAGGAGGAGGAGGAGGAGGAGAGACAGGGAAAGGGGGAGAGGAGACAGATGGCAAAGCTGGCCTGGTGCCAACGATACCAAGACATGACTACGCAGGGAAACCTCCCCCTACACTCTGACACTTGTTGCTGTCTGTGTGTTTATGTGTTAGGAACACATGTGAGGACAAATACTGTGGCAGGAAATTCCCCAACCAGACTATGGCGTTTTACTTGCGCCATATTACCTCAATAGGGCCAGCGAACTTCTCTTACCTTTTATCTGTGATGGAATGATGATAATTTGATGTTTCAATATCACTGTATGCTTTGGGTGAGATATTTAAGTATGTATGAGAGCCTAAAGCAAAATGAGGGTGAAAGATAGAGGTCTGGCCTCCAATTTGACCTCCATTTATGCAACGTGGCAAAGGTCAAATATTGACTCTCCTCGCATATCTTTTTTCATGGCCATCAAAAATAGATGTTGCAACCCACTCAATCTTTTTTTTTTTACATAATGACATTCCAGTTGTAGTGGGGAAATGACCATGATTTTTGTCTCGCCGTGTTCTGGAGTAAAAAAACTGCTGGCTTGTGTTGGTTTATGACAAGAAAAACGGATGGCAGCTAGATAGAGTATTATGATGTTCATATTGAAATGTGCTGAGCAAACATCTTCCTGCACCAGCAGACGTGCTCTGTGTGTGAGAGAAAGAGAGGGAGGGAGGGATAGAAATGTATTCGTTTGGGGGGGTTGCGATGGTGCAAAACACACATTGTACTGTATTCTTGTATGTTTGAATGTGTGCCAATGAAAAAGGAGGAGTTCATGCCAAAAGGAAAAGCATGCATCATAAGAAACCTGCCATTTAGGTATGCTGAATATTACAGGCATTCAGGTACATGGGACATACAGATAAAGATGCTGTGGCACATCCAAGGGGTTCTAAAATGGCCACAAGTTTGAAATTTCTCATGTTTGACTTGTTTTGCATGATTGGCAGCAGAGCAGGTTATAGGAGTAGATTGGGCAAAGCTCTGTCGTCTGCAGATAAAGAGTAATGTCATCATACGCTGTGTGTGTGTGTGTGTGAGTGTTTGGGTAGACTGGATGGAGGGGAGCGGGGGGGTACCCAAATCAAACACCCTATTTGAATAAGAACAATCACAGCCCCAAAACGAAGCAGAGACAGAGAGGGGGAAATAGCGAGGCGATTTGACTTGCGAATCAGGCAATGCATATCTGCATGCTAATTACGTGACAAGAAGGGGGGAAAGAGTGGAAAGCGCCCCCCATGCGCCAGACAGAGAGAGGGCGAGGGAGGAAAGACATAGCAGACACAAGAGAGAAACAAGGGGGACGAGCGACTGAGCAAATGGACAAACAAACGAAGGAATCAAAGGGAGCTATAGACGAGATGGGTAATTAATTCCCCATCAGCCTTTACTCTACGGCATTTGATTTTCTTTGGAAACAAATCGACACGCACGGAGGAGGAAGAAAGGAGCGAAAGCAGAGGACGCGGGTAGGGATTGGAGCGTGGTTGGGGGGCATCCGAAAATTAAAATTATTGATTGATCTTAGGGTGCTGGGGGTTGTAGAGCGGAGGGCATTTTGAGGATGTAATTAGAGCGGACCGAGACCAAGGCTGGAATGATAATAGATGACGTTGGAATTCACCATGGCGATTGGCCATTAATCTCCATTAACGCCGACCAGGATATTAAAAATTCTAATTGGAAGGACAAAAATGACGTGGATGCTGTGTGTACGCATGTTTATAAGTGTGTGTGCTGGGATGTTGATCTTGGGCATTTGGTGATAATTGCCACCATGGGGGACTGGTGTCCTGAGGTATAGTATATCAACTGTATCAGCCTGCTGATTAGACCTATGAACTACTGACAATGCAGCACTGAATGTACTCTTGTTTTGTTTTTTATTTGGTAGACTGAAATCAACTCTCGTCTATGGTTTGGGAAGAGATAACTTAATTTACTTGTTTGCGTGTGTTTAAGTGTATATCTTGCCGATAAGTATCCATGACTGCATGCCTGTGTATGATGACAAAGCTCACAATTTAAGTTACTTTGCACTGTTACTTAAAACCAATGTACAAATATTGTTTTTGTAATAAATGATGATTATTATTATTATTATTATTATTATTAAGTTTTCAAAAATTCTATGCAATACATAAATTGTGTACTATCTGTATTAAAATTGTATTAAAAATTATTCTTATATCCGTCATCATCTGTGTGTGTTTTTTGGTGACTCTTTCATCTTCTTTTCAGTAGTAAGTGAAGTGCTCCAACTCTGTGCACATGGAAAAGCCTTGCTTTAGGGAGTCCTCAGCCCCCATAGGTGCTGTGATGTCATCAGTGGCCTTGGATCTGCTGTTTGCACTAAGTTACATCAGCCCAGATTGAGGAACACGGATGACAGGCCAATACTGTGTTTATCAATAGCTCTACCACCTTGCATGACTGTGCTGTGACACCGTCAATAGATTATGAAATCTTACTGTGTCAGCTATTCAATAATACAAATTGCTTGTGTGTAGTCAGCATGGGCACGTGTGTGCTCCCGCTGGTGTGTGTCCGTGACGTAAATATGCAAGAGGTTAATGCATATGTTCCTGTAATGTCTCCATGTATTCACTCTGCATGATTAGGAACTGTCCTTGAATTAGTAAGATGAAACTGCAACCCCCAACTCCGCTGCCGTTACACACTTATATTCCATCATACACACACACACATATAGATGTTGTAGCCTATATGGGTTAAAATGAAGTGCTAAAATGAAGACATAGCTGTACGCACACATACATAATAATGAAAAACATTTCACCTCTAATGTTAATTCATTGTTCATTAGCGAAAGAAGAGAATGTCACCACTCAGAGCCAGCATGCTTTTGTGTGCGGCGTGTGTGTGTGTGTGTGTGTGTGAGAGTGTGTGTTGGCCAGTGTGATGTCATTACGTTAATGGTCTTTCACTGGGGCTAGTCATTAAATGAGGATATTAAAGCAGTAGGCTGTTTTTATATGCATGGAGGGGTGATGTGTGGGGGTCACAGTTGCTTGAAGTCATCACTCATGCACGTTGGGAAGGCACACAAATACACAGGGGAACACAATCACACATAAAAATGAGCAAAATATGTATAGAAGGGGTCACTCGGCTCTCTTCAGGATAAAAATGTCTATTTGTTTCTTTCTCTTTTTCTGTAATGTGCACACAAACACTGATGGAGCACTCACTTGTACCTTGTTTGAGTTGTTTTTTATGAATATGTACCCCCTCTCAAGCCGGATTGATCCTGATATTTATGAGCTGGGCTTGACGTGCATATTATTATTATCATTAATGTTATTATGCATTTCAGGGGAGGGAAATAACATTAGGCCTGGCAGAGGCGGTGCAGAAGCAGGGGCTACCACTGCTCCAATCATCAGATTGGTCTGATTTATGATTTATGCAGACCACATACTGCCTGAGATAACGCCCCTGGAGGCGCTTGGCTGTAAAAAATTGTTTTAGCCAATTGATTAATCAAGACTGGTCATATGTGTGAGTACTTCATTTGTATATGTGCTTATACAACAAAGGGAAATGTGTGTTTATCATGTGTCTGTATCTATATGAGCATGCTGGTGTCTGTCGGCTCTTGGATTTGGTGATGTGACCTTGTCAAGCAGAGTGAGAGCAGGGAAACAATAACAGGGAGATTGGAGAAGGGCAGATGGCAACATGAAAGAAAAAACTGAAAATACCTTTGATTTGTTTAGAAAATTATTCATTTTTAATGTCTCATATAAGTGTTAGCAATTCAGAATTTAGCTTTGAATTGTTTAACAAAACATGGAACAACAAAATGTGTATCACAATAAAGTCTTGAGTTTTCTTGTTACAATGTTTTGGTTTGTTGCTTCTGTCGTGGCAAGGCAACGGGGATTCAGGTCATACACAAGAAATGGAAAAAATATGAATTAATCATAAGAAAAATGAGTGGTGCAAAACATGCAGGGTAAATATGCCAGTCAGCATTCTTTACAGCATTCACTTTAAACCCCTTGAGACTAGCTAGGTTTACATCTCATTCTAAGAGTATCACTCTGTTATAAAATCATAAAAATTAAACATTTTTCCCATTAGTCCAACCTTCCTTTTCTTCATTAATTGTGTTTTGAGCTAAAATATGACAAAACAACACATTCTGCCTATGTAAGGGGTGTTTTTTCCAGTGGCAGGCAAAACTGAGACGTAATGGTGGGAAACAGGCCAAAAGTAGACACTTATTGTATTGTTACAAACGGTACTAGGAGCCCAAATTCCCTATACAATTCCCCTTAATAATCAGGAATCCTATGATTCAAAGACCATTTTTACGTCACCCATTTTCTTTCTTTCTTTTTTTTTTTTGCTAGAAACATCTGGTAGGTGAAATCATGGTGTGCCAATTTTGGCAAGATTGTAAAACGTTTTTAGAAGAAGTTCTGCCTGGAAATCCTAATTCAGGGCAAATAACCCTTGAACTCCAGTTACAGTATGACCACAGTGGAGAACACCTGGTAGTTGAATAAATCAGGTTAGTGTACTGTACCTTGGTAGGAATATATTCATATTGTTGTTGGCACAACTAGTTTCTAATTAATAAACTTGACCTTTAACTAAAGTTTCACACTGAAATGTCAGGTGTGATTCATAAGAAAGTATCTTTACATACCAACTCTTAGAAGCATAGTGTTGTGTAACCTCTGTTTATTTTGATCAGTTTACTGGTGCTATATCAAGGTTTTATTAGTTTTTTATTTACTTTTTTTTGTGTTTTCCCCTTTAAGTTAAAGTGGCAATCTCGAATCTCAAACTGTCTCACCCTGCAGAGGAAACTATCTCCCATTACCACTGACATACATCCCTGTGCCAGGTTTAAAAGCATCCTTGTGTCCACACCACACCACACGTCCATAACTTAGCTTTGTTCAGCCTTATGTGCATAAAACAACGCTTGCCACCTATCCAAGGAAGCTAAGCTAAGAAAACTATGTGTAAAAACAGCATGACTGAGTTTCAGCATTCACCGGGCCAACCCTAGTACATACTTATTCATTGTCTAACATTAGGCTAACTTACTCCGGTCATTATGATGCAAACCACCTACTCTCTCTGGCCAACCAACCACTGCTGGGTGAACGCATCCCTAACTGTGCGCCGCTTGTGATATTTCCCGGAACAGTCACCACCGACAAGGCTAAATCATCATTGTGTTACCTCATTCGGCGATCAATAGTGACTTAACAGATATTCATTTACATGAAAATCTTCGAGATTATTACTTTTAAGCATATCTGTTGGCGAATGTCTTTGATCTGAGGATTTTATCATTATGAGAATCAGAATTGGCCAAGTATGTGTACTCAAACAAGGAATACGACATGCAGCTTGCAATGAGGACAACAAAAGCTGAACAAAAAAGTTAAAGAATGGTAAAGAATAACGAATAAAGGGCAGGACTGTATAAAATAGGTGTGTATATATTAAAATCACCAATGGCCAACGTAGAAAGAATAGGCCATAAATATCTGTATACATGTCAACTGTTCTGTGTGTTACAAACAGTAACACACAAAACAGCTGTGCAAGTACATGCAAGCACTGTACATGCACAACACACACAGACACTCACTCACTAACAAAAGCAAAAATCTGATTTTCTAAGTGGCTTATACAACTATTTAACAGTTCTCCTAACAGGAAAGGTAAAGCCATAGTTAAAAAAACGACATAGACAAAGCCAGCTGGACTCAAGGTCAGTTAAAATGTACCAGAATAAAAAACCCAATTCAGTGTATATTCCTTTTGGAAAATTCTATTGTCGAGAAGAATTTGCCCTTAAAAGGGTTAAAGCTAACAACTATTACAAGCCTCAAACATTAAATTACATCCCAAAAGGATAACAGTTTCATTTAGTTTGAATACTGGGACCTGTTTTATTAAAAGATAAGATTTAGTTTTGATTGTCGCAGTCTTTCTACAACTCTTGATTTCAATATATTTTGGAAAAAAACATGACAAACAGTTGTACAAGATATTGGACAAAATAATGAAATAAACTGAGCACTACAGACTTACTTTGAAAATAAGTAAGATTTGCTTTGGGGCAAAACATTTTTAAATGAATATTTAATAACTGATGAGAGCCCATAATACTGGAGCAAGACGTTTTATACGCCAGGAACAGCATATTGAAAGCTTCTTACCTTGATGGCGTGTTGGGAGTCAGAGCAAACTGTAGTAACCTGCTCCACTTCACTGTGGCTCCCTGCAATATTGAAAACTGATCAGTACCTCAATAAAGCGTTGAAACATTTTCATATCATTGTTTCCTATACAAAAATGATCAGCCCCAGTGTTGACCTTGGTTACAAAGACTGCACTTACTGTAGCTTTTTCACAGTATCATTACTGTAGCTTCCCAGTGAAAGGCTTTTAATGTGAAGCAAAATTAGCGAAACAGCAGTAAACTTCAATACAGGATCAAGATAGAAGACCCATGGCCTGGTTGCTGAAATTAGTTTTCTGTACTCATTGTTATGACAAGGTTTTAGTTAAACAATATCATATCATGTCTGTTTGTGGTGTCCAATTTATGGAAAGTCTTATCGTGAGATATCATGTTTAAGTATTGCTTTGGTAAAGTAAAAGTCACCCATATGAATAGCACTGGTGTAGAATTCTTAAGGTATCTGATATATAAATATGTAATTTAATATGTAAATTAAACATAATATTCACATGTACGTATACACTTTAGTGTGTAAAGAGAACAATATGTTCCCCCAAAATATAGTGGAGTGGAAGTATAAAGTAACTGAAAATGGAAATACTCAAGTAAGGTATGAGTACATGAAAATTGTACTTCAGTGCAGTAATTGAGGAAATGTACTTGGTTGTAATTCCATCACTGCCGTGATTTTGAGAAAATAAGCAAAAGACAATGCAAATGAATGCTTGTTTCCATCCACCACCGTTATGTGATTATTAGGAGTTGGTTCAAGCAGTAGTAGGCCTCAGTTCTCCAGTCAGAAAACCATTATACCATTACATGTGAAGAGGGCGCAACAAGGTAACGTCATTAAAAGAGCAGCAATCGAACCTCAAACCCCATAAAAAAGAATAGAGTACAAGATGAAAAAATTACATTTTTGTGTGCTTCATATATTAATATGAGCAAAGTTACATCAGATCTGTGTGGAGCAATGAGGAGACTGTTTTAATCCACCATGTTTCATCCCTTCAGAGGGAAAGAAGCCTTAGTCAGAGCGGAAACAGATGATGAGTCAAAGTGAGTTGAATGTTTGCTACATCACAACTTATTTGGAAAAAGTCCTTCCTTCTCTTATTAAGGCAATATTGAGAAAGTCTATTTTTAATTTTGCAGTGTCCATCAATCTTTTCTAATGTCATACTTCAAATGTGCATAGAAACATGTTGATGGAAACATGGCTATCGAGAATGCCTGAACCTGGCAGTGTTGCTCACATACTGTATGCACTGAACCACAACACAACTAATGGGCAGCAGGGTGGAAACTTGACTAAAATCTGGTTCTCTCCTGTGCTAGAGAAAGAACAAGAGGGTGGCAAAATGGCTCTGAGCAAGGGCAAAAATCTTACACGTGTATGCTTGTAGTCCTCTTTGTCGTACAGGTATGATTAAGGTGACTGCTGGTAAAACTCTGTGATATGTCAGATGATTGCAAGCAATACCTTACTGCAATTGTATGTGTCCTTGTGAAAGCAGACCATACATACACACAATCCAACCTACAGGCAGATTTCAAGGATTGCGACCCAAAATGCTGTATTGCTGAAGCAGAGCTAAAGGGAAGTGGGCCTGTAGCCGGCCGTGGCCAGGCTGAAGGAACCACTGCCGAGGTGATTATAGATTCTGAAAGCAGCGCTGGACTCTGAGGCAGAGATTATTATAAATTTGGTCATTGGCAATGAGGACACTACAGGGGAGAGAAAAACAAATATTAGGGCCCCCTTCAATGCCGCGGCCAGTGTGAGCTGTTTTCCATTTTAATGCATTATGTGTGTATAAGGGAGAGAGGGGAGATGAGGTTTTTTTTCTCCTCTGTGTGGGTGTGTGTGTGTGTGTGTGTTAGATTCAGCAAACTCAGATTTACATTTCCCTTGCACTGCCTGTGAAATGTTTTCAGACGTGGGCAGCGTGACTGCAATAATATATAAGGCTCGTTCTCTCTCGCTCTCTACCTCTTCTTTCTTTCTTACACATACTTACATGCACGCACACTGCAGACTAAGACAGTGTGAGAGAATGAGGATGAGGGAGTGGAGCCGTAATTACCAACTGTGTGAGAGAAATGGAAATTCACACTTAGTCTGATTCTGTGCTTAGCTTTCAAGCCACTCTTTCACTTAAGCTTATATTGACACATTGACTTAAAGTGAAGGTCCCCCGACGTCACACAGTTAAACACACTAAGAAGTTGGATTCCAAAAGTTCATCATTAGAAAGGTCTGAGAAATACACACAAAGAAAAGATGTGTCTCGCAGAAATTACTTATAAAAATTCTATTTGCTTCTGTCAAAAAAAATTACAGAGAGTAGCTTTCAAGTGATGATTCCTGGGATTCCTGAGATCTTTTTCTTGATTGTGAGAGCTGCTGTGGTGATAAGCAGGCAAGGCTTTGCTGTTTTCCAATACACTAACACAGGCACTCAGTATGGACTTGTTAATAAATACTTCTAAAAGTTAGAAAATAAATAGAATTGAAACATAAAAGTCTGACTGGACCTGGGTGGAAGTGGGATTATCGTTGTAGGGAATAGTTGGTAAAATAAAAGCAGCAAAATGATGCCGCAGTTTTTTAATTATGTTTATTTCACACTGTACACTGCAAAGGAATATGGCACCAAATGGATTTAATAATTTTTAGCTTAAAATGCTTCTAAAGGTGAGTCTGTTTGTAATATATGTCCCCCTTGAATCAATGATGGCCAGAACCTTTTGAGAAGGTTCATATTCTAGGTAATGGAATTCAAATCAGATTTAACTACATACATGTGATTGGTCCCTGTATCTAGACCAGTGGGACAAGAAAGGTGATTGGTTCTGGGGTGTGGAAATTTCTCGATTATAAGATGCATCGCAATGCGGACGTGGAAGATTCTGCATCGATGCAGAGACAGAGCATAATCGAGAGTCTGCAGCTTATGTTGATTTTTGATTGTCCGGCCTCAGCTGGACAACTTTGCCGTCCAACTCTGAGAGAGGTGTGTGCAGCAGTCAATAAGTGCCTTATCTTTAAGCTGCCATGTGAAAACAATATTATTGTAGATTACAACAAACTTGTAAGGCACTGCAGATGGATATATGTTTTGTTTTTGTGATGTTTATGTATTGAAAAGATGCAGCTCTTATTTTGTAGACTTCTGTAGTCTGATTATTGGAAGGACGTTCTCAATAAAAGGGGAATTCAAATGATGAAAAAGTAGCAGTAGCACATGCAGTAACATAGATCATTGAGGATGTCATACACTGAGAAGCATCGCGATGCATCGAGAATCGTTTTGCATTCGAATCCTTGACAGCTGAAACTTAATCGAATCGAATCGTGAGCCAGTGAAGATTAAAACCTCTAAGTGTGAAGCTTTTGTCCTCCTTGACACAAATCCTAGAGACTAAATATAGTCAGCCTTTCACAAACTGATTGTTATTCAAATATAACCAAAATCAAAACAAAGTTAATTCTATAGATAACATTTTGTGACTGTATCACAATGTGAAAATATCTTTTCCTAACCTTAACCAAAGTGCATTTTTTTGCCTAAACCAAACCACAGACTGGACGCAAACCACAATAATAACTGAAAATTCATGTTCATGTACACAAATTGTGTAGATTATATATCTGTGACAATTTCATGAGCTACTATGATATTATGTTGGTAATTCATGTAAAATTGTTAACTTAATGACTCTTAATTGAATTCTATACAAGTTGCATTGTTGGCGTGATAGTAATTACATCGACTTTTTCATGTTGGCTACAGTATATCAAAAGAATGTAAAGCAATTAAAACTGAAAATGTAAAATCAGCAGACATGAACACATTGGTCACATCACTGTTGATTTAATTGCATCCCAAGAGCAGGTGGAAGACCTGCATGTGCCTGCTGTGTGCATTATTTCAAGGTAGTTTACTGTATTCACAATATTGTTTCTATTTGTTGGCGTTCAGATATTTCACCGGTGGAAATGTTGTGTAAGCCCGAGGGGTTCAGATTTGCAAGGATCTATCAGACAACCAAAATCACAACCATAAACGATCCACGCAGCCATCTATACATTCAAAACTTACCCCGGGGCTGTGTGGCTGCATGGGCCTCGTCTAAGCACTTTGTCATTTTAAGTGTAACACAGGTATTGATTCCATAGGTTTGATTCAAAATGCAATGTCTTCCTCCGAGAGTTGATTAAACCCTTTTGGTATTGATGCAGTGGGCCTGTGTGTGTGTGTGTGAGGCAGAATGTGTATGGTCGAGACAGCAGAGACAGTTCGTGTACATGCATGCATGCGTTCATTGATAAAAGCATTACAGAAAGCCACAACGTCAGGACTGTGTGATCTAGAATCATAGTCCCTCTGACTGGAGGTCTGAAGTCACATTCACTCTGCTCTCTGTTCTCTACTTCTTTCTTTTTCAATCAATGCTAAGCCAGTCAGTATATTAAACCATCACTCCTGAAGCGGAACTTCAAACACTCAAAATGAATTCGACTACCAAGTTGTTTTGTGTGACTTAAAGCTTTGGTCATCATTATCATAGAAGAAGAAGTAGCTCTCAACTCACATAAACACATTTTCAAACCCCTATGTCAACAACAAAATTCTTAAATTACTAATGAACCTCACAGAACTGTAACATAAGAGACAAATCAAAGTAGAGAATATTTCAACACTACATCTTACCTTCTTTTCCAAGCATTTAAGACAATTTAAGTGAATTTAGTGAAGGACATTCAAATAAAGTGACAATTCAAATTTTTGATCACCAGGCCAGAATATTTTAGTTCAGAGTTTTGAACAGACACTTTTTAATCGCTGTAGCTCTGTACTTTATTTACATACAGAAGAAAATAAGGCTCTCTTTGCTAGGGCTTCAACTAAGGATTATTTTCATTATCGATTAACCTTCTGATTGTTTTCACAATTAATTGATTCATTGTTATGCTATATAGGTTTAGCCACATTAAAGAAGCTGGAACCAGCAAATGTTTGACATTTTTCTTAAGAAGTGACTGAAATGATTTATTGATCAGACCAGTTGCAGATTAATTTTCTTTCTAAATCGATTAATCGACTAATTGTTGCTGCTCTACTCTTTCAACTTTTCTCAGATTTCTGAGAGCTCACACAATCTATTTTACTTCTAAACACTTTCTATCTACAAACTGTCTAACACATACATGAAGAATAACAGCTCTTAACTTTACAGCAAAGGATCTTTGGCAACTAGAGAAGAATATATAATTCAGGACCATGCTAATATAGAAATACACATACTTATAAGTGAACCAGCATGTTAGTGCAAAGCCAAAAATTGAGTCTCAGAAATCTAAACAAATAACTTATTATCAGCCTGCTGCCTTTCCCCTGATGTCCAAACGTTCTGTTTACTGGGACCTCTGAAGGGAATGGATAATAGGGATATGTTAGAAACAGGGGAGCTCACGAATGATAAGGAGAACTCAACTGCATCTTGTCATTTATTCAGTCACAAAAAAAGACCACCTCCACATAAGCACTAAACTGCATCACATCACCCCAGACATACTCAGTGCATGCATCTTAGTGATAAAAGTAATCTCTGATTTGCATTGCAGGCTAAATAAGGGCAGATTTCACGGGTCAATAAATTTGCTGTTCGAGAAATACCGTATGTCACTGCAAAGCAACATGGGATTTTAATTTTGGTGCAAACATAGATGGAGGGAGAGAAACCAAGGGAGAAATAGAGCCTTTGTGTATAACAAACTGACACACGCGCACAAACACACACACACATGCACCTACACCTCGCCCAGGTCCCTGAAGCTAATTAAAGGGAAGGTAGGCGAGCAGAGATGTGATAACTCTGAGAATCATGTAGAATAGTTGTAATGGGTGACCTTTTTTTCTCTCCCTATGCGGCGGGCAGAAATCTCATTTGAGAGTGAGCCATTCCAATTTGCTGCGGCGAGGCAGGTGTCAAAGTCTCAAGCAGGCAGAAAAACATCCCTCGGTGCCTTCTCCTTTGTTTGAGATCATGTGATGCCCCTGTGTGAAAATGCAAAGAGCTCCAAAGTCGACTGAAGCCGGGCTTGTATTTTATTTTAACGTACTTCTGTCATTCTTCTTTTCTACTTCTGCACCCTGACTTAATGTGGAGAAACAAAGAGTGTTTTCTGTCTCCGTGTTTTGTGTACAGAAGGATTATGTTAGTGATCAGAGCAAACATGAGAATTATAAACACAGTCCATCTTCATTAGGCTGCAGGCCAGATATTACTGGGCTGGACAGCCTGGAATGTTTGGTCGTCCATTTAGCCAAGGGCAGGAGCAGGAGGGCTGCTGTGCAGGGCTCCAACTCCCTTTGATCCTCTGCAAGTGTGTGTGTGTGTGTGTGTGTGTGTGTGTGTGTGTGTGTGTGTGTGTGTGTGTGTGTGTGTGTGTGTGTGTGTGTGTGTGTGTGTGTGTGCAATGCAATTTCACAACCCAAGTACACCAGCTGGTCCACGTTAAAGTTCCAAGGTAACCATGGCGCCCCACGGCTGGTGGAGAGTGTGTATGTGTGTGTGTGCTTGTGATAACATGTGGTATACGTTTGGATGCGCTCCTCCACCCTTTCCCCCCCTTTGGCTTTGACTTTTAAGGAGTTTCGACACTGAGCTTTTGCCTCTATCAGGTAAACAGGATACGGGTCACTGATAAAACAATATATACACATACACAGCCTACCACCATGGGAGGATATATGTGTATTCCCCCTAACCACCAAATACCTGGGGTTGGGTCACCTAAAATAGTTTCCTGTGTATCGCTTTCAATTGAGATTTTTAGTATCACATGGTGTAAATAGTGTTTGAGCAGCTCTGCCAAGACATATCTCGAGGGGAAACAGTGCTACACTGAATATATACAAGACTGCAGTTAAGTACCATTAATACAGAAAAGAGTCATGCTTAATCAGTTGACATGATTTTATTTGTGAACCATGTAAAGTGAGGAAGCCAAGTTGGCCTGACTAGATTTTATTTTTATGCATTTTGGCTGTTTCATCATTGGACACATAAATATTAGAGTTATAAGTGGAATTGTGTATTACATGTAAGAAAACATAGCCAGTACAATGACTACTGTTCCACTACTCTTAGGAATATGACAATATTCTGAATCTGATATGGGTCAAGTCTGTCCTCCTCACAAAAAACTATATACGCCAAAAAAAAAGCAAGCAGCTCATCACAATACATATTCATGTTTGTAGTTAGGCGGTGACCTGTGGAAATTATTACAGCCGTAGAGGAGGAAGTGAGGAGAAGTAGTGGGAGGGGGACAGGGATTGTGGATGCATTAAACAAGGACAGGACTTTCAATCAGGAGGGCACTATGAAACCAGAGGTCAACAGTGAGATCTTTTAACTAACTAACTAACATAGTGAAGTAACATCAGGTGCATAACGTAACATAAGTGACTTGGGCAATGTAGGTACATTTGTAATGGAAGTTACAGAAGTTATGCAGTGGTTTGAAGACAAACCGTTTTTCTGGCCTGATCCTAACCAATCATTTTTCTTGCCAAGACCTAACCAAACTGCGACTGTAAGAGGTCAGGGTACACATTTCGCCGTTATGCTGCAACGACCATATCGTTTTTGGGAGACTAACAAACAACCTATTCAGTCACATGTGGATGTGTTGTATGGGTCAAAAAAACTGTATTTTCTGTATTGGTATTCTGAATTTGGCCTTATTCTGTATGTAGCATTTTCTGATTACGACATGGGATATGCAGATATTATTTCTTTGGACATGTATACAGCAGATTCTGAATATGTCTCAATTGCAGTTTTTACGGCAGCTTGCGATTTACCACCTCTTGCATGTTTACAGTTTCTGGTCAGACAAAGAAACACACCTACTTTTGAGGAATCATAAAAGAACTTGGATATCAACAGGTTTTTGGATATGTGCAAATATGGCATCGCAAACCTTTTCAAAAAGGTGGTTGAACGAACGAAAGCGGGATGCAGTGTTCATTAATCGAAGAGTGCGCTGCATGTCAACAGGAATATTAATGGAATATTCATTTTCCAAACCAATTTTCCAGCCATCCAAACAGCCTCGTAGGAAAACCGTCTTTCTCAGAATAAGGGCAAAAATAGGAATATTTCCTCCCTTGTCTTAAACCTCCATTCTGAGTAAGGAAAAACTTCCCCGAAAAAGAAAAAAAAAACCTTGTAGCAGGAGGAAAAGATCTGAAGAAACGTCAGGAAGAGCCACAGAGAAGGGATTCCTCTCCCAGGATGGACAGACATATAAATGTAGTCAATATGCATCAAGTTGTGTTATGACAAAACAAGATGAAGATAGACAGAGAGGCTGCTGAATGTTAAATCCTACGAACCTGAACATTTGGTGATTGAAATACTTGGATGTTAACTTGTATTTATGTGCTTTGTGCTCGGGTTCCTTGCTACCTGACTAAACACATGTATAATCCCACAAAGGCACATATCTGAGGCCTCATCTGCCATACATTACATTTCATAAACTACTGTAAAATAGTAACATTATCCATACATCCCATGATTCATTACCATAAGCATATATTTACCTGTAAAGAAAAATAAACCACATTAGGAACAACTACTCTGTAGGAAATGTACATGTGTTGCAATTAAAAAGCACTTAATGTCCTTTGAGTGTCGGTAAGATGTGAATGGACCACAACAATTGCTATGATAATAATGTGGCTTCAGCCCTAACCCTTCACATAGATTCATATTTACTGTATCTGAGAAATGCTAATAATCTTAAGAAAGACCTACACACATACACACATTGAGCCATAGAAAATCAAAATCCTTTATGTCTTTGAAAATAGCTCACAATAATGCAGCAATGTTTGGTCCTCTACGCAATTACATTCCTTTCTCCCTCCGTCTTTCACTCTCTATTTCTATATATGTGATTGGTGCGGCTGTAGAGCTACCATGATGATTCAGATGGGAACAATTCGAGAAGATTGGATAGAAGGCACCAAACAATTCTTATAAGTCCGCAAAAGTCCACCCTGCGACTGATGACAGTCTCTGTGTACATCTGATTACCAGCTCTCAGACTCGACCAGGGGGTCGTGAGCTCAGGAGGTGTTCAAATGTACGGTTCAGGTAAGATTTGTGGTCTAACTGCAAAACAGGTAGATAACCACAACCTTGGAGTAATACTCTGAAAACAGCAGAACCAATCCTTTAATTTTGTAGAAAACTATGGACAGTTTCAAGGAGAATGTGTTATATAAATGAGGCTGAAAAAAGTGGGATACTTTCATGTTTGCTAACCCTGTGCATTGTTTATATTTTTTTAATAAAACATCAGGTGTGTTTTACAGGCATACATCAGTTGTTTGTTGCATGTGTTGGATGCAAACCTCAAAGAACTACTACTGCCTCATTAGTCCTGAAAAGTACAGTGTGTACATGCAACTTTACTGAGCTAAATTTGTCTTTTCATGCATCATGTTGCTTCCTCAGGTATACCACTGCAGTTGTGACTGAATATAAAACCCTCGTGGTCTACCCAAAGGACGCCACTTTCAAAGCACAGTGAGCACAAACATGCAATACCCCTCAATCCCTGCTTCTACTGTGACTTTCTACTTCTTTTAGTAAACAGCCACAAGCTTCTGCCTCCTCAATGGCCACAAGCTTCCTACGATGATGAAAGAGCTTTTAGGATTTCTACATTTTGACTTTTAATTGCACATGCTGCACCTTTACCAGCTTTTAAAATAGTTTTGTTAATATGAAAACGGTAAAATCCCAACTGTCAGAGCAGCTTTGATACTTTGAAATCAACACACTCCCATCACGGACAGAAAATGCTGCAAAAATTTTAACTTAACTCCTCACTGACATCGATGAAGATGTTTAATCTTTTCTTGAAATGAAAAATCATCCTGCTATCAAGCTGTCTACTGTGAAGAGAAAAATCTAATGAAAATATAGTGCTACATATTGATAATGATATTCTGTATCTTTCTATCCCCACCTAATCAGAGGTGGAATACGGCGCAGAGTCTCCCCTCTCTCCCGCCGTGACAGCCACAATTCATCACAGCTTTAATTTAGTCTGTTACTGGGGTGTCGATAGGACGAACACTGCCTGGCGACCCTCTCTCACACGCTCGAGCACATCCACACACGTACAAATGCAAGCATGTTCGCACTCGTCCGTGCACAACATGGCCACTCTTGTGACCCTTATGGAGAACCGTCCATCCCCAGCAGCTCATCTTTGTTACAAACACGTACACACACACACACACACACACACACACACACTGAGGCACACCTCCTCCCATCGTCCAGGGGAGCTATCTGTTGTGTGGTTGGCTGTGGCCCCTAGCTCAAGGCCCTTCTCCCTGGATGTATCATCAGTCATTTAAAGCAATTAAGCACTTCTCAATGAGAATAGGCCGCTCTTCCTTGAGCAAGACGGAGAGGAGCGATTCACAAAGCCATTTTCTACCAAATCCTATTAAAGGTGGGGAAGGGAGGGTGGGGGGGAAACGAGGTTGAAGACTTAAAATGGAGGGCTTTTATTTAAGGACTATGAGGTATTACAGGCCAGATTACTCTTGGCTTATGTTCCTAGTCTGGGAAATTACATTCCCACTTTTTTTTTGGAGTGCCCAGGCTTTGGAGTCGGAGATGAGAATCACCTTAAGTCTCTCTTGTTTTTCACTTCTCCACTTCAATGGGTTGTTCTTGTTCTTGTTGTTGTGTTTTGCGAGAAAGATTTCTGTTTTCCACGTTTATTGTCACCTACTGAGCTTTTAGATACCTCTTGGGGTTTGTTTTTAGGTCCGGGGATTTATGTCAATTCTATCCGGTTCTTTCAAGGGAAATTACTTTTTCATTCCAAGATCTAGTCTTAATTATTGATAGCAAGGTAAAGACATGAGCGCAAATTTCGCAGGATAAAACTTTTGTGCTTCAATCTCAACAGGGTTTAAAATCACACACCATATAAACACAGCTGTGAGTCATCATATAAATAAAAGCACCAACAGAAAATCTATCTTTTTGGGATCATGCTATTCATTCCCTTCCTCAATTTCACAATTCCTTTGTTTCATAATGGAAGTCCACATTTAAACATTACTATGATCTTTTTAAGCAAGTGGTTTTAGTTATTCTTAAGCATACGCAACTCATGAGTCATGACCCTGATGTTTCTCCATTACCCTCATCTAGTGATGTTGGCTGACATGTGGTAAACATGCCTTAATCATGTTCCATTAGCGGATAAAATAGGAATAAAAAAGCGAATGTTTAATTCATTTTGCAGATACAGTATGTTCAATGAGTAGTTTGTCTGCTATACTAATTGCAATTTTCACTTCAAGGTTAAGAAAAGTCACAAGAATAGCAAGCAAGCACAAAGTTTAATGCATCTGATCCAAAAAAAAATGAAAAAACTTAAAAAAAACAAAAAAAACCCAGTCAAAACTGAATGTGATGGCTAGTCAGTGCACATCTGGACAGGCCACTTGGCAGAAACACCAGTTGAGTCCTCTATTGTAAAAAACCTTTAGTGTGTTGGAAATTATATGACATGGTTACTGAACTGTTTGAGGCCATGAAGGACGAAAGAATGGCAGGAAAACCTACCAGGGTGAGTAAGATGTTTTTCTCTCTGCTCAGTCTACGCGGCAACTGTTGATGTGGTTTCTTAGATGGCTCGTGGATTCATTTAGTTGATTTTTTTCATTTTTCATTATTAATTGGTTTATATAACTGTGTAAAAGTTAATTCTTAACTTAAGAATACCTTTGTACTTGAAGTGAAGTCTAGTATGTGTTGATGTTGAAAGTGTAAAAGATGTAGGTGTATGATGTGTACATTGTTTCTTTTGTAGTACATTGTACTGTACATTTCCCAATTTTTCAGAGTCCATCTCATTTGTGAGTGTGGCCACTGTGTGATGATGAATTACGAACTTTTCAACATGCATACATTACATTTTTCACATTTCCTCCGTATCATAACCTTTACCAAGATCACAACAGCAGATTATCCTCCCCCTTGTCAGCCACTGAACAACCAAAGCTCCTCTGTTTTTACTCAGGGCACATTTACTATTGGACTTGCAGCCAAGACAGCCTGTCTTCACCTTGATAAAAGAACAGAAAATATTCACAACATTGAAAAACTATGCATGTAGGTATGCAAGTCACAGTATGTGTGAGACCGCTGATGTATATGAATACAGGCATATGTGTGTGCAAATTCTGTATGTATGCACCGTGTGCTTACCTTTGCCAAACTGTAAAACAGGTTTGAGGTTTATTTTTGTTATGTGAAAGCAAGGCTCAGTACTGCTGAAACAGACATCTGCAAAGAATAGACCTACTCATTTGGCGTTAATCAAAACAGCCTGACTTTATTCATGTAGCTGCAGTGATCTGCAAGCCTCTGGCAAGAGCCGAGAGAAAGAAAACACAGATGTGTGCACGTTACACAGACACACACACATTTAAATAAAAGGTCAAATAGCTTTATCAATAACTGTAGAAAATGTGTTTTGTGAGGAGAAGGAGCAGCTGATCTGACAGTGGCCACCGCCCTGATGAATAACCGCCAGGACAATCAATAGGAAAGAGGAGTTGAGGTGGAGTGGGGGAACGTTTTGTCATCCAACGGTACACTCCAATATCTAAGCTCATCCATTAAAGGCAGCAATGGCACTCCGTCCTCGGCTTTAATTGAAAGCACACTGAAACAAGTTATTTACATGACGGGATGGATTTGAACGGGTGCACGTCAGCTGGCAGCTTTGCTGTTGTGCGCTTGCTAAATGTTTGTTTCATGAGCTGATGCTCGACTGTCTCTGAACAGGGCTGACTGTCAGCTAATGATGGAAATGTAGACAAATAGTTTTGTATCAAGTCTAACACAAAGGCAAGGAACAGAAAAAGGGGTATTTTTAAATATGTGTGTGTTTACGTCTTCCAAGTGTGCATCGTTGACAGTCAAAAAGCTGCCTTCAAAACAGCAATGTTCACTATCCTGTCAAATAGATCATCATAAAATAGCAAGATGCATAAAAAAATGAGCATAATTTAAAACCCAAAAAAGCTCCTCATTGCTTAACTTTGTGTAAGAAATAAAACAACAAACCACAGTCTTGTGGTTTAAAGGCAACCAGGCATTTTTTTTATTGTTCGTTTTTAAATATGTCCTTTGGCAGCATACAGGGATTGAACTGAGCCTGGCTGCCTTTGGTACTAAAGATGCTATAGGGTTTAATTTAATTTGAATTCACATATGGTTTAAAGGACCCCTGCTGGGAATCTACTTTTGACTTTCAATGAGTTTTGGCTTTGTGCTTCTTTGCTGCATTCAGCTTTGAATGTGAGCTCTATGACTTTTTTGTGCATTTACTTTTGTATGATCTTTTCAGTACTGTATCACTTCATGTAGACTGTTAGTTTTATATCACACATCTCATATCAAATCTAAGTAGCAGTATGGAGACTGGAAGGTCTAGTGTTTCTCTAGACAGTTTGTTCTCAGTACTTGCCAATCAATAACTCACAGCTGATTTCTTCTCCTTTGGGTCCATTCCATAAAGTGAGTATCAGATGTTTTTGGTGGTTGCCTCAAGTGAAAAAAACACCTCACCTTACAATCGCTGTTAGCATGTCTCAGTCTTACCAGTTGCTACTAGAGCTGCAATGATTAGATACGTGAATAGAAAGAAAATAATCGCCAAATATATTGATAATGGATTAATTGTTTCAGACATTTTAAAAGCAAAAATGTGAAACATTTGCCGGTTCAGGGTTCTTAAATGTGAGGATTTGCTGCTTTCTTTTGTCATTAAAGGATAAGTACCGTTTTTTACAACCTGGACCTTATTTCTGGCAAAAGATATGGTCATTTACTCACCCAGATAACTTTGGTGTCATTCGGCGTCGTTCGGACGAAATTAGATCCAGTGTAGCGGCGATATATCCATATAATGGGAGAGACGGGGCAGCGACACACAGCCTCTATATAACGCATTATCTGCCACGAAACTAGTTCATTTCATCAATATTTTGTTATGATATGCTAGCGCTGTTAGCCTCTGAGTCCGGGCTCGTCCGTTATCAACATCCGGGGTCAAACTAGCAGCAGCAGCTACAGGTAAACAAGGCGCGCTGTCGCGGGTGCGCGCGCAGCTCAGAGACGACATCTTCCAGGTCAGAGGTAGTAGCTCAACCTACAGACCCCGGATGTTGACAATAGACGAGCCCGGACTCAGAGGCTAATAGCGCTAGCATTTCATAACAAAATATTGATGAAATGAACTAGTTTCGTGGCAGATAATGTGTTATATAGAGGCTGTGTGTCGATGCCCCGTTACTCCCATTATATGGATATATCGCCGCTACACTGGATCTAATTTCGTCCGAACAATGCCGAATGACACCAAAGTTATCTGGGTGAGTAAATGACCATATCTTTTGCCAGAAATAAGGTCCAGGTTGTAAAAAACGGTACTTATCCTTTAAAGATAGTAAATGAAGAATCTTCGGGTTTTGAACTGTTGGTTGGGCAAAAGATGTTTCGGCATATTTTGATTTTTAAGGACTAATCTATTGATCGATTAATCGTAAAAAATAATCAGCAAATTAATCAACAATAAAAGTAATTGTTAGTTGCAGCCCTGTTTGCTACTACTCCTTATCTTGAAAAACTACCATCTTGATTGGATTGCAGATAAGGTAAGATAAGAAAGCCATAATTTCCTCAGAATCACCTCATGATCATCCATATCAAATGTTGTAGAAGGTATTAAAAGAGCGAGTGATGTACTGCTCTGTATCATGTTTGCCCTGGGTGACCCAGTCTGAACTCCAGATGCTACTGTGTGTCACCATGTCACAACCCGAGCCAAAAAGGCCAGGGGGAGGAGAGCCTGTCTGCCTGAGAGCCAGCTAACATCTGTCGAGCATATTCACATGTGTAGCAGACATACAGTGAGACTCTTCAGACCACACTGACTCCACACTGCAGCGCGGGATCCAGCACCATAGAGACCGAAAATGTTGGAACCAAAACAGGGACTGTTTTTAGAGTTTCAGCAGACACAGCCAAGGCCAGAGGGGCTAAGCCAACACTTATTCACACAATGAGAAACCCAATTTCCCCCCAAAAGGCGAAATTGATTTTTACTTTAATCTTGGTGCCATAAATATGATTTGCCAACTGGTTTATATACAATATTCAAGCAAATGACTTGTTCTTACCATTTAGTGCTGTGAACATGTTCAATTGGCCCTGGCTCTGGCACATTACCCACGGCCCTATTATGAGAAAGTGCCGATTGGGATAGCTTACAGAGAGGCCAGGCTTGCCTATTAGCAGGGGGTCCAGGGGGAAAAAGTCATATTTGGACTTTTCTTTCTTTTCCTTTTGTGCTTCCAAACCAATAAAATAAAGCACGGGTTGAAATATTCCACAGCTTTGGCTCTTTGGAACCTAGAATTTATAGATAAAACAGATGCTTCTGGCAAATGTAAAGGGTGAAATTTACATCCACTTTATTCCAAAATGTTCTAAATACTCTTTCCGGTTATTGTCTGTATTCAGGCTGGGTCCCGGACGACGGAGGAGGGACTGGGAATGTACTGGGAAACCACAGTGAAGCGGGCCAGCCAAGTTAAACAGGGAGTTCAAGGCTAAATCAATGCATATTTCCCTTTTAGTGGTGATGAGGCTGGCCAAATGCACACTCTTCCCTCTACGCAGGATCTCAGCCTACATTAAATAGTGATTGGAGGAGTCTATTCCATTGGTGGGTATGAATTTCGTAAAAGATCATTTGCCTACATTGCTCTCCCACAAAATTCATATGGTTGAATTTCTTCTGCCTGCCCGAATTCATTGTCAAACTTATTAGCAGGGTATGGCTCCAAGCCACTGTTTGTCTAAGGCTGCTGCACTCGAAGGCCTTTGCAGACTACATGAGGAAACCTTGGCCAGCTCTTCTAAATATGTTTTCGCTGAAGTGTCCAGATATATTTTCTCTACGGTCAGAGCTCTGAGGCAGCCTTGGCTCGCTCTGGCTCTGTACATGTGTTAATGCTGAAGAGGTTCAGTTATTTTAGCAGCACATTTGATAGTATGTTGACATATGTGATATTCTGGCCAAACCCTGCGTCACCGTGGGCCAATGTGTATTGTTCTGGTTTTAGTTGCCTCTGGGGTTCCCAGTGTGTTTGAACATGCTGTCCAATCAGTATTGCATTGTGTTTTAATGTGACAGCCGTTGCCTGTATGCATTCATACTAAAACTACTGGTTGGATATATGAGAACAGTCACTTGATTAAAAAAATTGGTTTTATGGGAGAAATAGTTATTTACATGAAGAAGAAGAACATGGCTGATTAAGGGAGGGATTCAGACAGTTGAAAAATGAGGACCAGTGTTTGGGAGGTTATTTGCCCTCATCATTGAAACACATCTGCCTGGCCTCAGGGTTTGTGGGGTAAATGAGCCTTGACGATTATTTTCATAAAAAGCAATAAAGACCAGTAATTATAAAAATGCCAATAAGAATTCATCTCTCAAAAATCTATAAAGCTATTAAGTCTGTAATTAAAAAGATGAGCGGCTAAGTCTGAGAAAATTGCATTTTCCTGCACAAGCGACTGTGAAGCCTCATCTCATGTTTGTTTTGCAAATTCTTCAACAAAAACATTAACTTTGAAATATTAATCCAATCCACGGTATTGATAGGAATCTCCCATTAAAAGGCAGGGGCCAGTACTCCATACACATACGCTTCATTAGCTACACCTCGGCTGCAGATCCAAAGGGTCATTAAGCCTCCATCTTGACAATTACACACACAGACGCATAAACACACACCCACACGCAGTAAAGCAGACAAAGTGGCCACTGTACCTTCCAACCTGCTAAAATGTGTAAAAGAAGCCATTTGACATTAGAAATGGTCTGCCTAATGGGCAGCAAGAAATTACTTGTTTATTCAAATACGTATACACACATAGAGATGCCCGACTTGCAGAAATATATATTTTGCTTCAAAAAAGCTATAAAAAAAAACATGTTGAAAACATACAAATTATTATAATGACAGCTCTCAGGCTATCTGAAGGTGTATTTTTCAGTTTTGTCGAGATGCTGCATTTGTAACTAAAGAACGTCTTAGCATTACAAGACCTGAAGCCTCTCTGTTTTATTGTCTCAGTGACTACTGGTATGTTCCAGTTAAAGAATTATGTCTGTATTGTAGAGATGCAAAGAGTAGTCAATTAATCGATTATTTGATTCAAAGAAAATTGATGGCCAACTATTTTGATTATCGATTAATGGTTTCAGTCAATTCTTTAAGCCAAACTGTCAAACATTTGCTGATTCTGGCTTCTTAAATGTAAGGACTTTTGTTTGTCATTTATGATGGTAAATGAATCTTTGAGTTTTGGACTGTTAGTTACACAAAAGAAGCAATTTGAAGATGTCACTTTAGGCTCTGGGAAATTGTGATGAGCATTTTTCCCATTTCTGACATTGTATAGACTAATCAAATAATCAGCAGGTTAATTGCAGCCTGACTGTCAATGTAACAAACAATGAACAGTACCTCATAATGAACTGGTTTCACCAGAGTAACAAGAAATCGTACAAGGCCAGATTTGAATTATGAATGTTTTCTCTCTTCTCTCCAAGACTCTGAAGCATCACGATGTTCACCTCTCATCTCAGCCCGCTACACAACGTCTTGTTTGCTCATAGTGTGTGTTTGTGTCTATGTACATCTCACTCTCATCCTAATGTTTTGATCTGGTGTGTGTGTGTTCACAGTGGACATTAGGCCATCTCTCAAACCAGTAATGGGCTTTGATTCCCCAGGGTTGCAGTGAGATGGCCACTTCTTACATTAGCCAGTCAGGTATGACAGCGCCACGGCTTGCTTTCCCCTCGGCCAGCCTGGATAAATAATAAATGAAAGTGGTATTTCAGTCCTCCAAATCATCCGCAGGGTCAAGACTCCCTTCTCGCAGTGAACTTTGTAAGATGCGCCGAAGCGCAGCGAGATGCTAAAGGTTAGCGTCTCGGACAAGACAATCGTGCATTCGGCCTGCAAGCACAAGTAGTTTATAAACATCCAACACAATATCCACCCCCTAGTTGTTGGTGGGGAGCTTCTTTTCCTGCTCCCAGTCTCTACCCTCTTGTGGGGGAATGGGGAGACACACGAAGAGGAAAAGTTAGCATTCTCACAGAGCATACATCTGCTGCTAAGCTGGCATTTTGTATTGATTTTTCCCGAAGCCTGTGATTTTGAAAGCTTGTAACAGAAGATGAGGTAAATATCATTTTATTTGCTCAAATGGTTTCAGATTGGATTGGATTGAGATGAAAATGGTGGAGACAAGCAAATCTAGATGCGAAAGCAGCAATTTCACATAATTGTCTTCAGACTTGGTGCCAGAATATATTACCATTGTTCAAAAAACTGTCAAGTGAAAGAGCTAGAAATGGACTGGAGTAAGCGAAGGCACTTATTCCTCAAGTCTTTGACATGTTTTACTCTCTGCTGACAATCCTCCACTGTGATGCGGTTGCATTTATCCTTTTGAGAAGAGCTCTCTTACTTCAGCTCAAAGTATCAGTTACTCCGATGCAAATTACATCCTTGACACTCACAAAGACTATGTCACTCCTGAGCTGTAGTGGACTCCGCAGACAAAATGTCAATACAAGTTCAGACGTCAGATTAGCATCGGATCAGTTTACATCTGGAAGGAGTAAACCAGAAAAAAACACCCACAGCCTAAATCACAGACAAACAGAGCAGTTCTCATCTGTATTGAAATGTATTCTTGATAAAGGAAATTATTGATTGATCCTTGTTGTTCCTTATCTCAGCAAAACTGACTACAAAGTGGCGAATTTCACAAATCTCCCAGTGTGCAAGGAAGTTGAAGCTGAGTTAATAACCCCTGTTCATAACAGCCCAGACAGCCATTCAGGTTCATTTTTCTATTTACCCTGGAAGGTGAAGTTAACCTTCTTCAGCTCATTGTAGCCAGAGGAGAATGGCAGAGATTAGTGTATTGGTCATGGTGATGTGACTGTGCATAAAGTACATGACAAGGCCCGACTGCATGGACAAATACGGCTATTCCCCACAAAGCAGCTGCAACTGGACTTGCGGCTCACTGTTTATTTGTCTTAGTGGATTGTAAAGAAGTGTATGTATTATATGCTGTTTATTGTTTAAACCTTGTAGTTTTACAGGTCTATACGTCACTAAATACCCTTTGTCTAATAAAGAAAGTTGATAACTTCTGCTTTCTTTCAGCCTGTTGGCATACTGCCCGACAGTAGCACTCGTCCGTTTCCTTTGTCTGTCTTCATCCATTCTTCCTTCCATCCATCCTTTCGTTCATCCATCCATCAATCAAGTGGGCTACTTAAGCCACAAACTCATCAGAACAAAGCAATCAGCCTTGTGCGTCAGTCTCTCAGCCTCCTCTTTTCATTAGAGGCACATACAAGTCATAGTGCATGCTGTGTGTGTGAGCGTATGTGCATGTGTGTGTGCAGTGTGAGTGCTTATTAGCCGAGGTCAGCTAATTATTTGGCCAGGCTAATGAAGGTCAGTGTGCTTGTCTGTCTCCATGCTGACAGCCTGTACCTGATTGAGATAAGTACTCCTCTTCAACCTTGCTGTCATCTGTCATCTTGATTAAGGGACCATATAGAATTAACTGCACACCTTTCTTTAACCTGTCTCATACCTAACTACATATATTTTCTATTATTGTGTTTTCTTTAGCATTCAATACCAAAAACTCTCCCTAAACTGCTGAAAGCTCACAATGTCATACAGTTAACAGAATATACCTGTACGTGTACCACACTGATATTCACATTAGTCATTAGTCTTGAAACGCTGTAAATCTTCTCCTTTCATGCAGACATTTGTACACTGAGTGGAGTTCACAGCTAGATTTTCAGTTTTGAACACTGTCTTGTCACTCATGAAATGAAGGACATTGTCATCTACATTCAATAGGGAGATTTTAAACGCATGGTCTGTAATTATCTATAATGGAAAAGAACTCTGACGCCAAAAGTGTTGTTCATATATATCCAGGCTTGTCACAATTGGAAATGTGTGCAGAGAATGGTGTCATTATCATGATGGATGGGCCAAACCAAATTAGGTAGATTTGATAATAACAGTTAAATTACATATCCACTTACCTGGATGCTTAATGAACTGAAAGCGACATTGTCTATTATTCTTGGATCATGCATGATTAGCACTCTGTATGAATATGTCGAGGCCGCCTTAGCTGTCGCTCACTCCAAATCAAATGCAGGACTCTTGCTATTGTGTGTGTGAGTGCTGGCTTATTGTAACAGAAACAGAGGGGATCTTGACTCTGTCAGTGCCAGCCATTTAGAGAAGGACAATTATAACTGAAAAGTTTGATTCCAAGATAGACAGTGTTCATCATGAAGAAAAAAGGACAACCCATTTCTTATAGAATGATTGTGAAATACAGACATTTTAAATATTGATAACTAGAAATGATCTTAACTATGGTGTTTTGAGGGGAGACGCATCACATTTAGTCATACTTCTGTATTGTAAATTCATCACACAGTAGCTAAGAGTGATGATTTTGATGTGAACTTAATTGAATTATGTTGAAATAATATTCTAAAATGGAAAACTGCTGTATCATGCTCTTTTTCATGTGTCACAATTAACATTATTGTTTTGATTTTCTGTTGCCAGCGGAAACCATGTAACCTTGTAACTTTTTTTTGTTTTGTGCGCTACAGCTACACTTATTAGTCCATTAATTGACCAGTCCGAGCAAACCTGTCAAACATTTGCTGGTCCCAGCTTCTTAAATGTGAGGGTTTGCTGCTTTTCTTTTCATTTATGATGGTAAATGAAGAGCCTTTGGGTTTTGGACTGAATCAATCTGAAGGTGTCACTTTGGGCTCTGGGTTATTGTGACGAGCATCTTTCACAATTTTTTGACATCTTTCAAACTAAAAAGATAACTGATTAATGGTGAAAATAATCAGCAGATTAATTAGATTAGTTCCAGCCTTAGATGAACATGTACATACATGGTATAACTGTGTATATTATGTAATCTGAGCTTTTTTAAATATTATTATATTTCTTAGGAGTGGTTTTGATGTGAGAAGAAAGCCATACAATTTCTAATTTAGAGGGTCAGTTACAAAATTCTCTGCTTTCCTAGTAAGGAATTGCTCCGAAAATGTCTCCTCCATCAGTCCTAGTCCCTCTCTGGCTACCTCTGCAAGCCCCAGTTCCTAGGCCCCAGCATCTCTAACAAGCAGCGGATACAGCGCTGGATTACTGTAGGCGTTAAATCAATAGCTGCAGGTCTCCCAGGCACAGCTATAGATTATGAATCAGTGTTGGTGAGCAGAGCGCCATGGTGGCGAAAGGGAGTAGGGAGACAGAGGGAGAAGGGAGAGACAGAGAGGAAGAGGGAAAAACACTGATTGGTTGCGACATAATGACGCACAGAGTTGTCATTTTTATGTTAAAAATACAGGCTTTGACTGACAGTTAAAAATTGAGATAAAAAATCAAAACAAATCAAAAACCCCCTTTAAAAAAAGGTTACTTAAATATAGTTTTTCCACACATAATAAAACAAATACTGTATATTGATCTGTCACAGTGTTTCTGTAGGATAGGAAATAACACATTACAATCACACATACAGAAAATTGTGGTACGCCGTAAGACAAATCAGGAATTTGATTATGAATCATGGTTTATTGCAAGTTAAACTGACTGATTTAGCCACTGATACCTTTACCTTCATAACATTTACATAATGATTATGCATGACCATGCAGCATGCTCTAAAAATTGAGAACAATAGCAACAATGATTTGTAATATCACAGAAAATTAGGCAATGCAAGCTTTTTAGCAGATCTCTGCCAATATCTATATAACTGATCTATGGCAACAAAGCCCATTAACCTGTGTTGAACCTTTGGTAATCTCTGCAGTGAGCTCCACTGTTTTCAGCCCTCGGTTTAATTCAAGGCCCTCTGAGTCCTGTTTACAGATGGTATCTAAGTGGCTTGATTCAACTGCCAATGAATATTGGCATGTGTCTACACCCCATAGACCCTGCTATTAGGGGTGGAGACCACAGGGTTAGCCGAACACAAACTGAACATGACATCTCCCTCGCCTCTGCAAGTCCGACGCGCATGCACACAAACACACACACACACACACACACACACACACACACACACACACACACACACACGTGCAAGCACATACACACACCTGCATGTCCATGGTCAAGCATGTACACCAAGTGAAAAGCAAACCTGGTCTCTATGCATAACCAAGACTTTAAAACATCATAGTTGGTGCTCAAACACTCAGATCATACAAATACATGTGCCATCATGTGAACACATGCAAACAAACACCACTCACACACTGAACACACACACATGCACACGCACGCACACACACACACACACACACACACACACACACACACACACACACACACACACGCACGCACACACGCACACACACACACACACACACTGTACAACCTTGCTATAGGGTGGGTTGCTAGACCCATACTGCCCCCTGGCTCGCCTCGCTTCTCTCTGTTTGTCGAGCAGCACAGACGCCCGAGGAATAACTTGTCTCCCACCACAGATTCAGGGTCAGATTACCCTGGACCAGCTCCCTAACCTTAACTATTAGAAGGATAAGAAAATATCTGTTCTAGGATCAGTGGCTGGGGGGCTGGAGATGATATTAAGGAGCTGTCAGAGGTGACTGAGTTCAGGGTCAGGCCCTCGGGAGCCATGAGGTGGGAACAGGGTCGACCCAGGCTACCATTGAGCAGAGCCTGAGATAAAGTGAGAGAGAGAACTCTGTATATTATCTGTGTATATTTAAAATAAATCACCTTGCTAATGCTTTTGGCTTTCCCACAGAAGAAATGGACACACTAGATTTAACCATCCCGAGGAGCCAAATGGCAATGACAAGTTAGCTTAGGTATTAAGTCATTAGATTATTATCAAAAAACACATTATCTTAAGCAGGTAATTATACCTCAATATGTCTAAATAGGAAAGGTAAAATAGAATCTTGTAATGCAGAGTAATTATAAGCAGAAGTGTTCTCTCTATGGATAATTGTAGAGCAGACAAAGTGTTAACTGTTAGTTGCAGGGTCGGGCAGTCATGAGCCGCCAGCTGTGTCTGAATGACTGACTCTCGGAAGTTGCTATTGCTCTCGTATGGAGCTGTCAAGGTCAGCGGGGACACACACACACACACACACACACACACACACACACACACACACACACACACACACACACACACACACACACACACACACACTTCTTCCCAGATATCCAGAAACACACATGCACACAAATGCATACGCGCACAGTACCCGAATGATTAATCTGTCAATCAATGCTCCCATTTCCTGCGGTGAGCCCTCCTCTTTTCCCTGCAAGGTTCCTACGAGCAGTAACGAGAGCTTGCAAGATTGGTGTGTATGCGTGCGTGTGTGTGCGTGTGTGTGTGCGCGCGTGTCACTTTTTCATCGTGTGTGTTTGATTTGTGCAATCAGAGCCTATTCACAACATTTTGCACACCATACCACTGTGGCACAGCTGAAATGCAGAACATTAGATTTCGGTATCCAATCTCCTTATTCTACATCTCCGCTATACACCGCAGTGAGTTTTCATGGCATGTCCATTTCACTTCATGCTGGTCCGATGGTGGCAGCTGGGAGAGAGCTGGTTGTTGAAAGGGGCCCTGACTGGTGAAGCCATTAGCTATAAATGGAGTCACAAAAGATGCACAAAACACAGTAGGTGAAATTGTGGCAGACATACGCATGTTGCCCAAGTGGCTAGACTGGTTCTCATGCTGTGTTTAGATGGCTTGTCAAAACTCCCATGGCAGCGATGGTAGGTGCAAGCACTACATTTGTATGTAGCCATGACTATGACCAAATTCATGCAGTTAAAAGTAAGAAAACCTATTAATCTGTGCTCAACAGACAAGACAGTTTTTTTTCAAATCGACATTTAAAAAGAATATACAGTAGCTAATTTAAAATGCTGTGGTCAAAAAAGACAAAAAAAGTAAATAAATACAGTTGGACTTGGACATCAGGAAATAGTTCACCCTCATATCTCTCTACATATTTGTTTTTACTAATGCAATTTGGCTGATGAGATGAAAATTCATTTTGGCATGCTGTTTACTGTACGTAAAATATCTAATTATTGACTTACATAAAATCTAAATGTTTATTTCTCTTGTTTGTAGATGCTTAGTTTGATAATTAACTATCACGGTTCACACTTTTTCCAATTTATATTCTGCCGTTAACTGAGCATAATAATATGCTAAATCAAAATCATTATACTTGTAGCGTTCCGATTTAATGAAGGCTGCACAAGCATATACATTTAATTAACTTCTGCCTTTAGAATGTACTTTTCAATTACATTAATTGGTTCTTGCAAATGGATATTTTGACTTATTAACAAACACTGCATCTGATATAATGATGGTCATTTCACTGTGTTAAAGTCCCTCTTTCTGTTGTTTATTTTATTAGTTTTATTCATTTTAATGTTCCAGCACATTAATTCAGTTTCAACTTACAGCTGTTCTTTCAGCTACTCTTCTACCATGACTATTACTACTACTTCTACCACTGCTACATTGGTACCACTAATAACATGAAAAGAGTGAATCTTCTGATAGCAATCGCACCAATTTAATCTAAAGTTTTAGGTGCAGTTTTAGTGTAATCCATCCTTTTTCATTTGACTTTGTTTCTTAGGGTGCTTTAAGAACATGGTGTTCAGTGATCGCTCGTATCTCTACCATCTCTAGCTAATCACATCTTCTCACTGTTTCTCATGCTCTCCCGTTTACTCCTCCACTTTCGCTCGTTCTCCCCATCACTTAATCTTCTCGACCGCCCGCTGCCTTGCCGGCGCTAATTGCAGACAACCAGTCCAGTTGAGAAGGGGAAAAGTTGGGAAAAAAATCAGGGACAAAGCCATTAGTGTTTTATTGGAGGGGCTAAAAGAGTTAGCGATATTCCACTGGATCCAATCCGCGTCAATCACATTGGGAAAATTGGATTCCTGAATAAGGAAATCCCATGAGGGAGGTTAGGCTGTCCATCTGGATCAGCAGAAGACACTTCTTCTACTCTTCCTCTCCTCTCCTCTTCCGTCTTTCTGTCCCTCCACTGAGGCACTGTGCGTGGCGAGGTTCTGTTCTCACTTTAGTGAACCAATAGGGCCATAATAAGTATTGATTAAGCTATTAGCCAACATTACCCAGGCACTGGCAGAGACTGTGTTTAGAATCAGCACCTCAGGAGTCTGTCACACCGTGTCACTCACACACACACACACACACACACACACACACATACAGAGACACACACAGTTTAAAGAAGCTGATTGGGAGTTAGTTAGTTAGTGAGGCGACTAAACTACTATTCTCTTATCCATTTCCCACCGTCTCCTGTTGCCAATCTTTTACCTCTCTATTTCGCCCTGTAACTGAACTCCAATCAAGTGAGGACACAGTCCAGAATACATGGTGTTCCAATGAGATGGGTGTGAGTACGACACGCACACAAGCGAGAGGAATCAGATAAAAGAGGCTTGATTACAAAGGACAAGGTCATAGTGAGGAGTGACACAGGTTGGAGCCAAGCTATCAGAGTCAAGCATCACACACACACCTACAAGTACCTACACACACTCACAAACACACACGCTCACACTGATTCACGGTTTCAACAAGGAATAAAAAGAGAGGTGTTCAGGGAGCTTTCGAATGAAGAAACGATATTCGTATCCAGTCACGATGCTAATAAGTGTGTGTCCATGAGGCGTGAGGCAAACATTTATTGTGAGACTTTGTGATCACTTGACTGTATAACACTTCACTTCAGAAGCGAAGCAGAGAAATAGAATGGTAGAGAGGACAAGCATTCGAATTAGCTGCCACCTAAACACAACACCACCACATGTTTTGAATATCTTTTCCAAGAAGAAGTCTGATTGAGTGACTTCCAACACATTGTCAGGACAAATTACCTCCACTTAATAAGATCCTTGGTGGAAGTAGAGGACGGCCACTCGGAGAAGGGGAGAGGAAACGACAAGTATTAATTTGGGATTTTTCACAAACTGACACTCTAGTCTCTATCCTCAGGCCCTGGGGCTGTGTCACTTCTCACCCGTACTCACACACACACAAACACACACACACACACACACACACACACGCACCCCTCTCAGTGTCTCTCTCTCTCTGTCGCTCCTCATCACTCCATTCCTCCCCTCCTCCTTCCTCCTGATCATGGAAGAAATTCTGTGGCGTAGCAATTACCCAAGTCTTTTATCAGTCATTTCAAAGGAGGAAAATTAGAGCAATTGTGTCAGGATGGTCATATGGGCAGAAATTGCACACTTATTGGGTGCACTTACGCCTGTGACTCCGCTCCCTGCACACTGATGGGGCCCATTGTTAGGGAACGGTGCCTTCGAGGCCGCTGATTGGGACTCAGAGCAGATGCAACCCCACCACACCCTCTGTACCCCTCTCACCCCTCCAAAGTCTCCCTCCCGCTCCACCTTAACATACCCCCACCCCAAAAAAATGTCCATCCCCACCCCCACCAAGCTTTTGTCTTGATTCTGCAGCCCCCAAATTGAATATAAATTGCAGCAGTGCTTTGGTTTACGCAGGCTATCATCAAAGTTAAGTCTTCTTTGAGAGATAATTCATTTGACCCAACTCCACTTGTCCTGCCTGACCCCGCTCCTCCTCATCATCCACTTCCTGCTCAGCCCCTCACCATCCTCTGCAGTTTTGGATAGTGATGATTTTAGTTGTATTTTGAAAACACAATTGATTTGCTGCACAGTAGATGAGTGAGACACAATAGTAACAGTTTCTTTCTTACACTGAGGACCCTCTTTAGTATTGGAATTACGTATTTTAGGAAGTGAAAACATTTCTAATATTCCAAATTTTAAATTAAGATCAAGAAGCTGATGTAAAGGAAATGGCAGACATTTTCATGGTTCAGTTAATGATGATGAATTCGTAAATCAGTTCACAATATCAGCAAGCTGAGATGATGTGACCTTTTTCTGAAAGCCATTCATTAAGCCATTGTTAGATTCGGCAAACCAATCCCGTAGCAAAATGTCACCTGAATCCAGACCTTCAAGCTAAAATCTGCAGTAAATGGTGGTGAAAGGCTTACTAAGTGATCACAGGACACAGGATCCACTGATTCAAACAGTAAATGGTGAGCATGCTGAAACACGTCTGCACCTGCCCGACCCCAGACGATGATAGGCCACTCAGCTAACGAGTGAAGCCTGTATCTAATAGTAACACTGTCTGCTCACAGGGATCTTTCCCTAAATGCTAACTAGATTCAGGCAGTGAATCCTAGCAGTAAATGCTAAGTCTATGGCTTAATCGTCGACTCTAGCCCCTTCGCACCGCAGGGAGCTGCCAGGCCTCTCTATTCCCACTCCACTGGCCACACATCTCCACTCAATCTGTCTTAGCATATTGATTTCCCAGCTGTCTCGTTGGTTCCTAACATAATTATGGCTGGCTGTGCTAGGGGCACAGGCGCAGGGCTAATACATTTACACCAGGCCCCATCAGCACAGGCTTATATTCATGTCATTGGGAGAGGCAGGAGATTGGATGCCCCTAAGAGGCAGATCTACTAAGAGAATTTGGGGGGCTTTGCTCTAATGAAAAAGGGAATTAGCTGGCTTGACCTCCGTCACATTGCAAGATCAATATCGGCATCCGTGAAAATATTCACTGGGAAATAAAATGAAAAGATGCAAAATGACACATCTGTTAATAAAGATGTGTTTATTTATGCTAACATTTCACTTTTCCCCTTTATTTAAGATGCGACCAAATGTGACCAAAGCTTGCTGCTGTGCATGAGCTCGGAATTTGTAATATATACTTAAAATTAGATACATTTCCTTTAATTAAGAAATCTTTCAACTGTAGTCATATTAATATTCTGTCATGTTCCAGTAAATATCTCTGCATCTTTACTCTTATAACCTCCAATAGTTTATTTATTTATTTTCTATTCCACACACAGGATGAGGCAGGAGAAAGGAGAAAAAAAACCTTAAGGAAGGGGAGAGAAAAGAAGGTCACAGTCTATCTGTTTCGCTGTGCCTAATTGTTGTCAGAAGCTGACCTAAAACGCCGAGACAGTATTTTTCAAAGTCAAGGATGAGGTAGAGGAGGGGTGGGCAATTCATCACGCTATCTCCCTTCCTCCTCCGCCCACCGTCCGGGACCAGCGAAGGTCTGCTAGTTATTTAATTCCATGGATCAGGCCCTTAATGGCAAACTCCAGCCCCATAAATTAGACATGCACTCGATTAGGATGTCTGGCCTAAGAAGCAGTCCTAGGTATGATACTGACATGTAAGGTCGTCCAGGCTTTCTCAGATCTATTGCAATTAATGATCATTAGAGAAAAGCTTGGCTGGATAGAGCTGGAGTCTGTCAGCACCTTACAGGTTGTTGTCAATAATACAGACACAGGAACAAACCAATCACGCTGTGCTTGAGAACAAACTTTATTTAATATTTGAACAGATTGCAATTGGCTAAAGTGCACTCGTGAATCACACATGGACACTTAAACAATCAGTGGTACTGTGGCATGAACAAAGGTACGCCAATTACTGTTTCGAATTATAACATTTAGAAATAATAATAAGGTCACACAAAAGCTGTTATTGCAATCAAAGGTACATTACTTGTGCTTTAAATACTACAATGGACTGCATGAGAACACAGCGGTGGTGATGACCGCACCTACACAAGGCGTAAGTGTGTCCAGTTGGTTCAGTTTGCGGCCAAATAAAATGCTCTCCACAGAGAGGCTGAGAGTGTTGCTGGGCTGGAGAGACTTCTGTTGTGTTCTTTAAAGCACATGAGACACACGGCACATTTGAATGGCTGTAACTGCACTTACTTGGGCAAAATTACTGTATTGTATTCATAGTTTATTATTAGGGACCCCATTTACCTTTACACCATAGCAACAACTAGTCTTTCAGTGTTCTTCTATACAAGCTGTACACGACTGAATGAACAATGCAGTCAGCGGCAATTTCTTCGCTTTTCAGTTGCGCCTCACTCCTAATTCTGTTTTATTTCTGAAGGCGACAGTAAGGTTTTCTTTCTTTTTCTTTTCCTTTGCCAAATTTCATGTATTTATTTATTTATTTATTTATTTATTTATCAATCTTTTATTTTTTTGTCTCTGTGGCATTTTGGACAGTCCCGAGCATTTGCTGACAGTTATTTTGGCTCCTGGCAGCGCAGACATTGACTGTCAACGGGACGTCTCCTTTCTTTTATTCATTTCTTCTTTCCTGAGAGATGCTGCTGAATGCAAGTCAGCCTTTTCTCCCTGGAGGGGTGGAGAGGTGGGGGTGGGGGTGGGTGGGCGTTAGGGAGGACAGTGGTGGTGAGGGGAGATGGGGGGGGGCAGACAGGAGGGATGGTGGAAAAGGGCTGCAGGGACAGAAGGGGGGGCGATAAGACATGTGTGGTGTGGTGGACCGTCTCATTCTCTCTCTTTCTACCGTGTGTTTAGCTGTAAATAGTGTGTGTGTTTCTGTGTGTGTGTATGTGTCGAGGGTTATTCAGGAGGACACTCTCCTGACCATCAGATCAGCCTCCATTCTGACATTCCTGCACTTCCTCAGCCTCAAAACACAACCACAGGCTCAATGAATGTATGTGTGTGTGTTTTTGATATACCAAAATATAGTCACTACATGTGTGTGTGTATGAAACAGTTACTATACATCTGTGTGTGAGAGCTTGAAACAAAATTCTAAGTGCTTATGTAGCTGCCTGTGTGTGTCTGTGTTTGTGTGTATGTGACCTGTGTTAGTGTATATTCTCGTCTGTGTGGGCATAATTGGGATGTTGCGTGTCAGGGGAACACCAGCAGTATTTTTTTTTTTTTTTCCTGAGCGAGCAAGCCAGTCAGAAACCATAATGGGTGTTTTTACCTGATGAAAGCCTCAAAGCAGAGGTCCAGTGTCTGTTTTGATAAAGGGAATGTGCATGCCAGTGAGTGAACCCTGCATTGATGCTTGGATAAAACACATGATCAATAAAATAAACAGTACATCACCTCTATTAGTGACACAACACCAGGATCAAGGTATGTGGAAATGGAAGCAGAGGGGCTGGTAGCGCTGCAGAGGTTTCGGATTTTTAGGCAGAATTAGATGTTAGGGTGTGTATTGAAACTGTGTGATTACTGAACACAAAGTAATAGGGAGCCGGGAATTGCTGCAAAAACATAGCAGCAAATAACAAGCGTGCCATGCTGCAGCTGCTAGTAATAATGACTGAAAACATATTTGTATTGATGATTTGGCTTTACAATTAGATACAAGATTCGATTTGAAACAGGAAATAACATACCGTGTTGACAAGTAACATAAATGGGCTGATTTGACAAAGTTGTCTACGCCTGCCGAAAAAAAAAAAAAAAAAACTGACTAAAGCCCAAACAACTCGGGCTTAATGCAGATACTAAAAGCCCTGAGAGTGGAGTTCCTCACTCAGCCAAATTGATTTCTGTTTGCTGTCTTTCTGTTTACAAGGTGTGCAGATTAATTTGCAACATGCCCCGACACATCCACGGCTAAAACTCCTTCAACCCCCCCCCCCCTCTAAATCAAGGCATTTTTTTCTGAAAGCAGCGGAGATGAAATAATGACGGCGATTAGATTACTATTCTTAAGGATCCATTAGTCAAAAATGACACCCAGGAAATCACACAGCGCATTCTACCCTAATGCAATAAGGTGCCAATTATAACACTCATGTGGAATAAGTGGAATCCTCTCCCTCTGTTGGCTGAGGAGAACACAAATCATCATTACCGTGTATTTCTTAATGCTATCTGCACTCAGAGGCATTAAGAACAGACTAATAAGTTTAGGCCTTGCAAACAGAGTGCAGCTGCATGCTCCATTTTCTCACTCCTTCCTCTTCTCATCAGGCTTTTGGACCTGTCTGCTCGTCATGTGCCTGTATCAGTGTTCTGCTTTCCAGTCTGTCTGTCCTTCTGATTGTACTTCCATTTGTCTTCGACTAGTCTCCTGTCTCTCAAGGCCCAAACAGTTGTCACATAACAAACTCAGATATGAAGCGAGCCCATTTTTGGACACTGGCCTTCAAGCGTTTGCCTGTAACTGATTTCACTTTCACTGTAAAAACTAAACACTTTTACAACTTATTCCATGTGCCCTGACCTTCAGAGCTGTGCGAAAAAATTTTGTTTTTAAAGTTAAGCTATTTGTATCCATTATCTATAACCCCTCTAAAACCTTGTTTGGGCAAACAAAACAAGTCAACACTGCTGACCCAGGCAAGCAAGCGTTTGGCAGCTTTAAGCCAACACTGCTTCCAAGCCATCAGCTATAAGCTCGCAAAAAAGCTGGCAAGCTAATAACATTGTCCGACTTTGCCACCAGTGGCCTGCTGGTGGGCTGTTAGTTGCCTGCCAGCTGGGAAGGGCATTAACTGCTAAAAAGGATCCTGTTGGGCGAGAGCAACTTTCCCAAACTTCATCTCATTGGATGAAAAGACAAAAAGAAGGAAAGGGAGTTTGATGGCAGTAAGGCAAAGCCATGGGGAATCTCAGACGATGATGAAAGCAAACTCTCGAAGAGCCACAAAACACCACACACCCCCTCCATTACATCAAGGCGAAAGCAAAGAGAATTATAATAACACTGCCTTTTCTTTTTTAATTAATGAAGACTGTTATTTGGTAGGAGGCAGGGCAAGCTGTAAGGGATCTTGGATGATTGGCAAACATCAAACAGAAATAGTGTGTGTGTGTGTGTGTGTGTGTGTGTGTGTGTGTGTGTGTGAGTGTGAGTATCTAAGCCTGTGTGTACACATGTATGCAGGGTGTGATTGTGCGAATACGATTGTGTTCGGCACACATGTGCGCGCGTGTCTGTGCTTTTGCTGTCCCGCTAGGCCAGCTTGTTGCCTTTAGTAAATATGCCCATCAGTGGCGAACGGACTTTGGCGTTTGTCTTCTTGTGTGAGTGAAGCCTCTGCTTTTCTGCATTAACGATTGAAGAGGGGGAAATGAGGAGAGGAAAACATTATTCATACAACACATTATACAAGTTATGGAAACTTTGAGAACTTCCCCCGTTTCCACTGAAGGTGGTTTTAATAAGGTTCCAAGGGAGTTGGTGCTTCAGGGTGTTGACTAACGGTGTGTGTGTCAGTGTGCATACCGTTCATGCGTGCGTATGTTTGCCGGTACATGTGTGTACATCTCGTGTCTGAATGAGTGTGTTCAGTGGTGGGGCGGCACGTGGTATGTATTACACATCAAAGAAAGGTCAGGCTCAAACACAGAGTCAGGCTAAAGGTTAGGGCACGGCTCTATATAGAACAGAGAGAAGGATGGGGCTTATCAAAGCTATCACTTGGAGAGAGACTGCTAGAGGTCACCAAACCCTTGACATGACGTACAGATCTAATGTCTTAGCCAAAGATCAATACGGCTACACACAGACAAACCAGATAGGCTTAACATCAGTGTAGCCCCACAAGCCACTGAAACCAAGCACTCACTCTCACTCACTCTCTCAACTCCAGAAGAAAAGGATGTGAAATGAAATGAAAAAAGACAAATAATCAATTAAACAAGAGCAGAGGGATGAATAAAAGAAAGGCTTCTTTGGATGCAAACGAGTGTGGGGAAAAGTGTAACTTCACAATTTTGAAAATTTGATGGTGATTTTTCGGCATGCACGCTGAATGTATTCAGAGCATCTGATGGAATAATGCGATGAATAATGCAGATCAGAGGTGTTGAGAGATCATTGCGGTGGATTAATATGCATCAATTTTGAGCTTGAAGTAGACGACAGATGGAGAGACAGAAAGATAGACAGATATCTAGATGAGTAATTGATCAAACCTTTATTGACACTCTTTCTCATGCACTTAATGGCTAATCAGTTGACTTTCGCTGTGGTTGTCTCCGGGCTCCACAAAAGTGAATTACCTCCACTGACAGTTAAAATGGCTATGGCCTGAAAAAAAGAAAGGGAGGAGGCATCATCCTTCTTCCTTGTGACTCCCATTCGCCTCTGCGCTCCTGAAAGTGACAGGACGCAGTGTGTTTTTGCTTACTCATCAATATTTCAGAGCACTACACATGGAATGCTCCAGTGACTTTGAATATAGGGCCCGTGCGTACACCTCTTCTCTCTTCCTTAGTGATATGACATCAAGTAATGCGCAGTGAAAGTTGAAAAACCAGTGCATCAAGGTCCCCCCCACCCCCCCATCCCTCCCCCTTACCTAATGAAATCTGTGAGAGAATTGCTGGAAGACGTTGGAGCCGTTATAAAATCAAGCGCAAGCAAACAGAGAGGAAATATAGGATATGTGATGAGAATTGGTATGGAAGGTAGTAGTTCTAGAGAGGCTAAAGGCTAAGCATTTGTCATGGAGGATCTGTATTGCATGTACGCACTCTATACACAGAGACACAGAGGCATTCATAAATGCAAAGCCGGAGAGAGTTACCCATGCATATTGATAGTGAAATCAACCTTATTTAGACTGTCCAGAGTATCCATCTTGGAAATTGCTCCCACAGACGCAGTTTTTATTAAAAACACAATCTTAAAAGTGGGAAGAACCACTGCACTTCAAACTATCTGTCACTGTCACAGTTTACATGAGAATTTAAATTTATGGGAGAAAAAATACATAAGGCTTGCATTTGTGAGAACTGTCTTGCACATGTTTCTAAGTGCACGTAAATGCTAAAGCATACCCAGGTGCTCGTGAACATATGTGTGTCTGTCCGAAAGCATGTGCTCTTGTGTGTCATTTGAAGCATGGAGTCCATTTATCAAGGACAAAAGGGCCCCAAAGTGTCAGAGACTAATGGACGTGGCCCCATCCTCACTCTCCCCCGTTGTGATCATCCTCAGAAATTAATTAGAAATAACGAATAGACAGTCTTTTTTCACTCCACTCTCATTTATTACAATGGTAATTGCTCTTCCCTCATTGTAGGTTAAGTCTTTAAACACTGTCTTACATCAAGACATGCTCATCCTTGCCATCTATAATTCATGATATACTTTGCACCAAGCAAAGCTGTTAAATATTTAGTGAATCATTGCCTTAAACTTAATCACCCTCTGATAAATGCATGTGTTTTTCCCCTCGCTCTGCCCCTCTTGCTTTCCGCTCCCCAATCAAGAGGATACACACTCGAACTAGTTGTATAATCTATTTTTAATTTGCCCATCAGAAATTAACATAATACAACTTAGCATAATGTATTAATTACAGTACATTGTTAAGTGCTACATTATGTTTCTGTGAAACAAGCTATTATCATTGTACTTCATGAAGTATTAAATCTAATCCATATTTAAAGAATGCTTAAACATTAATTTGCTAGACTTGCTGCTAATGTCTTTCCTCATCAAACTCAATTTTCCCACAACTGTTAACTAGCACTAACTCTCAAGAGTTTGCACTGCATCCTTTTACAAGAATTTCTTGTTTAGCCTGAGAGAATGTTTATATGCCAGTAAATATTCTGTGTAACACTGGTGTCAAAAAATGTGATGGTGCAAGAACATCCTGGTTTAATTTTGTTGTCATTTAGGAAAGTGCAGCATATTTCACTAGTTAAATAGTATTTTTATGGAAAGAATGGGCGGCGGAAGGGGCATGTGTCCTTACCAAAACTATAGCACGTAAATCCTCTGACCTGAACTATTTCACATTTAAACTAAGATCATCATTTTTTTAGCCATTTGACACTGTACTGACTCTGTAACACTGCTCATAATTTGACAAAAACATCACGTTTGGCTAGAGCTGAAGCGATTACTTGATTAACAGACAAAAACCGGAAACCATTTTGATTGCTCATGTTGTTTTTCAAGAATAAGACCAATTATGATTTCAGTTTATAAACTTTAAGAATTTGCTGCTTTTATTTGTTTCATGTGAACTGAAGCTCTTGTGCTTTTGGACTGTGGGTCAAAAAATAGCTTGAGGAGGTCATAAGGGGGGTGAACTTTGAGCATTTGATACGGTTTTCAGAATCTGTACATACCAAACAATTGCTTGGTTAATCTAGAAAATAATTGTCGGATTAATTGATAATGAAATTAGTTGTTACTTGCAACCCTTCTTTTGTATTGTTTAGGCCCCTAGAATCTAAAGATTCTGGGACACCAAAATCAGTGTCATCTTTAAAGTCCCTTTGAAGTAGTGTGAGTTGGATGTTTTGTGTTTAATTTACCATTTTACCTTCCATTTTGTGTGGAGTACCATTCTACATGTGCTTTTTTGATTCGCCATCTTCTACACTGTTCTTTTGTTGTCAAAATGTTTGTGCTGTTTGTCTTCCATACTGTAAAGGACTTTCTAAACCACAGTTTATTATTACTGTTCTATAATTTGGCTCTAGCAAAACCCCAAAATTGATAAATCAATCACTTATTAAATTTTGGGAACGTATAGCTGTTAGCCGGCTCTTGAGGGTGGCAATATTTCCTTTAATAGTTCACCAGGGATCAGCTTCTCTTGACGTCCCTGTCACTCAGTAGAAAAATTGTAAAACAGAACTCATTTTTGAATGTCTGAGCAGCTTCAGTGTAGCTCTCAGGATCTGTAGTGCAGTTACATTTCTCACTTCCTATTTTGACTTCCTGATTTACATCCCGACTGCCTGTCATTGGTGGCAGAGATAATAGGCGGGTACTATAAACAGTCTTTAACATTATCATAAAATCGCAGATGTAAATACATAAGCCTACACATTCTTTCAACCCCACCTCCCTTCTGTCAAAAGACAAGAGTGCATCTTTAGATTCTAAACACCTTCCTCTCTTCTTGTCTTTACTCCCTCCTTTCGCTCCTCTCTTTCTCCCTCTCTGAGGCACTCCATCTTCCTGATGTTTAATTCATCACGCTTTTCCATCATCCTTCCACCTCTCTCCACGGCTCTGTCAGGTAACAAACAATGAGTTTTTGATGTGAATAATTTAATGCGTGTACTGCAAATGCTGGCGCTAGGCATTACCCATGCTGCACACTCCGCTGTCATTAAGACACCTGATTTCCCCCAAGATTCCTCTCCCCGCCTCGGAGATGAAAAGGTAACACACATGTCGAAATTTCTCCCCCTTTATATCTGGGGAGGAAGACTATATTTTTAGACAGGCTAAATGAGACAATGACGGCAGTAAGCAGTGAAAAGAGAGAGGGGAGAAAGACAGACGGAAAGAAAGCAAAGGTGAGCAGCAAACGAAGGGGAGAGGTGGAGGGAAAGAGGGACCGTTTCCTCATACGTATTTTTCTTTTTCTATCACTCTCGCCCGATGTCGCAGCATCAAACGCTAACCCTGCTTTCAAAAGCCGACGGAAGCATTGATTCAATATTTTCTCCCTCATGTTGCTGTGATCCTGAAACTGCTCTCTGGCTAGATCTAGACACACGGAGGGAAAATGACGGTGGCAACATCAAACGCAAACGTGTTGTGTATAATAACAGACACAGCTTCCTCTCTCTTTCTCTCCTGCTCTTCCTCCCTTCTTACCAGCCCGCCCTCCCTCTTGCTTGAATCCTCTAGACATGATACATGCCATGAGCTCCATGCATATGTTGCAGTGACACCAAATGCCAAACAATTAATGGCTCAGCTCCTCCTCGCTTTTTGGTAATGGGAGCGTATTCATCTCCAGGATCATATCTGTGAGCCTTATCTTTCTTATACGCCAGAGAAAAGGAGGGGGAGAAAGAAAGAGAGAGCAGTGGTGGCAATAGTATAGGAGCAGTGGTATTATGTGAATTACAGCAGCAGGGCCAATACAGACTCATCTATCCTATTCAGCCCTCTCCCTGGCCATTCTGCAGACAGACAATCAGCGCACACTGGGACTGCCGAATGAGGATCACCTCCACTGGCAGCCGGGTCCTCCGTTTCATTAAAAAGGATTTAAAAAAAGGTGGAGGGATGGGGGGGAGAAGGAAAAGAGGAGGAGGAGAGGGGGGCTGACAGTGACGGAGATCTGGGCAGATATGAAGGCAAAGGGCAGTGGGTTTTAAAAAATATGAAGGACAAGGATGGAGAGCAGGATGGATTCCGGGGGAAGAGAGGGAAAAGGGGAGAGCAATGAGGGAGATCTGGCCAGATATGAAGGCACAGGGTAATATGAATATAATGCTGTGTGGCTCTGTGATGTGGAAAGGAGAGAAAGAAAGGAAATAAGGAGGGTGCTGTGCAGTGAAGGTGGGTATGGTATTAATAAGCCATTGTGGGGATAATTGAGGGGGGGGGGGGGACTCTGAAAGCCTTTTTACACCAACTCTCTTCAATCTTTGATTCACTTTCATCACCTCCAGTGTGGCCACGTTGATTGTGTGAAATCGGCAGGAGGGCCTTCAATTATTGCATCTCGTCTGTGGTCTTCATGCACAGAGACGTACACACACGCACAACCAATGGGGACGCTGACGCACACACACACAAAGTCAAACATGCACGGAGGTTCACTTGCCGGATAGCAGGCGTACACATCTGAAAAATACATACTCCTGAACGATGTGAATGCACGTTCTCCTCTTCCTTACACACCCACACACACTATGACAATCCCTTGATTTTATCCAAATGACTGGGGAGAAGGAGAGAGGGGGGAGCTGATACACAAAAGACAGAAGGAAGAAAGCAGCAGAGACAGAGAAGACTGTTGATTATTCTCTTTGTCTATTTTGTCATTAGCAGATGGGAGCTCGATAATGTAGTGGGTACTTAATAGCGGTCATACAATAGAAAATGAGGGAGAATCCTATACATAATGACACGCTGAATGGATTGGAGACACGTGTGAGCATGTGTGCAGATTATTCTATGGTCACAAAAAGCATGCAAACGCATGCAGAAAGGCCAGGATGCACCTGAATTGGCACGAAACTTCCTTTCCCAAATGTAGAGGACTACCGTGATAATTGCATCAATCCCTGTTTGTGTCTTTCCATGTCTTCCTCCGTCTCTTTCCCTCTTCCATTCCTCGTATCCCTTGCTTATAAACAAATGAATTTGTCATGAAAGACTCAGTATACATCATTCATACACACACACACACACACACACACACACACACACACACACACACACACACACACACACACACACACACACACACACACACACACACAAATTTCACTGAATATAGACTCATTCTAGGTCATGGATGGCTCTAAGCCCTCTTTAAACCAAGCCTTTATTTCCCCTGTTGATCGGTGAGAGTGCGATAGTGTGTGTGTCTTGCTGCTAGTGTGTGCACATGTATGTGGAGATGCCTGTGTATACATAGGGTACAGTGTGAATGTACAACTGAATGTTTGTGTGTGCTTTTATGAGTGCTGGTGTGCTGGTTTCGTCGTCTTAATTAAAAGTGAGGTCCCATCGAGTCCCAGTCACAAAACAGCCACTGGGAATATTTCTAATTATTTCCTACCTTTCACATCCCCTTCACTCTTCTATATGTGATTAGTGACAGCGACCGGAGATTAACTGACAGTGGGATGTATTTGCACACGATTACAGTTTGTCCGAGTTGACAGAAATAACTCATTGTTCTTGTGTGTGTGTGTGTGTGTGTGTGTGTGTGTATGTCTGTTTGCGTGTGCATGTGGGCTTTACATCAAATGCAGAAAAGCAGGATGTCAATGTTGAACTTTGTTTTATTGCATACAATTCTGTTGCTTTAGTATTCTCTCCAAAGACATCAAAACCATAAATCCCCTAGATTTCGCACCAGCACTGTTGATGTTTTGAATCTCAAATGTGAACAAACTCTACTTTTACACACACAAACACACACAGAGACACATATATATCCTCATACCAGATACGCATACACACAAGGCTTGCTGACATGCACCCTCAAAAACACCTACAGGCATGCATGCTATACAAATCACCCCATATATTTTTAATATACACCAGAGGAGTACAAAGCACTAATAGCCTGTCTGCTTGGCTTGCGTGATTTAGTGAGCAGCATATTAAAAACCGAAGCTATTCATTAATATGTAAACTAGTGTGCTGTCATTAATATGGGGTTGGGGTCGAGGGACCAGGGTGCAGAGGGGGAGTTGCGGGGGCGAAGGAGTCAAGGCTGCCAAAGCTCGGGTTGATTGAGTTCAGCAGCACCATTTGATAACTGTGTGTGCGTGTGTTTTCTGTGTGTGTGAATGGTCGTGCATGTCTTGTTGGCTAGCGTGGGTGTTTATTTGAGGATTTGCATGTCTATGTATGTGCGTGCGTTTGCATGCGTCCTTGTGCGTGTGCCTTCCTGAGGTCTCTAGGTCCCCAGGGTGATTAAAGAGAATAAATATGCTTGATTACAAATGTCCTACCTCCCCATCAACTCCCCTAATGTATGCAGTTTAATTGAGCGTCACGAGTAAAGTATGAGTTATGGAATGAACAGACAGGCCAATATCTCAGAAAGGCAGAGGGAGGGGGGGATGGGATGGCAAGAGGGAGAGAGAATGGGAGAGAGTAATATCCTTCATTTGAAAAAAAGTGGCATCTAATCTTACAAAATGCTGGTGTCTAAATTAAACAGATGACGCAATATTGCCAGGGTAATCAAGAACATCAACACCTATACATATCCATAGATAATAAACAGTATATTTATGAGGGATTAATCATTTTTATTTCTTAGACAGTCATACCACATTATATCGCATGTATTATTTTTCCAAGATCCAAAGAATGCTTTTTGAAAGCCTTTGACTCAGATACACCAGTCATTAATACGTAATTTTTTAAATGTACTGCCCAGTGGCCTCCAAGTGCGATTGCTTGTCAATCAAATGGTCAATTGGCCAATTTTGTGCTATCCACTTCTTTGGTTTTCCTGTGATTAAGTGTGAGTGTTCATCCTTTTATTTTATTACTTCGTACAGCCTTCTTAGCTATTACTGCTCAATCTAACTACCAATTTCGTCCCATTGGCTCTAATTAACTCTGCAATTATACTCTACTTCTGTAAATGTAAAATATATGACTTTCTTTGTGCTACAGCATATATCCTTGAAAAGCCTCAGCTGACTCACCTGCTACCAGATGTATAAAACTTTGTGTGACTGAGGTTATATGATTTGCCTAACTCCTCCCAGAATTGGCTATAAATAGCCAAAGACACCCTGAGTCAACCCTCTGCTTCATATAAAATCATATGCAAGCATGATCTGAAGTTTACAGTAGAGAAGGTGGTACGTCCACAACCAATGATCCTTTTTTGTTGAGGAAAACACTTTATGGTGAATCACCACTCAGCAAAAGAGGGTAGCCAAGTGGAAATTTACTTATATGAAATGTTAACTAATTATTAATTTAAAAATCCAGATCCCAGTTAAAAGAAATTAATGCCTAAGGAATCTTTGTTGCAATTCTTCTATTTCTCTTCCATCTCTAACTCATACGTACACACTTCCACAAAGCCGCACACACATGCACACACTTACACAGGCCCTGGCCCTTAGCTCGGTTTGGTATAATTGGCTTATTGTCTTGAGGAGCCAGTGACAGAGGAGCCGGTAGGAGGCAGACTTTCATCTGAGGTTATTGAGAGAGATAGCTAATTTCCCCGCGTTTCCCTGTCCGGGCCTCAGCGCTGCACACACATAGCAAGCCCTCTCTGGAGGGATCATTAAGAGTCTGGCATTCTGACTCTCTCTCTCTCTCTCTCTCTCTCTCTCTCTCTCGCTCTCTGTCTTTCTTACACACATACACACTCTTTCTCTCTCCAGGTCAACAACCAAACACACACAGCTAACCTTTAGAGGGAAGTGAGACAAGGCTGGTAAGAGCCAGGCAAGACACCACCATGGTCGGAATGCACTGTGCTGCTCATCAACCAACTCTAAAATAAAAACTAAAAAAAACATGCACACACACTGTAGACCTTTGTATGCATACAGAGTCACATACACACACACACAGTCACACACACAGTCACACACACAGTCACACACACAGATATAAAGCCACAATGCACTCAAGTGAAAACTTACATGTGCACAGTAACACACACACACACAGGTCTACACTCACATAGTAATACTCAAATCATTCATAAATTGAAGCACTTGCAGCCTAAATCATTAACTTGTTTTGGTCACTACAGTATTCTCAACTCTCAGTTCAACATTTTATATTCCAAGGAAATAATGAAAAAAGCAGTGGTAACAGAAACTATACAGTGTATACATAAGTTTATCCAGATAATGCCTACACACAGCATACAGTAGATGCTCTAGGGTCATTCAGATACAGCTCCTGTCGAACAAAGCTCTGTGAAACTGCCGTAAGGGCTGCAGATAGACAGATCCAGGACAGGTTGGCTGTCTACCACACACAGTGACAGACGACGATTTACACCTACAGCTAATTTAGAGAGTCCAATTCATTTAACGTGGATGTCTGGATTGTTTGAGTACACCCTGAGAACACCAAGCTGGCAGGGTCAGGTTCAAGACAAGGACCTTCTTGCTTTGAGGCCAGCTGAGCCACCATGGCAGACTCTTACAGTATCATTTTTTACAATTTTTTACATTCCGCTGACATGACCAGTTATCATAAAATATTAACAAAAATTGCAAAACAGGTGTCTTCTGTTTGTTTATTTACAACAAAATGGATGGAATGAAATCCCCAAACCCCTAAGCAAGTATACAAAATGGATGGATGCATAGGACCAAATGCTTTAGTATGCAACCCCCTGGCATGTTCTGTTGGTCTGTACACTACACTATTAATTAATCCAGAAAGCATCTGCCTTAAAGCCAGTGCTGAATAAAGTGCTGAGAACCTTTAGCTTGGATTATGAACTTTGTGCAAGTGCATGTCACAGAGTGAGAACAGGTTCCCTGGTTCAGAAGGAGAATGACAGTTGGGAGTGGGGGGTTTAAGGGTTAGACGACTATCGGGCCAGCCGGACAGTTGAAGTGGGGGTGGTGGTTGCTTCACAGGCCATAAAAACCCAGCAACCCTCCTCTGGGGATTTAGGAGTAGGACTACGCCCTGAGAGGGAAGGGGTACTACTAATTTACGAGCCCCTCTGCTCCTTGGTCAACAAAAATAAAACAGCTGGGGTAATTACTAATTCATTATTAACAGGCAGCATTATTTATGAGCGACTAGAAGAGGTGCTACAGGCCCGTGGTTTCTTTGGTATCCCAACCAGACCAGTGCTGGGATGATGTGGTGAAGACCCAGCCTGAGGCGCTACTACTGCCTCTCCTGCCTGGGCCTGATGCACTGTCCCCTGGGTGCAGGCCGAAAAGGGCTGGGGGGCGGATGTCGAGAGCTTGAGAAGGCAGTCCAGCACCTCTCTGTGACTAGCATCTATACCAGTTCCTATAATATGAGAAATACAGATCCCCATATTGATGGTATACTAAATTTACTAACTAATATTTGCCCATCCTCATGTCTGTGTGTGTGTGTGTGCACGTGACCCTGCATGCTTACAGTACATGCACGTATTTAGACATTTATTGATTCTCTCAACACATCCAAAGGCAAACCAGCAATACACACATATATAGCCAGCATTGTTTACTATTTCCTTTCAAAGCTGCCACAATGACCAAACCGAGAACTCAGTGTACATAAAAATAAGATATCTGGCATGCATCAATAGTCATTGAATCACTGTTTTTTTTGCCCACAATGGCACTTTTCGAATGGGCCTGATGCTAGTCAGAGAATCAATCGTAACTGTGGTTTCTTTTAAACGCAGCCACATACTGTCACATTCTACAGAATTACGGAAAACCTCTCAACGGCAGAAATTCTAATAGCTCTCGATATGATGAGAATACTGGTATTTTTAGGCATTTGATCCATCCTGAGGTTCATGGATTTAAAAGCTTTTGTGTTATGGCTGTGAAATGATACATTTGCAGGCCTGCTTAAAACTCAATTTAACCGTAGCTGCAGCATTGCCATAATGGCTACCCTCTATTTCCAGAGCTCTCCCAATCAATAACAAATTGCTGAAAGCACAAATGATTCCATTTTCTGCTAGGGGGAAACGAGAATGATGAGAAAATAGGTGAAATTGATATGTGAGGGAATATTATCAATGCTCTAAATGTCAGCAGGATGAGGTACTATGACCTTTCAGGGCCGAGGGTGAAAAAAACACAAAGATAAACCCTAAAATGCAGACAAACAATCATTCTAATGCAACAAATGTGAAGCCTGTTAGCGATTATTCTTTTGTAGCAGTGGATGACTATCCAACATGACTGCTATGAAAGAAGAATACTGGTGTAACCTATATTTTCCTTCCCCATCTTTTACTTGATCCTGTTGATTCAGGCCCATCATTTATTACTTAAAAGCCTGGTTGTATCTGTTGACTGTCAACCATCCGAACCCGTGATGTAGGCAAAGCAGGAAGGGCTTTACACACGACAAGAATGACATGGTAAGAGGTGTTGCTTATATGTCAGAGTAATGTGCTGGTTAAAAATAATAAATGTCTGAATTTTAATGTGAACCACTTTATTTGTATAGTAGAAGTAAGTGACAGCAGCAGGTGTTCAGTTTGCCTTCAAAGATTTGTTCACAGAATCAGACTCTCCAACTGCTACAGCACAGCAAATAAGGGCTTATAAGAACCCAATAAAGCCTTTTTGTCGAATGAACATATGACAAAACTAAGTTCCCCTTTCATTCATTTACACAACAGGAAAATGTCTGTGTCAGACCCATTCACACCTACTGGAAATACTCTGTATGGTTTAGGCAAGGGTAGGTTGCAGTTAGGTGTTGTGCACTGCCACTGAATGCGGTCTGTGTGGGTTTTCTTTTGTAATGTTGCCTGTCTACCACGAAGCATCACTGCTGATGCCCAGTGAAACATAAAGTACAGTTATTGCACATTGGTCAAGGTTCAATTCACCTTTGGTTCAATAAATGTAGTTCGACATAAGCAGAACCGGAACTGGAATCGATAAAATTCAAACGATACCCAACCCTAGGCAAGGGGTGGCACTTGTGTAGAGCGTTCAGGGTGAGGGGGATCTGTAATGATGACTGTTTTTGCATTAATATCATTACTACAATACAGCCACTTATCCCTAACCCAGTCATTGTACTTAAAACACAGCACTGAACTGTCTTGTCTCTTTTCACTGCAATTCTGCAGATTCAAGATTTAGTGAATTATAACTTTAAAAAGTAACAGTGGCAGGTGGACTGTATTTCACACTTTGATGGTTAAATATAGGTCTGACATAACGCAGACTTTTTACAAGGTCGTTTCCGGATAAGTTCAACTGAAAAAGTTACAGTACATTTGTGAATTTCTTTGTTTTGTTTTTTCAGATGAAGGACATTAGTCCAGTCTACTAAATATCATTACATATCAATTCTGATCATTTGAAATAGTTCCAATTTTCACAGTATCAGTACACTACGACCTGCATTGTTTTACTCTCCTCTCCAACAGTGCCAACCTCCTCCAGAAGTGAATTAACTTCGATGCTGTTGTTTATTATATATATATATATTTTTTTTAAATTATATCTTTATTTTGGAGTGTACATGTAAATACACCAGCATAGCAACAGTAGTAAAATAAAAACAAATGTCCTATATTTATATATTAAAACATTTCAAAACTTTTGGGATCTCAGCATGGCGTGGTATCGATTATGGCAAAGCAACAGATAAATAGAGCGTCTTAACAGTTGTATTCAAGGTAAAGTAAGAAATATTTCACTTAAATAGATCAAACCCCACATGTTCTTTACTTCCGCAAACAATAAAACACTTAATCATTTCTATAGCTGTGATGAAAAGACTGTCAATGTGAGCTTTAAAAGCCCCAACCTTTCAATTGAATAGTTACTGTTCTCGGTATACGGTTGGTTAAGTGTGTGTGTGTGTGTATGTGTGAGATTCATGTGTATCTCTTCAGTGGTCTTGGCTGTGAAGGAGCTGTACAAAGCCTGTCAATGCCTAGCTCAAAGGTCATGTATACGGTTGGTATTGCTGCTTTTTTTTTTGCAAGGGCAAGTACATATGGGGGGACTCACTTCATGTATAGAATAGCTTGCATGTTTGTTTGGAATGGTAAACACTACTGTGAGGTTTTGAAGGACATTGGTGCATCAGAGTGTGTCATGCACAGGTTAAATGGAGAAAAAAAACAGCATTTGACCGGAAGATATTTCATTTAAATATGGTTTATGTTAGATTATGTGTTAAGAGAAAAACTTGTCTTGGCCCTACAACAACCCTCTGAGAAGGGGTATCAATTTGTTGCGTTTAGCCTTGCTGAAGGCTACTTACTGTATAGCATAGCGATATCATTTGCATAAGTTAGAACGCTTTTCAAAGGCGAAATGTTGAGTTATGCTCATACTTAAAGCATTTCAATGGTTACCTTGCCTAACTAAATACACACTTTGGCTGCATTGACAAGAGAAAGACACCAGAGAAAACAGTAAGCTTCTTGTACATTATAGTGGACATCCTCAAGGATGACTCCGTGAACTTGTTGCAAATTTGTGAGCCTATACAGAAATCTGTCCTACTTTTTAATGAAGAAGTGCCATTTGTTCTGCAAAATGTTAAGAACCTTAAAGGGCAGAGAGAACGCACAAATATGACTGTACTGTAAATAGCACCTTTGTTGACTGCAAAATACCAAATATGTTAGCAAATTCTTATTTTCTTCCCAAGACATTCAAGGTCAATAAAGTGAAAAAAACTTGGAAACTCATGTACAGAACTAATTAAAAGTTCTCACTTGTAATTATGACTAGACCTTAGTACAGCAACTTTTGCTTGCTATTCTACAAATGCTGCATGCAAAAGGTTAAAAGTGTTGAGGGGAGCAAAATAATGGTGTTTTTTGTGGCCAATATGTGGTGTATTCGAAGCATTTTTGCTACAAGTAACATTCAAGAAGGACAAAACATCCATAATAATTACATAAAAGTCCTTTAACCGCTGGATGGACTTTGACTCCAGACTTGAATACCATGCTTTTCATTTCACGAAAAGTATTATTTTTTTCTTTGTGGTACTTTCAGAAGGTATACTTCTGAGCCCAGCTCTTGGTTTGCATACACGAAAAAATACACAACAGTCCCACTCATTAGCACTTATACTGGCTTCTTAAAGAAATTATACAGGTGGAACATCTGACCTTGTGTCATTCACCTGCCTGGAGAAACATCCTTCACAACCCCCTTCCAATGAGTCAATATCATAATTTCTGTCATTACATGATTGTCTCTCCACACAGAACAAGGCCACACTGTACTAATTTCTCATAAGCAACAAAATAGAGTAGTGAGTATTGTCCTCATCACGGCCAGGGCTCAGTAAAATCAATAATGACAGGGCACATAAAGCTCAGGCGAGGCCCTCTGAAACCTCGTTAGTCTAAATACCTCCAGGAGATATGTGCTAATAAATGAAAATAAAATTAACAGCGCCCACTCTGGCTCCACTGGACTCTGATCTGACCATTGCAAGGACGTACCCTGCAGTGTTTTAAAACTATCCTGGTTAATTAGATTTTCCAGTGTGCCGCCCAGACCAAATTAGAAGCATGCTAAACTTAACAAGCCTAACCTGACTTGATTTTTCTTGTCTTCTCTGCCTCTCGCTTTGGGTTAAAAAATAAGTAAATAAATAAAATCATGCAACCTTTGAACTTGCCCCTTGAGTTCCTGGAGGCTAGTGGTGGGGGATGAGTGTGTGATCAGAGGTGTGCACATGACATGAGTGAATGTTTATTCTTGTGGGATATTTCATGTATTAGACTGAAAAATAACAAGGAGACATAATCTGTTGGATAACGAGGCTGAGGGCACAACATGCATTCATTTCGTATAGACATCACTGTTTTGTGAACTGCAATAATGAAGGTGAAAATTTTTGTTTTAATGTTTTAGTTTTTTTTTCACAAATTGTATTATTACCTGGAATTGATTTTTGATGAGTTTAAAGAAGACACTATGACAAAGGGAGATTCAATGTCAGTGACAGGTCCGCCTGGACGATATGAGCAGTGTTTTATGCAATTTACTAAAGTAGAACTCAGTTGTACAAAGCAGAATTTGCAGAACATTATATATTGACGGAGACATTATCTTCGTTGCCTGTTTATTCATAACTAGTAGATTCAGCTCAGATGGTCATTAAAGAGCTGTGCAAAATCAGCTTTTACATAATTCAGGATGTGCGTGAATTATACCATAGAAAATGACAGTGAATGAAGTGTTTCTTTTATTTATCTGTCCTTCAAAGCCGAGTTGTATTCAACCCCAGGATAAGCCTTTGTCACAAGATTATTATGTTTAACATTCTAAAGACAAAGTACATGACGATTATGAAGAAGACAATGAACCAAGACGAACATAAAACAATGTAACCCCCATGTGTCTTTCTGGCTCAGTTTCAAAGAAAAACACACTAAGTGAAAAGGACAAATACACACACATGCGCAAAAACACCTTGACATCATCATGTGCTGCCATGGTGATAGGCTGTGTCTGAGTCGTGCCACGGCCAGACAGTTCATCACTGTAAGAGCACTTAGTCTTTGTATGCATGCTGTGATTGTGTGTGTGTGTGTGTTCGTGTATTTGTGTGTCAAATGTAGCCAGTTGCATACAAACCACAAAAAGACAAAATGTCACCCAATATTTTGAGATTCCTTGTTGTTGTTTTTCAGAGCTCTACAATTTTGTAATAGTAGAAAATAACCTATGGTTTTCAGGCTCAAACTCTCATACATGGAGCTTAACTGGCATTACAATCTCCTGCCAAGACTGAAACAATGAATATTTCTGAAAATTTCTGATACACCCATCTAATATGTACGATAATGTCATCACATGCCAAAGTTTGGGCTCTATTTTCCTACATTGATCCAGTCCACATTTGGATTTCTGTTTCCCAACATGTTTCACTGTGTTGCTGTGACCATTGATACTTTGCTTAAATCCTTGTTTTTTTTTCATTACCACTGAAATCAAACTCTTTCCAGATGTGAAATCTTTTACCACATACGTAGGTTAAGTGCTGGCTAAAACCAAGCCACAGCTGTACCTATTTGTAGCTAATTGTACTCTTGATGTAGGTTGTGTGTGTATTTATGTATTGTAGTATGTGTGGTGTGTTGTGGGGTGTGTATGTTATTGCATCTCCATATAAAATGTGTATTGTGGTTCTCTTCTTGGGGCCGATTCCAATACTGATATTAGGGAGAAAAAAATTGTAATAAAGATATTTAACTGAGGCAGGATTTTTAAAAATTAACAATAAACTTTATTGTCCAAAATTACATCAGTGCACTGAAAAAATAAACACATATACAGTGCTTTGAAAATAGGAAAGTATTTTTTGCTTATACCTGTGAGCATTGGCATTCATGTGTATGTCTGTGCCTGTGCATGCAATGCCTGAGTCCATGTGTTTGTATGTGCCCATGTACTCATGTCAGCATGTGTTTGTGTACTTAACGTGAAAGCTTGATTTGTCTGTTCTCCCCAGGGGGATATAATTGACCAGTCACTCCGGTCCCTCGCTGAGAGTTCAGACAGTCTAAATGTTGTGTTGGAGTGTCTCATCTGGAGTGGACTTTTCAAAGGGAATTACAGAGCTTCTCAGCCACAATATCACTGCAAAAATGTAGTCAGACAGTCTAATCACAGATACTCACAGTTTCCTCCTCTGGAAGTTTCTTCCACTTCACCAGACCTGCCTCTGTTTGGCTGCCTTGCACAAGCCTTCATTGTACCTTCCCTTTCGTATTCATTTCCTTTCTCTTGATATGCTTGTCCATCTCTCTCTTCCAGTGTATGTTTCTCGTATCTCTTTTTCATTATATGTTTCCCACACTGTCTCTACCTGTGTCTGAGAGTGTGATTACTTCTCCTCCCTTTTACACCCTCTCCTTTGTTTATATTCAGCTATATGTGGAATTTATCACAATTTCCACGTTGGCACAAACGGCCTCTGCAGGACATATAGATGGCAGGTATGGAGAGAGGTGTGAATTTGTGAGTTCTTTGCGTGTGTGTACATGTGTGAGTGAGTGGATGTGCATGTGTGTGGGCCTGGCATGTGTGTGTTGACCATGGAGGTATACCATGGGCCATTTGTACCGGCCCAGTGCGCCTACGAAATTGCCTCTGGGTGTGGGGGTGCTCACAATGTTCTGGACCATTAGCTCAAATAAGTCACAGCCAAAACTCTTAGTATCTGTCTCACTGGCCAAATGACAAACTGTGCATCCTCCTAAATCCTTGCTGCTACCAAACAGGCAGGAAGGGAGAGGAAGACAGACGGAGGGACAAAGAAACACATTCCTAAGGGCAGATTGTTTTACTGCTTTCTGTCACTTTATCGTGCATTAAAAAAATATTTAAATCAAAAATTTGTATCATGGCTCTATAATCTGAACCACATACGACACAGTCTGTCTTCAGACATTCTTCTGTGCTTGACAGTGTTGGTAGCCAGGTTGCCATTGGCAACAATGTTGAGAAATTGCCAACCAATTTTGCTGTTTGCTATTTAACATAGCAAACAGCAAAAATGTGCACCTCAAAATAAATATAATTACAATATTTGTTGCAGTAGTGAAATTAATACATTACTCTTCCATTCAGAACCAGAACCAGACAACGCTGCACATGCATTGGTGCGTTTATTTATGTGCGCGCAGTCATCTGTTTTAGAGACAGTGGTGAAGCAACTTCAGTTGTTTGACTGTGCGGTGCAAAGTTTAACTTACCCAGATAACATCCCAAACAAATGTCCAAATTGATTTGGGAAGTGAGGCATCTCAGCAGCAGTGACAGCAGTTCACCAGTTCAAGGTATCACATTCTACAGAACCACAGGAGTAGACTAGCACTGCCGCTTGAAGCAAAACAAGGGGACAGCGTAACGACATCATGAGGTGGTGGCTGTAAATCATTCTAATTTTGTAAACCAGTAACTACAAAGACTATTGTTCAGGTTACTGAACTTTCCAACATTTTATGATGTATAACTGCATAGTATATCAATTACTTAGTGTTGAGCCCTGGTACGTTTGTTGCTGTTGAGTTGACTTCATTGGATTCAACTGAATTCTACTATTTTGTAACAAGGTAAGATGATTACACGTAAACTTTCGACATGTTTATGTAGCTCAGATATCTGCTAATTTTCTTTGTCTTACTGGTAGATTTTTTTCTTTCTTTGTGAGAGAACAGTCCTCCACATAGCCACCGCCAGGACAAAAGCACTAAATATTCGATGGACACACACACACACTCTAAGGATGAAAATACACTTAAAAACTAGGGCATAGTGTAAATCATAAAATAAAGACATCCATACGCACTCGTCCATATAGCCACACACATTTGCACTGGCCACACGACTACTTGGAGCCACAGCTCTTTCTCATTGTTAATTCTGCCTTTCTCCCTTTCATCTGTTGTTCTTTAATTCATTTTTCATCTGCTCATCGTGGCTGTGTGTCTCGGGCAGAAGGCACGGCCCTCTGTAAGGATATTGTATTACCCTTATGTGCACAGACAGCACACACACAAACTCTCAGATGCATGGAAAAAAATGCTCTTGCGTGCACATTCGCACACTGACACACACAAACTGTCCTCTAGAGTAAATAAAGTCTTAGAATTCTTGAAGGCACCTCCCAGTCAGAGGCAGACTTTGTTTTATTCATCCTCTCATCCCTCCATTCTTCCCCTGTTCCTCACCTCCTCGCGTCAATTTTGCATGTGGGTACTCACTTCCTTGTTGCCACCCTTCACCTGACTCTCCTAGTAGAGATCAGAGTTGGATTTGAATCGCCTCTTGGGGATGCACAGAAGCACAGAACACACAAAAAAGACATATGCATGCAACTGGATACAGTATACCTGAAGCATGTTGCAACTGATTTCATCATATTAGACCACAAGGCAAGAGAAGAGAGAACTCCTGCATATTGTCCTGGTACTGGCAATAAACTTTATTAGAGATACAACATTTTGGACCTTCATCAGGTGAAGCTGAAGAACAAAAAGCATTCCAGGCAGATAGAGCCAACATCTCAACAAGTGAAGCCAATAAGGGACTATGAGCTGTCAGGTCAGTCCCACAGTCTGTAAGCATTAGCCAATTAGAGGGCACATCTGGCACAAGCATGAATTTAATTTATGCCCTGAATTATGCAAATCTATAGATGGTTTTCTTAGAGAACACTATTGTTTCCAATCCAGACAAGAAGAGCCACTAGGATGAAATCTTGAAATTATTATGTTTTCTGTATTTACCTGAGTAATATTGATGAATTAGAGGATTTTCTTATAATGTGAACAGTTTTGATTGTAACCTAAATTCTGCTATGGACTACGGTACACTAAGGGTACACTTTTTAAATATGTAGATTATGAAAAGCACCATTATCTACATCCTTGTATAGGAAGGAGACAGATTAAATACACACTTCTATTGGCCACCAGCTACCACAACACACCTATGAAGAAGGGTCTACCTTAAAGCCAATTCTAAAGATTAAGAAGCTTTTTTCAATGTTTGTGCTTTGTGCTTCCAAACCAACTCACCAAGGATCCCCCAGTTGATGTCTTGGATGTTCTTGAAAAAAAAGAGTAAAAAACTACTATTCATTGGACCTTGCAAGATCATACAGCTCTACTCCTAATTCTTCTTCAGTTATTAATTTTTTAAGTTTGGCCTTAGGAATTCAATTTCATCATCTTTGTGTCTTGTTTGTGTATTCTTAGCTTCACCAATTGCTTAGTTTTCACTGGTTGGGATGAAATTTATACTGAACCTCCAAGAAACCCTAGAGATAATTTGCCCATGTACTCATGTAAATTGAAATCAATTTCTCCACTAGTTTAAATTTCCTCGCAACCACATTTTGATTCTGTGATTCTAATTAATATAGTTCTATTGCATCTAAAAGTTATTTGGTCTTGCATTAAAACAAACTGAATGCCACAGAGCTTGCTGAACACTCAGATCAGCCACAACATTAAAAGGACTAATGGGTATAGTGGATAGCATTGATCATCTCACTGCAGTGCAATGTTCTGATGTGAAGCTTTGGGTCTTGACGAGCAACGGCAACTGAAACGCTGTTGCTGACAAGGTACATCCCTAATGGAAACAGCACTCTCCAATGACAGTGGTCCCCCCATGGGGACAATACTCCCTGCCACACTACAAAAACTGCTCAGGCTAGAAGAATATGACAAAGAGCTGAAAGTGTCGACCTGGCCTCCAAATTCCTCAGCTCTCAATCTGATTGATTATACTTGTAGGTTCTTTGTTCCTCAGCTTTACCTGATGAAGGTCTAGGGTCCCAAACGTTGTATCTCTTATAAAGTTTATTGCTTGTAAAAGGCCAGTGTGCAGGAGTTCATTCTTCTCTTGCCTATATTTCCTCCTATACTCAGAATCAAGATCAAGTCAGACCCTCACCTCGCTTGCTGTGTATGTGTCTTGGATGTTTGGTTTGGGTTGCATCTAGGTGTTTGTATGATTTGATGTGTCCTCGACACTATCCATTTTTTTATTTGGAAGAGTTATCATAGAAGCCTTCAGAACCTGTCACTGTTACTTCATTTTTTGTTTGTTTAAACCTAGAAAAGGGATATCCACACCAACATTTTGATAGAAATAAACACTTCTGGTGGAAAGACAAAACCATACCTGTTTTATGTGCCACACACTGACACTATAATTGATAAATGAAAAAAAGTGCTGTTTACAGATATGACCCTAACTTAACAACCTCAGAGGGAGCATAAAAGAACTTGTGTTTAAGACGCTTTACGCTCTGACAGCAGTGTCTGTGTGGGAGAGATACAGGCTGTAACTAACTCCTCTACCTACCTGTGCAAGTGCATAAATGACAGCTAGACTGCTACAGCCCTGACCGAAGCTGCTGAAAACATTTTAAAAAGAAAACAATTCATAGCAAATAAAGTGGAGGAGATACAGCAGGGTTAACTGTGTGTTCTCATGTTGTAATGGTTTCGTGCCATTCAGCATAAAAACATCTCAGTGTTGACTTTCACTAACTTTTTATATTTTGTGGTAGTATCATTTATTTGTACAGTTACCACTCTATTTGTGAAAATTGAAATGTTTTTCAAAAGCCACTCAGGTGAACTATAGGGGCTTAAGGCATTTTTAAACTATGGATTGCAAAAATAAATAGATAAAAATAAATGAGCACTAAAAAAGACCAAGATAGCTCTGTTTCAAAACAGACACCATCATACTCCTGACACTGGTCATAGTTTTAAGTTGTTCTTAGGTTTGGGCAATATGATGACACATAATATGAGATAATAAATAATAAAAATCTGTTCTTCATCAATTTGCCATCTGGTATCTTTTTCATTAATGCTGTAGTCTGATATTGTGGGTAAAGTTGCAAATCAGTGAGCAGGAATACTTCATGGCAATACTCAGCAATATGATAAATCATGTTTTGTCAGGAATATAATTTGATGGCTTTCCAAAAACAGACTGAAGTCTTTATTCATAAAATTCATGAAAGCTTCTCAATCAATGTATTATACAAGGATATTATAATATTATTTGATATATATAATTTCTCCAGCTCTTGCCTGCATCTAGTAGATATATTTTTAAGTTGCTTAAAATGTTTTAGCTTGATGGATATTTGTTTAGCTGCATGTCTGAATTAATTATAATAATCTACTGTTTAACGTCAGCAAAACCGAGAGTTTTGAAAAGTTTTAACAAAGAAACAAAACAAAACAAAAAAAAACCACACAGAAGAGGCTCTTCTTCCTAAGGACAACTGAGAAGGCAAAATTCCGGAGCCTAATTCTCAACAATGTTTTCATAGGAGCAATAGAAGCACTGGTAACATCACAAACTGGTAACATCACAAACTGGCATGGATCATCTACAGCCCAAGACAGGAAGGCTACACAGCAGGTGATTAGAACCGACCAGAACATCACTAGCACCCATCTACCGAGCATCAATTATATCGGTGAAGTGGGATGTCTGCACAAAAGCCAAAAGATACTACAAGACAACACTCACCCCAGCCGCAGTCGTTTCACCTTGCTGCCATCTGGCAAAAGATACAGAAGTAACCACTACCGTACCACCAGATTACAGAGCAGCTTCTTTCCTCAGGCTGTGAGACTCCTAAGCTCATCCCCACCACTCCTGTTGGAAGTATAGTGAGAACTACTGAGCTACTTTAATCGCAACACATGAAGCTATACCTACTAAAATATTAAATAACTATAAATACATTGTATGAAATACTCATTGCAGTGTTGAACATATACAGTAGATTGTTTGGAGTACATAGATGTAGGAATAGTTGGTTTACTTCTGCAGCGACAGCAATCATGCCTGAAATGACACTAAAGAGCACAACCTGCAGAAACTCAAACTCAACAGAACTCTTCTCAACAGAAATCCCAGAGGTAAAGCTGTCACAGTAGTGGCCATGGATATGATTGCAAAGCAATGACTGCTTGTCAACCAAGATGTCGCCAAACACACTGAAAAAAAAAAAGAATCTTGTGGATTAAAATTACAAAGGAACGCGTCAAAAATACTTGTGAATGGGTATGTTGTATGTGTGGAAAGAGTGTGCAGGAATAAATTCTCTCACATGGAATGAATGAACTTTCACCAGAGAACCACATTCACATTCATTAAGTGTGATCCAGGCCTAAGAGGGAACTCGAGTTCTGAAGCGCTGACTTAGGAGACAATCACATTAAGCCAGAGTTTTAACAGTTAAGACCTCTAACCAGAAAAACTGCTTTGAGTTGGAAATGTGTGTAAAACAGTGAGTCAAACCCTGGCCTAACCACCTCATTTGTCTTCGTCTCTCCGCCAATGGAACAATGGCTTTTGTTTAACCTTGTTTGATTTCCCTCTTAGCGCTGATCCCCTGACGAAGAGGGCTATTATTGGGCCTCTCAGAGAGGCATGTTTCACTAACGAGCGATCACTAATGAAGGCTTTAATGTAGGATTAATTACACTCCAAATTGAATGTCTAATTGCTTTTATTCCCTCCTGATGAAATATGCTCCGGCTGCCACTTCAATGCCATCTGTTGTAATTAGAAAAAGAGAGACAGAGAGGGGAGAGGGGGAGGAGGCTGAGGGGTGGTAGATGGATTGTTAGGTGCAATAGATAAGACCTTTTTCAGTCAGTAAAGTTTATTCTTTTGTCCTGTTCACAGATTATGTCTTTTGCATTTCAAATTCTTCCCTTTCCTGTCACCTTCCCTCCCCTTCCTCACCTCTCCCTCCGCCTCCTCCTCCTCCTCCTCCTCCTCCTCCTGCTGTGCCTTTGCTTCCACCTCTCTGATAGATGATGCGAGGTTATCTGTTTCCCCTTGCTAATTGCATCCTCTGATGAGTTTAGGCAAACACATTAGCTAATTACATTTGTGCCTCTCAGACACTGCTTGATTGATAAAGTGCATATGATGCTGAATCATTGCACTGTTTGGTGGTTATTCATCTAGATGGCAGTCTATATAAACACACACAGACACACACACATACACACAGCAGGAGGCAGAAATGACACTGTGATTGATGTTGTGTTTTAAAAGATTGTTTCTGATCTTATTAAAAATCATTGATTTCTTTTAACTGTTTTCATACTGTGATGTTTGATTAGTGTGAGCAATTTGACGGTGAGGCTTCCAGAGTTCAGCCTATGTGCTGAGGCAAAAACTTCAGTTCAAATCCAAAGTAGCAATTGTCTCTTCTTTTTTCTGGCAATGGATGTATCCTAACTTTTAAAGTAGCACCAATAGGCAATTAAGTGTTAATGGGTTAAAATCATAGGTTTAAGGGTCTGGAAAAGCTTAGAAAATGCCTATGGGTATCAAATTTAAGGACAAGCTCCTTTTTTTCCTACAATGAAATATTTGGTGGTTTGCTGGTTGTGGTGGTGGTTAGTACTGACTAACACATCCATTCTAAGTGATCTAATTCTAATGCGATTTACACATTTTTTTTACTCTTCACAACATTCAGTGACCCATCATGCCCAATGGAAGCATGGCATTCACTGGGCTTCTCCACTTATTTGTTTGGGATTTTATTTTAATGTGTTGCCCATCTGTAGGCTGAAAAGAAGGCTAATATCTTAGCTCACTCCATTTATATCCCCATCAAAGCTAGGGTTGGTAAGATTGTAAAAACCTTCAAGAGCAAGCTACATTTTGAAAGTGTCCAACAAAAAAAATCCTACTCCCTGCCTCCAGACATCCCAGAGCCACTCCTCCAAAAACACATGAACGCATACTGTCTGACTACAACAACAAATACTGCCCCATAGCTCTTACCAGCTAGCAGGGAGATGTGTTAGTGGCTAGTTCACTATGTTCATCAGGTCTCTTAGCTTTCTTAGTCAAAGACAAATAAACAATACTGAAAATGCCAAAATGCCACAGTCATATAAACATGAGCCAAATAGGCGTCATGTATGTACCTCAGTCCGACGAGGCCCCCCTGCGCAACAGTTACTTCTTACTGCTCTAGGTGTGTGTTTTGTGCTAACTGGGTTAGCTTGGCTCATGGGCTGTGTGCTTTGTACTAACATAAGAAACTGAAGGAGGCTGTTGCAGCCACAGCCGATCTAGTCTTTGGGTAATGAGCTGTGTGCTTATTGCTACTGAGCTAGCAAGCTGGTGAAGGACAGGCTCGGGGACTGTGTACTGTGAGCACAGCACATCACTGTCATTGCTGAACATACACCACTACCTCATTTCTCACTCACCTGTAAAAATAATAATGTAATAAACATGGCTATTGTTAGGACTCACTTCTGTCAAGCAAGTAGTATTGGGTAATTTTGCCATTCTTATGCCACTAGCTCTATAGCTTTAGCAATACATCAGGCAAGCCTTGCGAAAGTCTTCAGTCATGTGCAATGAGAGTTGTTTGCAGGCAGGCAGGTAGGCTATGCAGGTAGACAGACAGGTAATCTGTCCAATATTTTCAGACAGGCTTTTATTTGTCGGAGCATTTGATTTATTGTGTGTCGTCAGAATTTTGATAGATTTTCTATGAATATAACAAAAATGCTTCTACAATAGCTTACCAACCCCAGCTGAAAATTAAGTGCTACATTGAAATTGATTGAGGCATCAGAAAACATGTTCAGTTTGTGCCATTGATTGACATTAGCCTTTCTTTGTGAGTTAGGACTGTGCCCAAAGAATATAAACAATATAGTGAACATTTTTTATATTTACTTTTGTACATTTCTTTTCCTTTTTGCCATTTTGCTTTTTCATTTGATAGTGACCTTAGAGGTATATACAGGACATGTGGAGAGAGAAAGATGTGTGACTTTCAACAAAGGTCCTTGGCTGGAATCAGACTGAGAAGATGTGGTTATGTGGCATGTGTCTTAACCACTTGACCACCTGACGCCCATACCTTGTAATTTCTGAGACCCTGTACTGTGTTTTTACACAAAGGCCTATACCAGGTGCTATAACCACCAGGTTCAAGATTCATTTCATCCTCAAGACTTTTGTTGACATGTCTCCTTCACTTCAAACCCCCTGAAAAACACATCTGGGCTATGCCATCATTATAACAATGCAGCAGCACATGTAGAAGGCCAATAGGTGGGCCATAAGGCTATTATGCTCCATAATGGTATTATGTTCTTGAGCCGGCATTAGCATCCCACTGAATGGACGTGTGGCAGGTGTGCTTTGTAGCAGCACACTGCCACTGTCCGATAAGACAATGACACAATATGACGAGAAACAACGCCAGTTGTCAGTAATTGTTCCCATAGAAAAGATGACACAGTTGTCAATAGCCATGCTCCATGTGTGTGTGTGTGTGTGTGTGTGCGTGTGTGCGTGTGTGCGTGTGTGTGTGTGTGTGTGTGTGTGTGTGTGTGTGTGTGTGTTAAGAGGACTCCCCTAGGAGCAAATGGCTTTAAGCAACACAAGCGCCTGATCAATACATCAATATTCAGCTTAGGAGGTCTGACGACACACACACACACACACACACATTTATACTCACTCACACACACACACACACACACACACACACACACACACACACACAGACACACACTCGCAAAAACACTCAAACACACCAGCACATACACATTTATGCACAGGGATACACACAAACAGACAAGCTTCAGGCTCTGCTGTGTGTGACCCTTAGCTAATCAATTTTTCGCCACATGATAGGGACGCCACGCGCCGCCATCATCACTGCTGCATCATTAGACTGTGACACACATACTCTCAAACACACGCACTCGCTATTGTTGGCGTTATAAAAGATTAGAGTCTACAAAGACAAAGATGGCTGTGATTAACATCTTGTCCATTCTTTGCCAGAGACAAATACACACACACATGTAAGTACACACAACACACACACTTGTATCTCCTGACCTCACCCCTGCAGCTACAGCTTATTGGATGGATGTCAGCTTATGGCGCCGTATGTATTGTGGTTATTGTTATTCTAATGACTGACTGAAACAACAGTATGGAAACCAGGGGAGATGGAGCTTGTGTCTTCACATAATCCGACTGTCCACACTCTACACACACCGATTGGTCACAGTTAGGGGGTCTGCCAAGTCAGATAGCACATCACGCACGTGTGTATGCTCAGTTGTGAGAGCTTGTATGAGTGTGTGCATGCAAGAAAGAGTGAGAGAGGGGGTTGATTGACATGTATGAATCTCCAAGGAAGCTTTTATGTACAGCTGTATATGGGTGTTTTATGTGACTACTGTCCTGAGCAGTTAAAAAAGAAAGTCAAAATAAACCTTATCTGTGCAAGAAAATTATTTTAAAAATTGGAATTAAGGTATGTCCTGCATACAGGTGCAGCACTGGACATTCAGCTTCATGAATCAATAGTAACCACAGACAATACTGGAACAAATGCAGATGAAGACTCCCTGTTAACATAAATCAGATCATGAGTTTGTGAAACACTGAAGTTGTTATTTTCTTTTACCTAAATTGGTCTCTATACCCATGCAAAGACTTAATGATAAAATGATGATGGTGATACTGTATCATAAGTCGGAAATTGTTTCTTGCATCACATCAGCTCAATTTTCCAAATCACAGGAAAGACAAAAAACAAAGCTATGCACATTTAACACAACAGTACAATCACAGAAAACAGAATTCAAGGCCTTTCAATGTACCCTTAATCTGGGATTAGGTTAAACATTTGATTCTAGTGCTTAAGTCTAACCTTTTTTAAATCGTGGAAGCCTGTATCTCCAGTTTGATGTTAACAATTTGTTTTTGCTGTTCAAGATATGTTTGGGGTCAGATAAATATTGGTGGCTCAATATGTTATCATGTTGAGTTTCTCAAGGAGTTGGCCTGCCATCTCTGAGCAGATTTCCTTTTGTTTGGGATAACCTTTTATTTGCAAAGCTTTTCAGATATCCCCCCAGAAAAAGTGTAAGCTTTGAAGAATTATGTTTTAAAGAATGTGTCCTGATTATTTGGGATAATATACAAAATAACATTTTTTTGAAAAGACTTTATCAAGAAATTGAAACACGTCCGGTTGCCTACAATACAGCACTTATACTAGCCATGACCTGGATGACTTAGAACCTTCATCAACAAACAAAAAACATGCTTCCACTAAAAAATTGCTTTAATTTTTTTTATGTCATTTTTTAATGTTGTGAGCATCACAGAGAAAATTCCTTTCACTGCCATTGTTTTGCAGCAGGGTATGTCATATCCTGGGCAAATAAAACCTACACTATCTGCATGGTTAAATACCACTAGAACTAAGTGAGAAATTACATAATTTGGGTGAACTGACCTTTGATTTCCTCCATTTTGGTTTTGATTGCTTGGCGCTGTTATGAGGTAGATGCTGAACTTTCACTTTTAAGCCACCCCCCTTCTCTAGGACACACACAACTCACACGCAGAACACTCTGTACACAAGCCCATCCAGTCAAGTAAACATAATTCAATTTCATATCTGGCTAACACGATTCAATTACACAGAGGCATTTAAACCAATCACTCCCATGGTCTTCATTCAAATCAGTGACATCATTCTGACCATTTGTGGCACCACTTAGGCAGTAATGAGCCAAATGAAAACGGAAATGTGCCACTGAGAACATCACAACGGGCTGCGGAGGGTTAACGAGTTAAATGGGGGTTCTGTTTTTATTGTCCAGATTAATTGACTCGTGCATCTCTGGCGAACAAACAAATAGACAAGGGCTGCATTAGTGGTGTTGCTGAGCACTTTCAGAACTTTAAAGCAGTAATGATGCCAAAAAAAGAACAGATTATGATGTAGAAGTGGTAAACTGTACTCTGAACAGAACTAATTATCAGAGAGAGATGATCAAGCGCCATTTGGTTTCATCCATGATGTAAGCCTGAGGTTAAAGATGTAAAATGGACCGCATACAGTAAACAACTCGATGGCCTGAAATGAGGTCAGTAGACGAGAGCTTTAGTGCAATTCATTTTTTTCTTCATGCTTTGATGTTTGAATACAATTTGAATTCTGGCCACAGCACTGGTCTCTGAACTTCCCCTATGTTGTCAAGAAAATTTATTGTTTTGCGGTTGATGTCTTGACCTTATTTAGCATACAGATACACACAGAAAGGCGGAGCAGAGCGTGGAAAAAAGTATCTCAGCTGTCAGCAGGCTTTAAAATGGCAACAGTTATTAACTTTGAAATGTTAAAAGGATTCGCAGTATGCAGAGTGGCTATACAGTAAGTGGTTCCTTCACTTAAGTGAAAGTTAATTGTACCCTACATGTATGGCCAGCATGTATACTCTGTTTTCCACTGTGATTCACCGCCTGTGTGGAAAAGCTCAAAAACTGCACAAGGTGATATTGGAGTAATAAGAAAACAAAGCATTCAACCTGAGGACTAATCCACTGATTCCCATAAGGGGAGAGGGTGATTGGAATGGCTGAAAAGTAATGAAAATAATTCTTTCAAGGTTTAACCTTTTTACAGGGTTTAACCTTTCAGAGGTCACCAGACATGAGCTTTATTCCTAAGAGAGCCGATGGATGTTTTATTTACGGGCCAAGGTGAATAATCTTGAACTGTCTTACTGCTTTTCTCATACATTCAACCTTAATAGGCCAAATATACACATAGCCACTAACACCAAACATGTTTTTATGCTCTGAGAAGAATTTGTGTATTTGTGACAGTGAAAGAAAAAACGATCAATAATAGTTGAAAGGAAAGCATCAACATGTCACAGATTGGTGAGTTGTTTATCCATGTGCACATTCTTTTCACAGCATAGCGTCAGTTAAATAAAAATAGTTTGTTTTCGAATAAAGGTGGAATTAAATGGAAATAAACAGAAGATGTCATTTAAAGGATCTATTTTGTTTCACTCAAAGCATTCAATTTCTTCCAGCGCAGCTCAAAGAAATTACTTTTTTGCATCTCAGCATCTGTATCAAGCTCTATTATACCTTTGTGTAAAGTAAACCTCTGACCCATAGTAAGTCAAGTGCCACACAGAAGAACCAGACAAAGCACATAAAACCACAGAAATCTCAGCTTTTAATTGGGTTTATGTAAGCCATAAGCTTACAGACAGATTGCATGGTTTCATGCTTTCTTCCTGGCTTTTGAGGACTAAACTCTAAGGCATTGAAACATCAGTTGAACTATGTTTTTTAGTTTCAGTACATCGCTTGCTCAATCACACGGCTCCTTTCACTTTAAAGTTCCATCAAAAGACTTTCTTTGATATATTTTGATGTATGGGTCAGCCTGTACCCAGGCCTTTCAAGGTGGAAAAGAGAAGTATGTGTTTTTCGAACTTCACACATCTCAGATGAGACTGCTGCTCCGTTCATTCACATTTGCTTGAACTTCTGTAAGACAGGGCCAGATATCAAAAAAGGAATAATTCCATTTTTCTTTTTTTGTTTAAGTTTGCAACCAGACATATGGTTTTGAGTAGGCCAGTTGTTGGGAAGCCTTCATATATTCTGACACAAAGATGTCTGTGTGCTTTTCTAGGAAACTTCACTCAAGTTGTCACATTATCAGAAGTGAACAGAAACAGATGAATCAAATTAAAAGATTTAAAGAAAAGGAAATGAGGTGAAAAGGAGGAGAATGGTTGCAGAAAAATCAAGAGGGACTGTATGATTATCAAAGGCTCTTTAACAAAGTGAGTGAAAATACACTGATGTAAAAGACCTGCAATAATTACTCAATTCATCGATTAGTTGAATGAAAAAAATTAAGAAAACCGATGGTCATGTTTCAAGCAAAAATGTCAAACATTTGCTGGTTCAAGCTTCTTAAATGTGAGGATTTGTTGCTTTTCTTACTTTGATGTACAGATGTACAGATTTTATAGAAAAAAATATTCATCATAAAAATAATTTGCAGATTAACTGATTAATCCTTAGTTGAGGCCTACGAGTTAAAACCAGTCAAGGAAACTGTGCATTGTAGAATACAATATGAACAAACTATATGAACAAGAAGGTACAGCAGTAGCTATAATGAAACATCCAGACCAATGGCTCAGACGTAGTTGATTGCACAGAAACCACTCAACTATGCCTTGAATTTTACCGATTTCAATGGCAATGTGAAGCAAAACTTGTTTTTCCCTTTTATTTATATCTTTGCCTTGACTATATTCAACATTTAATCCATCTTTCACAAAGCTTTCTTCTGAATATCTCAGAGGATGTGACCAGCAGAAAATATAGATCGCAATGTCCATAATGTGTCCCCTTACGTGTATTAATCAACTCTATTGACCTCACTTTCTCTCCGCACGCCACTCCGATTGTTTGTTTACCATTAGGGGCGAGTGTCTTGGTTGTTCAATAGCCCACCTCCATCTGCATATAAACAATGAAACTATCAGCTAGGTAACAAGAGTGGGGACAGCAGCTCAATACCGCTATGAGAGGTCTCCAATAATCAGCTGTGTTGGAGGCAGGCAGGACGCAGGCAAATACAAGCAAGCGGTATTGACAGGCGCTGGTTGCCTTCAATCAGCTTATATCTACTGGCAGGGAAATCGGCCACACTCTGCATGCATCCAGAATTATCACTGATGAAGACATCAGTTGGAAAAAGAGAGGTGAGGGAATAAAAAGAAAAAGGAAATAAGGGAGGAGGGGGCAAGGAAGGTATAATGAGGGAAAGTGTTGGGGTATTTCTTCTCAAAATAAGATTTAAAGCCTGTGACAGAAGTATTGAAGGATAAACCTGGTTTATTATAATGTGTAACAGCCTTAGTTTTGTACTTATAGCAATCATTCTTTCTGGTAATGATATTGTACATGACATTGTGCTTGCCAACATAATTACTGAGGTGTTGGAACATAATATCATTCAAGTATTAGGGGTGCAGCTAACGATTGTTTTAATTGTCGATTAATCTGTCAATCATTGACTCAATTAATCAGTTAGTTGTTTAGTCTAAATGTTAGAAAATGATGAAAAATGTATATCTTAGTTTCCAAAAGCCCAACAGAGTAAAGAAACCACAAAATATTCACATTTTGGAGCTTGAATCAGATAATTTTGACTTGTTTTCTTACAAAATTAAACTAATCAATCATGTATCATAATAGTTAGCGTTTCATTTGATAGTTGACAACTAACTGAATAGCTGACTAACCGTGACACTTAATCAATTACTTGTTGCATCTCTACCAAAAATATGTTAGTTGTGGTAGTCAGACAATCATACAGGTTTTAATTAAACAGTCGGAGCATCAGTTGTTTTCTCTTCCAGAAAGAGAAAACATAAGCAAAATAATTTCCCTACCTTTCCATTGTGAACATCCCGTGCAATTTACAGAGTAAACTTCCAGCTCTACTTTGACCTGGCTTTTGGCCTGATGTTTTCAGAAATTTGGCCCTCAAAAAGAGAATGCATTTCAGTAATTTGTACATTAATTTTCAAATTTTAACCTTTAAACATTAGCATCACGTCACTGACCCCTGTCAAGATCATTTACTTTGATGAATATTGAAGAGGTATAACCAATAAAATCAAAACCATCAGAACCTTCTAAAATACAATCCAAATTGCAATAAACCATCTTTGAAGTATCAGAAAACTTTTTTTAACATTTCATTTATTGGTAAAAAGAACTTAATTTATTTCGTTAGCTGCAATCAAAGTTAAGTGAAACGTTTGCTCCTATTTGAATCTTTCATCAAATGAAATAAATGTACTGTCCATCACTGCAGTGATGGTGACTGCAAAGACTGGAGGGGGCTCCCTTTGAATGTTGGAGAGATGGGATCAATTCAAGCCTGATTGCATGATACACACACTCAGACACACGCACACGTCCACACACACTTCAAACCCCAGTGGTATCAAAGCTGCCAACACATCATTTACATAATCAGTTCTTGTTAGATGTTGGGCTTCCTTGTTTTGGTAAAATATGCTTAACCTCTTCACACAAACATGCACACACACATGCACACACACATAAACACAGGCTAAAAACCAAGCCACGTAGCGCTGCGCTTGGGTCATATTAAGGTCAGCAGTAAATTGGCTGAGGGCAACAGGCCTCACAGCTCTTAGTTTATAGAGGCAAATTAATTAGTGGGCCATGCAGCACTGTCAAGTCAACACATTACTGATGCAGCTCACATCACACTGATGGCAATAGGATGTCTAAATATTACTAAATACAATATTACTACTCATTTCTCCGCCCTGGAGCAAGGGTCACTGGTAGAGGACAGAATATATTCTGAAGGTAAAAGTGGAAAGAACAATGAAGAATTCTCAAATAACAAATACAAATTACTTTTCCTGTTACATTCATATCCATGTCAGTCATTTTCCTGCTGCACAAAAACAAAGAGATGCATCATGTTAAAAGAGGGTAAGATGTGAAATAGTTTCACTAATCAATGTTTATTTGTGGCAGAGCAATACATCGATGTTATGTCGTTACTGTTATATAAGAGACTAGATGTTGCCTTAGATTTTGGATATTATTATATCGCGATATGACATAAGTGTCGTCTCTTCCTCGTTTTAAAGGCTGCATTGCAGTAAAGTGATGTCAAATTCTGATCTTGTTCTACTTGTTCTAATACTTTACCCACTTTGTCATTATATCCACATAACTGACGATTGTTTAATCAAAAACTCATTGTTTCAATATGTTGTGAATGTACCAATAGTCATCCCTACAATACTGTGGCAACATCTGTATCAAGGTTAATGAGGTGCTTTTGGAGAGATTTCAAGATATTAAGAAAAATGCTGTATATAGCCCAAAACATACTGCACTATTGTTTATGGTCCCATATCGCCCAGCCCTGTGTAACTGATTAGACAACTGACCGAAATACAATCTGTAAAGCTTAAATGTAAATCAGTCTCTTGCCCCTGCTACTAGAATATAAGTAGCAGGGGCAATCTTCAGCTTTTGGCCAGTTGTTCGGACAAAACAAGCAGTTTGAAGAAGTCACCTTGAGGCCTATAAAATTGTAATGGGTATAAACAACACTATATTTAGTATCTTGGCAGCATTTACCATGTGATTCAAACATTGAGAAGTTTTATTCACCTCCATTTCCGTGCTTAAAGCTTGAAGGGCACTAATGCCAACATGGAGAAAGTGAGTCTGTCAGTCTGCATGCACACATAATCAGCACACACACTTTTTCATGTCCTCTGCTTCATTCAGCGCCGTGTTGAGTGCTGAATCATCATCAGGAGAGAAACTCTGATCGAGGCCGCTGTCAGTCAGCACAGCCCAGTCCAGGCAGTGACGGGGGAACAGTTGGCAGCTCGGGGGCCTCGGGGCCAACCCCGACCATATGGCAGACGCTGTAGCACCGCTGTGTCATACTCTGGCATGTTTTAACGACCAATTAGGCTCATTAGGCCTTGATTAGAGACGGTGGAGCCTGGGGGAGTCGAGGAGGGAGAGGAGGGGGCAGTGACGGTGATGACTTATCAGGGAGAGAGGATGGTGGGGAGTATGAATCAGTAATGATGTGCACTCGCTGCACTAAAGATTAGGAACAGGTGTTCTTTCGTTGAAATAGACTGACCAGTTGAATTCAGGTGAAAGCCTTCGTCTTGTATTGATTTCTCTTCCTGTCATGAAGATGCAGACGAGGGGGGTGAGACAGGTTAAAGACGGGTTTTGAGCGTGGTTTGGGGGAAAGTCTACATCTGATCTTTCCTTTTTTTTCCATGTGTTCTCTTACAGAGCTGATCTGATTTTGAAAAAATGTTGGACGATGCATCTCAGCAGTAGTTTCTGTTATGGAAATCACTGCTGATTGGCCCAAGAAGATGCTATTGTATATAATTAATGTAATTAAGAGGGATGTAACAGCTCTGAAATTACTGTAGATGACAGCCGCAATACAAAACGTCCACGGTCTTGAGTCACAGTCTTATCTTCTGGAACCACTGCCACTATGCGTCACAACTTCATTTCTTTGACTAAGAGCCTCATAAACTTTATTGTGAAATCAAGAAATATTCTGCCCCTGTCACATATCTTTGTCAAGTCTTTGATAATCACATTTAGGGGATCATTGCAAAAAAGTTGTGTATATTGGCCGATGTTGAAATCTCTTACTCCCTTCAATCGGTATTGGGCCCAGAGTATGATTTGGGCTCTACTTTTAATTCCACTTCTGACTTGACACACATTGACATGTCAGAAAACTCACCCACGTTTACTGTCAGTCCTGTCCACAAAAGACCAAAAATGCGAAAATAAATTACATTTTACAGTTTAACAGGAGTCTTTTATAATCTCTAAAACTTGAGTTTTTTCAGCCTGTAAACAGCTGCCTGCTTCTGTGGCGCTCTACATAATGCATTCAGGGGCTGCTAGTAAATTACAAACATGTCGCATTCCATTCACATACAACTTTTGAGAGACTTTTTGCTGCATTTAGTTAAAATATAGACTGGTCTTAGGGGAAGGGTTTCTGTTTATTTTTGTTAAGGTTGTTATTTTATGTGAAATTGAACTAATAAAGTTAATCTGCTTTGAAAGCTCTTCTCACAATAAAAACAATATAATTTTAAAAACTGAACAAAACATGGATTTGTAGAATTATTAGACCCCTAATAATTAACCATGTGACATCTTGGTCACCGCTGATCAGGCAGTAATGCATCTCTCCTATTGCATTTTAGGCATGACCAAAATTACACCAAATGGCCTAAAGGCAGATGCTACAATAACAAACTGGACTGCCACATTCATGAGGCGAAATCTATTTGATATCACCTTGAAATTATCTCTGGAAGTATTCAGGTTTTTTGAATTGGTTTGAGATATGATATTTGGGAAAACAAGAAATGGAGCTGAGAGGGAATGAGGCAGTGACTGGGTAAATGGGTGAGAGTTACTGTAGCAAGTGAATGAATCATGAACTGAGTAATGGGGTTGGAGAGAGTGAGTAAACCAAGTCAGAGTGAGAGAGTGAGAGAGTGAGAAAACAGGAAAAAAACACAATTTAGATTTTTTTAAAAAGACTATTAAGAAACAAAACCCCCTTTCTGCCCCCCTTGTACATGTACCATTTCTTAGCCAATCAAATTCCATCTCTACAAATAACATCTGGGTATTTTCCCTCCCCTTGTTTATCTTGTTGTTTTTATGTTTCATATCACCATCACGGGACTGACCAAGCAAAAACAAAACCTTTATGCAGGGGGATGTGTTCTGACTGGTAGAAAACATACAGAAGACAAGACTCCCTAACTGCCAATCGCCACCATCTCTGGGGCATTTAACTGTGTATGTGTTTTTGTGTGTGTGAGTGGTCTGCAAGGGGATTATAGCTCTAATGATAATTCTACATATGGTGGCTGGATAAACCTGCCTGAGCACTGAGATCATAAATCCAATCTGAGGATGATAATCCTTTTGCCAGATGAGGAATTAATACCAAATGTTATGCAGTGGTCAGAGAGAGAAGATGTGTTTGTGGTGGTTGGATACTGACGAGAGGAATGTTTACCAACCAGGAATGAAACAGAATGGCACAGTCAATTTGTGTCTGTGTGTTCTTCTTTCATTTATTCTCATTTTTCGCACACACACACACTCACACTCACACACACACACACATATTTATCAAATTATCTATGACAGTATTTATTTAAAATGATTGTCAATAAATAATCATTTCCTTTGCTTTTAAGTGAATTCCTACATAATCATGTCTCTGTATTCCAGCTGCCGACAACGTTTGCATCCTGGAGAAAGAGTGCCATTTTTTTTTTTTTTTTTTTTTATATTGTGTGAAGTCACCCTGCACTAATCCTACAGTGTTGTTATTAAGCTCAGGGCCATGGAAATGGACAGGGTGTAAGACATGCAGAGTGCATATAAGCCAGATTAGCGCTGAAACACCCCCACAAACATTGTCACCATATTCAAATTCATATTTATATCTATGTTCTGCTCAATAGGCTGTTCTGCTGTCGTGCGGCTACTGTGTAAAAGTTCAAAATAAAAAAGACCCCGGGTTAAGTTCTTTAGTGAAGGGACAATCATACATAAAAGTATCAGAGGGAGTGGAGGGAGACATGTGGTGAGGATGGAGCAAAAAGGGTTGTTGAGAAAAACAATGAGAAACAGATGGATGATAGAAAGGGGTGAGGCTGTTATTAACAGAATCACATTATAGCGATGACGAGCTGTACAGAAAGCGAGATTTAAAAAGAGAAAGACTGAAAACTGGCTCAGTGAGAGTAGTAGAGCGGGGTTAACATTTGCAAAGAGAGAGATTAAGAGTCAGAGAGAATGACAAAGGGAGACACAGAGAGAGATGGGAGTTCAGAGTTAGGTAAGACAGAGAGAGAGAGCGTTAGAAATTCAGAGGAAAAATGCCTGAGAGATCTGGAAAAGGAAGTTCAGAAAGACGATGAGAATCGTACTGAGAAGAAAATGAGAGTTTCTCATAGAGAAGGAGAAAGAGGGGGCGAACTGGGGGTTGGGGGAGAGAGAGAGAGAGAGAGAGCTCCAGATCCAGTGTTTGACATTTCACCTTGCTCAGTTGATAAGGGGTGTCACCCTCTGGTCCTCAGGGCTTTGACTGCTGTCTGCAGTCATCACCCCTCCCCAGCACAGGAAACTATTGATCAACGAGACAGCACTGCCTCGGCTTGTATATGTGTGTGTTAGTGCACGTGTGTGTGCTCTTTGCTGTTAGGTGGGTAAAGGTATGTGCATGCAGTGTGTATGTTAGTATGTGTATGTATGTGCCATTTGTTTGTTGCAGGACTTAAATACCAGGATCCGCATTTGGCATGTAATCGCTCAGCCCTGAGCACCTTCCTCTCCCTTTGTTTTTACATCTCCGTAACGTCTTAACTTATCTCATTATTTGTGAAGTAGGGAGTCCATTAAGGTTCTGTGGCTTTGGCTGAGTGGAGTGAGAGATCACAGGGCTAAGAGACAGCGACTGCCATTAAAAAGCCTTAGTACTCACTGTGGTGTAAAGAATGGCTTCACACACTCAGATGTACTTGGATTTAGCAACAGTGCTTTCAATTACTGATAATTTTTCCGACATGCCATCATTGTTGTGTATTTTCAAAATATTGTTGGGAAAAGCAAAGTGTGATTCTGTTATTGTGCTCTTGAGCTAGGCATCTAACCCTGAGCTGCTGCAGTGAAGCTGTTAAGTGAACTGCAGTTGTGCTGGGCAGCTCCCATGTGTCATATAATTGTAAAGCAGCATGTCACTGGAGTGGGGCTGCAACTAACAATTAGTTTTACTTGATTAATCTGCTGACTATTTCCATGATTTATTGTTTAGTCTATAAAATGTGGAATGTGAAAAATACTAATCGCAATTTCCCAGAGCCCAAAGTGACCTCTTAAAATTGCTTCTTTTGTCGAATCAACAGTCCAAGCCCAAAGATTCTTCACATACTATCATAAATGACAAAGAAAAGCAGCAAATCCTTACATTTGAAAATATGGAACAAGCAATCATTTTTTCATTTTTGCTTGAAAAACATTCAGTTGATTATTAAAATAGTTGGCAACACACTTTCTTTCTTGTGATCGATTTATCGACTAATTGTTGCAGCTCTCCACTGGAGTACTCTGTAAACTGCTTTAGCTGACTACTCTGGATAAATACATTTATCCTCGCATTTAAAATATGCATACATTCCAAATGTCAGCCATTACAGAAAGCCCAATCAGTACAGGGAACTTTTGCATTTGCATTATACTTCAGAACAAATGTTATCAAAAGACTGGTGCACTGACCGGCTACATTTCAGGGAAGAGGCTCTATTATCAGCAGCAACAAAAGTGAGAGTTTAAAGTCTTTATATACAGAACATGGACTTACTCAGTTGCTGTTTTGAAAATGGGATTAGTGAGTTTTGTAGGTGACACACACATTGTTGAAAATGTGTCAGTGAGTGCCAAGAAACAGTTGGATACTAATGTCTTCCATGTCTGGAAACAGATGTGTACCCCCCACTGGTCTGGGATCAAATTCCATCAAAAGATTTTTTTTCCAGTTTTTCTCCATTTTGTCTTTGCACTGTCTCACTAAAGAGCGGCTGTCTACTCCCAAAATATGGTAAAATATTCCAAATAAGCCTTTCTAGCTACATAATTATGTTTGCACTGATATTAGTTTACAGACATATACACAGTTACACGTGTATAGTCTCTAACAGCAGCCTTCATCTTGACTGATGATGACTGCTTCAAATTTATTTTACAAAGACGGACAAACAGAGAGAAACAATAGGTAGAGTTACACAGATGGACTTGATGAAAACAAGAGGAGAGGATGGAAGTCAGAGGAACACAAAAGGGCTCTGAAGTAGCAGCGAGGGTGTAGTATTTCATTTTCCAAAATGACAAGGCTCTATTATTTCTCTTACTTTACTGGCACCAAGACTAAAACTAAAAATGTGGTAATTTGCTGACTGCAAGCTCCCTTTAATTCTGTCACACAATTACTGCACACGCTGCTTGCTAACGTGTTATCAGTTCACGTAGGGTTTGTGTGTTTTACCTGTTTCACAGCATGAAAATTGGCAGTTATATCATGTACATTTGCTTATCTGTAGTACTACATTGCAAGTGTTTGTTCAACCAAAAAAAACAAACCCTCTGCTTTCATTCCTTTAAAGTCTCACTGTTACTGATGATGATAATAATAATAATAATAATAATAATAATAATAATAGTAATTGTGTGACATTGTATACCGAGAAACAATGATATTTCCTGGGATGGTTATGGAACCTTGAAAATTGGATACCATTGCAAACCTTGGTTAAAGACATTTAAGTAATAATAAATATATGTGTAATATAAATATTCACACATCGAGTTCAGTATGTGCTTGGATCCAACTTTCCTCTGTATGGTAAAGCCATGTGGAGAAAGATTTATTCAAGTATGGTAATCTATTCAATTCACATAGCATATGCTGACAATCCCTGATTTTAGGACTGCACGGTATGGTTAGAAAAAATAAAATGAAAATGAAAATAAAAAATCCTCATCATAATGTGATTATTTTGTCTGATATTGTCTTTTCAATTTACATCTGGAGAACAAAATTGGTAGGCCAGGGCAACTCTGCTGCACTACAGTACTTCATTTGAATGTTGTTTTTTTTACACATTTTACCTTTATCCAACAATTTGTAGCTTGTGCGATCTGGATATTGCACTTGGCCACATTGCGATTTTGATAGTTGTGTGATTAGTTGTGCAGCCCTAACTGCTTGCAACTGTATGATCAGCCAATGATAAATAAAGGTGTCTAAATCTGCACTGTGATTGATTACCTATTTTACAAAAGCTACAAGTCTCTAGAAGTGGATTTTCATTCCATGCTGGCTTAAACTGAAACCATTGGCTTCCTGAGAGTTAGGAAATCAGTCCAAAACCTTGTGTTATGCTTTGGAAAATTGTCAGCTGTGTTGGAAAGCATGTGATTTTTACATAATGGGCTAAAAACATGTAAACCGCAAGTGTGGTGCTCTATGGTTAGGGCTTAACCAGAATCATAACACAAAGCTCAACCATTTATGAGAGCCCACACAGGCATAACTCTCATACCTGACCTGAATGCCACGCTCAACTCAAACCATAACCCAAGTAATGACCTCAGCCCTTAACTTTACCTCAGAAATATCTGACAATTAACTCAGTCAACATTTCTCCTAATCTTATTATCACTGCGAGGTTATTTGGTCCTCATAAAAATATAAGAGCACAAACACATATAAGCGCCAGCATTGAAAGGAAATAAATGATGCACCTGCATGCAGCATTGAAAATTCCTCCAGAGTTGGATAGATGCAAGGGGCCTGCGCCGCTCTGCATTCATTGTGTGGCTCAGGGGAGAGGGAGAGGAAAGAGAGTGAATAAAATGTGGGCAAGCACAGATTCATGTTAAAAATGACACAATTAGTTCAACTCTGAAGTGCGTGTTAGTCGCGCATGGCTTCCCTTCTTAGACTCACATGAGGTGATCAGACAGGCAAATACTCCCAGGGCCTGGATGTATAGTCAAATGAAACACACTCGCATGCACACGTACACATTCGCACAATCAACAAAAGCGTACGAACACACTTAATACAGCAACACAAACACAACACAGTAAAATATAATCACACTTCCCCTCACTCTCTCATACAGGCTTGCGTAAACAGGACTAAAAGCTCCATACTCTGTAATTTGTGATACAACATTTTGAGGGAGAAAAAAAAATCCATGCAGAAAACACATCCCATGAAAATAATGCAGTAACTACAGTAAATCACTCTGCTAGTGTGGAAAAACACTGCTCTAATTCCAAAGCCTCTCACACTGAAAAATTGATCCTTATTTTCAGGGCAATGTGCTTTGAAACAAAAGGGAAAAGTAACTTAATATGCAGGAAATGAAGAAATGAAAACTACAGTACACGGAGCACTTTGAGTTTGCACTTTCAAAGCCGGGAGAAACGAGCGTTTGAATTTCCCACCCCCCCAAGAGATAGCAAGGGAAAGGCAGGGCCTGATTTTATTAATTTCATCTGTAGTTATGTTTCTCCTGAATAAAACATTAATACTCCCAGGAACAAGGGAATAACAGAAACAGAAAGAAAGACAGCTGCTTCTCTTTTAATTAGCAAGTGCAACTCACGCTCGCTCTCTCCAGCTGTCCCAGCTTGCTATCTTTGTATTGCCCTTCAAGTGTTTCTCTGTCAATCAAGCCATCTTTCCCCTAACTAGCATGAAAGGGAACTCTTTGTCAACTTTAAAATCACAGCTTCTTACTTTACGATGACATCTTAAAGCCGCTCTCCATAAATAGTGCTAAAGACTCTAATGTGCTATGCAGAGAAGGAAATATGAAAATGAGTTTGTGGTCTGTGAAAAGTTTGTTCGTGTTTCTGCTCCTGGACACATCTTATAAACTCAACAGCAATGGTGGGCGTGTGCTGACTTCATTGCCTGTGTAATTCCACTTTTAACAGACTGCATTAGTGTAAAATCATCCTCACTGGACCCAGCTAGAATAGATGTGTGCAGGCCATAAAGGCCCATGGGAGTTGGAGCTGAACTAAAGTAATCCAAATAATCAACTGTGGGGGAAATCACACCAGAGCAATTAGTCCCTGTGGAAATATTATACGAATGTGAAAGTGATGCCATAGGAAATAAAAAAAATTCCATAACATGTGAGGTCACTATAAAATGAGTATTATCGGATTGTTATAGTGATATTCATTAGGGAAAGCAGTGCTAGTTGCTAATGTTTATGCCTGCCATCGATAACAATCTGAATTTTACAATCTTTTCGACACTGGAGATAGAAGCTAACATGCAGCCAGGCTAATAAAAAGCCCCTCTCCTCCAGAGGCTAAAGGACAATGTATGGAAAGAGCAGACTAATAGTGTTGCAAGGCAAATGCCCAAAATCCATAAGTTCCATCCTGCCATAAGGAGATCTCAGAGATCATAATATTGAGCTTTGGAATCAAGGGTCTCGAGAGCGCTTTTCAAGGGTGGTTGTGCCAGCTCTGACACACTGTACACACATACACATACACATACGGTATTCACTCACACACACGTATAGTCTCCTCTGCCTTGCCCCAGGGTGCAGCCAGTCTGAGATCACACTGGCAGGTTCACTTGTAAAGCTGCAGCTTTAGGCTCTCAGACAGAGAAAACTACAGACGCTCGCTGCTGCAGGTAGAAACACTGAGCTTGAAGAGTTTCTTTCCAAAACGAGATATATGCCCCATTTGAAAATGTGTGACAAAATGATTGCTGCCATGAAAGTGAAACTCACATTTGAATGTAACTGATGTTATTTGCTTTCTTAAGCCTTTTACCTATGGAATAGTATCCTCAAACAGGTACACACATATACAAGTTGCATGTACATCATACAGATGGGTGTGACGCAACCCTATGTAAAGAGCTTAGAGCAATTTATGTGACGGCCACGGTTTCATAATTCATATATTTGTTTTGCTGTGACTTCTCAGTCTTTCTTAATTTGTAAATCTGAATCTAAGTTCAGCAAAGACCTAAGCTAATATTTTAGAATTTAAGCGGCGTGTTAAAAAAGTTATTTCTGTCGGATTTCCACCTTAGAAATGGAAAGAGAAGACGTGCCGAGGCAGGTTCGAGAGACCGAGTGGGAGAGAAGGAAAAATGGATGGAAGTCTGGGGCGCAACGAGGGGTGAGAAAGTCCCACGAAGAGTGAAGGGCCTCCGTAATGATTGAGAGGGATTACCAGAAAACTCAGTGGACTGGGAAAGAGAGAGAGAGTCAGAGAAAGAGGGAAGGAGAATAAAAGTGAGAGAGAAAGTACCGTATGAAGGGCAAAAAGATGAGAAAGTGACAGATGCTGCTGTGTGCACATGGGTGTGTGTTTGGGTTTGGGGGCTAATTCAGAAATAAATTGATTCAATCAGTAAATGAAGCCATGCATGGGTTTTAACACTACTATAATGAAAATAATGCAGAATGCTTAAAGGGATACTGTGACATTTTAAAATTTTGGTGTTTTTTCACATCACAGGGAGCAAAAAGTTTCTCTTGTTGAATGAACTTGAAAAGTTTTGCACAAAAACTGCATCACAAACATGAACTGTCTACTAGTAGCTTGAATACGACAACAACTATGTTACTTCAACTAAACACTTTACTATATATAGAAAAAACATACTGATCACTTGTGTAAAATAAACATCTATAGTGAATAAACCTACCTTCTAAAATGAAAAAAATAAACATTATATGAAGACAGAGGATATGCAGCCTTGGACAGCAAGAGAAGGCTGCTGTCCAACGTTTACCATCAAATTTAATGTCAAAACAAACTGATGCTGTAGAAAGAGTTCATATTCAAGGTTGTGACAGAGGGGGGCATTGAATAGATCAAAAACAGCAACAACATGAGGGGAAGATACAATGTAGAGCTGTCTTCAATTGACACAAGAAGCTCCTGTGAGGTCAAACTTTATCATTCGGATCTAGTAAGGAGAAGTTTTACCAAAAAAAGGAGTGACAAACAAATATTTAAAAAAATATTGGATTTACAAATCAAAGAGACATATCTCCTATACTCCTGACCACAATGCTGTTCAATTGAAAGAAATATAAAAATCCAATAATTGTAGGATCTTCTTGATGAATATGATTTTTTTTTCTAATCCACATCTCTGCAAATTGTATTATCAACCAGTTTTGTTCTAGTTAATGGTTTTCAATTTGCTTACAATACTATACATTGTTGAAATGTCTAACTAATGTATTGTCCGGTTTCTGCATTGAACATAAATGCTGGCAGCTTTGTGCAACATAGAAATAAAATATTGAATGTTGGATATGTATCAACCCTCCCTCTCTCTCTCTCTCTCACTCGGCACCGTGGTCTGTGTGTTTCTGTGGTCTACCTATGCCTCCTATTGGTCTGATTGCTGCAGTCCACAACAATCTCTCAGTACCCTCATAGGAGACGGAAGGAGGAAGGGAGGGAGTCAGGAAAGACAGATGAGAGACAGGGAAAAAACGGGAGAGAAGGGAGGAATGATGGTGAGTGACAGAGTGGGAGAGAATGAGGGAGAGAGGAAGAAAGGAGAAAGCCTGTGGGGGGAGGTGGGGGTCGGGGCGATAGAAAGAAATGGGGTGGGAGGAGGCGGGGGCGGGGAGGCTGGGAGGGAAGAAGGAAGATCTTATGAATGTTGACCACTGTCCCTCTACATAAATCTGCACATTAACTGCATCAAATGAGGCTCCCCATGTTTTCTCATCTTCTCCTCCCTCACCATCCCTTTTTCTCCCATACACCCAGCACACACACACACACACACACACACACACACACACAAACAGACACACCACCACAACCCCCAGTCGACTATCTCGTATCTGATTGGGCAATGTCATTTATAATGTCTGTCCACATCAGGGGACATTGTAGAGACCTCGGTCCTAACAACACTTCCCCCTGTCACGCCCCAGTACCTGATGGGTAGAAATAAACCAACTGCCATGCCGCGGAGAAAGCGTCAGTGTCACACTGCTAATATCGACTATGAATAATGACACATTGCTATTACAACTGTTCTGGTTCTCATCTGCCCGATAAAACATTTGGGAATTGAAAAATGCAGAGGCGGCGGTAATCTTGTTTCATGAATGTGACGTGAAGAAAAGTGAGGTAAAAAAGAAGTGTGTGCTGTTGTTGAAGAAAAGGGTGTTTTTTCTTGTATCCTTGGAAAGCTCACAAGTACGTCCAGAAGAAAAGAGTTGCAGGATAATTTGTGAATATTTCCTGTGTGCAGTATTTTTAATAAAACACACAAATGTAAATAAATGTCAATACATATTGTGTAAATTATGAGGAACACAATGGTGGTGCATTTTTTTCTTTTAGACTTAAATATGTATAACACAGAAATATGGTAATGTGTATATAGATATTAGTAATAATATGCACTGTAAAGTACAGAATTGATTATTCATCCCAAATCTATGACTTACATTATTTCTTCATTTCCTTTTATTTACACAAATGGAATAATAAAATATGATAAAGGTAACGAACACCTGGCAAAAAATATATGATATTACTTTATTCATGTTATACACAAAATATTTAGGGATAACTAAATAAAGGAGAATATTCCTACATTAATACAAACTGATATTGAGTCAGCTTAATGTTAGTTTTTGAATTCATGTTTTACTACAGTGTATACATCATATACATTTGTAGGCCTGATAATGTAAGATTATCAGGTAAAGAAGAGTAAAGAAAGATATCATAACAAGCACAAAACATGCCTTTTTCATATTTGGGTGCATTTTCACAGTTTTATGCATAGCAACAGATTCAAAAACAAATCGTGTTAATTAATATTTTTAAATGTCTCTTTCCTATTGATTTTTTTCAACAAGTGAAAAATTGCACAATAGTGTAAACAAATAAAAATTCTCTTCTTTTTCCCACAGACTGGATTCATTACCAAGGTAAAGCGACTACATGTGAAACATGCATTTGCGTCTATTCTCATCACTTCACATGAGAAAGACATGAAAGATTGAGCCCAGCCTTTGAAGCAGACGCCGGGGCCACCGGCTCCCTCCCTCGAGCCGCTGCCACCTCCTCAAAGGCAGCTTGACTCCCGCATGCAACTCAGGAACATTAAACGGGCCCAACAAAATTCTAATGACCCTCTAGATTTCTGACCACACAAAAAGGGGGCAGCCACCCATTTGCATTGCCATTCTGGTGTTCAGTGGTGAGCAAGCAATCTCCATGTGTAATGAGTGTGTTGTTTGCCACTCTCCCCTCCTGGTCAATAATTACCAGCCTTGCAGCCTGAAGTGAGTCTATTTTAGGACGGAAACCCCCTGGTTCAAAAAGCTTAACTCGGCTATAAACACACCAACTTTTTTTTACTCTCTTTCTCTCTGGGTAATCCCACTTTTGTTGGTTGTGAAGAGGAAGGTGAGGAGCAAGATAGAGAGAGAAGTGAGGTCAAAGCCAAGCGAAAGATTCACGTCACTAAAGATCAAGAGGGTCTTCTCTCTCTCCTTGTCTAAACATGCATCTTGGGCTACCTTGCATTACCAGCTCCCATGCAGCAAACTCCAACACAGGTATTTAATTCCTATGGTCACACATCATATGTAAGTCTACTGGGTTGACCAGAAACAGTTGAGTTGATTGTTCAGCTGTCCCCAGGAGCTGCTTTATGCTAATGTTTGCATCGATGGCCTACAAAGCCACCGCCGCTGTCCAAAGGCACATCAAGGAAATGAGAGAGCGGGCCAAGCCTTTGTGTGCGCCGTGTACAATAAAGGGAGGATTTAGAGGCCTTGCCGGCCGACCGCAGGGGACGGACAAAATGAATGAAGTGAAGCGGAGTAGGGGTTGGGGTTGGGGACTCTTGCCATGGCGGGTTGGGTTGGGGTGGAATAGAGTGTTGGTGGTGGGGGGGTGGGGTTGGGGGACTGGCTAATGCACCCCTTCCATAACCTCCCTTCCCGCCCCGTCATCGCAGGACAGCCCATATATAACGCAGACACGTTTGGTCTCTCCAAAAGGTCACAAAAGGGTAAAACTTAAGAGGAAAGATGAGAGCACTGCTGTCATAAAAAAAGAAAAACGTGTGTAAGGGGAGAATAAGTGGCTATTCCTCTTAAGCTGCGGATAAAATATTTCAGATTCAACGATGCAGTGTCCTGGCCACCAGGGCTCTGGATTTATTGCTAGGGTCAAAACTCAGTGCCGATCAATAGTCAATCAGAGTTATCAAACACCAATTATATGAGGACAATATCCAGACGTAATGCACTGATTTATCGTCCTGTGTTTGTTATTTCTCAGCTGAATGCGCCTAATGGAAAGAATTCTGGGTATTACATGTCTCAATACAAAATAATTTGTGAGAGTATTTATACTTTTAATACATTCATTTATTTAGATTTTAGGTAATCATATACATTTTATAAATCATGGTCAATTCATATGTAAGCAAAGCTTATCACAAGTTGTAAAATATGTTAAAGTAATTTGCATTTAATTAATTTTTTTAATATTGGGTTAATTAAATATTAATGAAATAGCAAATATACAGATGCCTGCTGTGTGACGTGTGTTAATTTTTACTACAAAGAAAATGAAAAATAATCCTTTTTTTTTATTTCTATTGGTATTTCACATAGTATCTTTTGAAGAAAAAGCAAAAATGAAAAATTGAGGAATGCCTCAATGCATCAATACAAACTAAAGACCTCACAGATCTGCTTTCAAGACAGAATAAAAAACATTTAGTGGGGGGCTGCTGAAGAAATGTGGTGTAATGGAAGCACTTAATAGACATGAGAGGTTTATACTTGAAAGCCCCATCATCCCCCTTAATGCATATCCATTTGTTTATCGAAAAGGGTCTTCATTAAAAACAAGTTGGAAGGGGGAAGAAAAATGAAAAATAATAATTATGTTGATGGCTTAAAAATCGCATCAAAATTAAGATATTTATCAGAAGCAAGTGCACTGTAATCCCCTAAGTGCTTAGTGAAGTTCTTTTATAATGCCACAGAGGCAGCAAAAGCAAAAACAAAACAACTCTCAAAAGAATCTCCTCTATTCCTCCTCTGTCTGCTTTGTTTCACCATCCATCTCTCCCTTCAATCAGGCACTCTCTTGTTTCTCTCTCTTTTTTTGCCTTTTCCCTGCCTTTTTTTCGCAGAGAAAAGGGTCTAATTGTACCTGAAAAAAGGAGAAAGAGGAGCAAAAGGAGAACATCCTCAACAGCAAATCTCTTAAAGATTGAATTACGAATTTCTTCTCATTTTTTATTACTTTCTCTTTTAAATTTCAAGGGCATTCGGACGGTGTGTCTATCTGTCAGGCAACGAGGCTCCTGTTCCTTTTTCTCTCTACGTCCCCTGACGGCTTACCACAGCCCAGATATGCATCTCCTGACCTGTATGTTAAATTCATAGTTTCACCAGTGACATCAGCAATGCCCGGACAATTGAAAGAAAAAATAGTGTATGTGTATATAAGTGTGTGTGTGTGTGTGTGTGTGTCATGGGGGGTGGGGAGGGCCATGGGGTGATTTTTCTGCCCCCGTAACCATGACAACCCTCATCTCTGGAGTGTTGGAAGGGAAGGGATGGCGACTCACACTCAGGGAGATTCTGATGTCTGAGGTCCCCCTGATTTCTTTTGTTGTGCATTTATTGTGTGTCCATGTGTGAGTACATGTGTAAGTGTGTGTGTGTGTGTGTGTGTGTGTGTGTGTGTGTGTGTGTGTGTGTGTGTGTGTGTGTGTGTGTGTGGGGTACACCAAATAATTCAGTTTCATTTTACTCACTCAATTGTATTTCATTTCAAGAACACCCAAATACAATACAGTCAGGCCTGGTCAAAACTTATTAAAAAAAAAAAAAATAAGGCACGTTTTATTTTGATTAGAAACATAATAAATACATTTTAATAACACATTAATTCTCATGTGTATATAAGAATCCTTTATTCATATTTCAGTAGAATTGCTGCTGATGAGTCAACATTTCCTAATTATCAAAATGTAGGTATGATAAAATAAAAATCTTATCTTTCCTTTCTCCATCATCAAATGCAACCAGCCTAAATTGCATCTCCAGCCATAAACATTTCTCAGATCAAATTCTATACGGCCATCTCTGAATTCATATTCAACGCAGCCCATCGTACGTAGGCAGAAAATCCAGATAGGGGAATATGAATGTCAGAGGGAACATTTTAATCATTTGGCAGGGTTGGAAGCCCAATCTCCAAACATCCACATTTTGACACACAATCTCCCTCTCTCTTCCCGCCCTACCTCCCCTCTATCCTCTGGTTTCATCATCTCATCTCACACCCTTCGTGTCTCAGGGACCTATTAAATCCCCCCTCCCTCCCACACCAGCACACCTCTCTTTCTCTCCCTCTCTCTCTCTCAAATGTCACCTTCATTTTTCTGTTCATATTCTCGGACTGGAGCTCCCTGTAGATGGTTTAATTTTTCTGGCCCTCACTACCACCTCCACTGCCCGCTGTGCTCACTGGGCTCTCTACCAGGGGATGATGAGGCCTGTGTTTATGTGTGTGTGCGTGTGTAACAGTGTGTGTGCATAAAATGTGTATAACAAGAGAATATTATGACTGATATAGTTTCCATTCTTTTCCTAAGCCCTTTTAATGTGGATCTCCTTTAGGAACAAGAACTGCACTTTATTTTAATCTTTTCAACCATCAACAAACCAACAAAATAACCGCTATCCTTATTTGCCCCCAACTGGATCAAAGTTTTCTTAACTACAATCTCATGTTGTCATGGATTAACTGTTCATAAAAAAACAGCACTACAAATGGTTTGCATTAGCATCTATACTTGCAGGCTTGCACAGTTTTGGCTGGGAACAGCGGTTTGTCTGCCACACCGCGTGGAGTTGATTACAGAGTCTGGTGTTGACCTCACATTTTACGGAAAAACAAAAAATTATCACAATTATGAGGCTTATCAGTCAGTGCTTTTTGTTACGTGTTAGCATTTCAAGAATTCAAATGACTCATTTTACAGGTTAAATCCTAGCATTAAAAAATCAGACTTTACATTATATATTCTATTATTTTTAGGATAAAATTCTAATGTTTCATTTAATTTGTGTCATACAAGTATATGTATTTCAGTAGTAGTCTTTTTTTCTATACAGTGTCATAATATTGTGTTGTGAAAATGGTGTTCCTGGTTGGGTTCATCTTCGAATCAGCAGATAAGATAAAAGAGAGGAGATATTCGATAAGATATAGCATAGCTCTTCTGTTTTTGTCGCCTCTCTTTCTGCAGGACACTGCTGCTGCTGCTGCTGCTGCTGCTGCTGCCTTCATGTGAGCCTTGTTTTACTGAATACAAACATATATCGCTGTATGGAGGCAGTGATACCCAACGCCTCTCTGTTAATGCCCCTTGATAATGTCACTTCACTGCTATAGAGTGTTGTAGCTTACCTTTACTCTCTACCACCATTCTCTCTCACACACACACACAAACACACACATGCACACACGTGCACACTCACCGCAGGCTTTGCAGGCTCCAGCTGCTGCCAAGCACTGCATGAGGGCATAAATTGTTAGGTGTTGGCCAGTAATTCTGAAATGCAATCTTCTTTCTACTCCCTCTCTCTCCTTCTCTCTCCTTCTCTCTCTCTCTCTCTCTCTCTCTCTCTCTCTCCATTTTATTCTCTTTCTCTTCACTCTCCCCCTATTCTCTCTAAAGCTCCCTCCTACCTTGTTTGTCTCTTTACTTGACCTTTCTTTGTGCATCTCTAAATGTATGCTTCTTTGGTTTTGGTTTTGTCTCACCGTATGTCTGTCCTCTCTCTCTCTCTCTCTCTCTCTCTCTCTCTCTCTTTCTCTCCCTCCATGTCCATCTCTCTCCTTCTCTCTCTGTGTGTATTAATGATAGCAGGAAAAGGTCACATGATAAATGAGTGGCAAACAAATCAGAGTGTGTTAGACTAAAGCTCTATTATCACACTGCTGAGGGGGCTCCCAGCCCACTGAGAGAAAACAAAGTTCCCATTCTGAATAATTCTGCATTACTTTTCTGCCACCTCTGTGCAGCGAATTGAACTGAGAATATAAAGGAGAACAGAGAAATACTAAGAAAAGGAAAAAATGGCGAGGGAGATGGATGGAATGAGAGGGACAGAGAGTCCTGAGAAACTATGACATCATGAAAAATGGGGGAAGAAACAGTGTAATTAAAGCAAGAAATTAAAATAGAGAAAAAAAGAAAGATCCTTCCATTCATCCACCACCACTACCACCACCTCTCCACACCCCTAAAGAGATGGAGTCAGGGAGTATATGAAAGAGAGAATAAGAATGAGACGGGGAGATAGCAGGCAGAGAGAGAACTATTTGTCTCCTCTCTTGACACAGTGGGATGATAGTGCATTTTAATGACAAGACCTGAGACTGGTTTTATGAGGGGACGACATACACACACACACACACACACACACACACACACACACACACACAAGGGCATGGGAGCCATCACCCCTCACACCCTCTCATATCGCTCTCTTTGCACATTCTTCGGTCAAACCCAAGGAAGCAGCTCACCGGGCAAGACATCATTCGCCGTTCAGAGAGGCAGGCGGGAGGGAGGGAAGGAGTTCACGGTGAGAAATCAGCAGGAAACTATGGGAGAAGGCAATTTAGAAGCAATCAGAGGGAAATTTGAGGCGGATTAGGCTGAGGGCTTATAGGAGCGGGGACCCGATGCTGTATCCATCTGTCTATGAGAGGCCTTCATCAGCAGTCATCTCCTGGCTGGCCAAATCAATCTCTCCTCCTCACTCCTTCTCCTCCTTCCTTTCTATCCACTCTGCTATCCCTCCCTCTCTTCCACTTATCTCTCGTCTCCCCTCTTGTCCCGCTCCCCAACATTTTACACTCAGGTCCAGTCAGATGGTCTTATCAAGGGCAACCTACAAAGATGGAATAGGTAAGCGAGCGGCATGTTGCTGAAGAGCACATCAAAAGTCATGTGACCAGCTGATGTGCTCTTGAGCAGACTTTCAACCTGTGATGTGTAGGCTGATAACCACTGGGCCTCTTTACAACACCATTTCCTCTGCTCCCTATCTTCCATTTCCTTAGTGCGTGTGTGTGTGTGTGTGTTTGTGTGTGTGTGTGTGTGTGTGTGTGTGTGTGTGTGTGTGTGTGTGTGTGTGTGTGTGTGTGTGTGTGTGTGTGTGTGTGTGTGTGTGCTTATACCTGAGTGTGAGCGTGCTTGACCATACAGGCTATATGTGCGTAAATGATGATGTGAGAGTTAATATGAAATCTGCAGCACAGCACAGACTGTACCTTAAAAAAATAGTAAGGCCCACAGTAGATCTCTACTTCGAAATGAATTGATTCAGTCTCCAGACACTATTCGCCCAATTTCCTATATTATCTTCTCTCCATCATTTACCATACATCAGTTATCATTGAGACTCATTTATGAGGCCTATTTCATCTTTAGAGAATTCTCAGATGATAGAAAACTGATCTCTTCTGCTTTGGTATTACTTTTGACTGTGGCCCAATCTCAGAGCGGGCAGATCTGAAATTGCTTTAATATTCTCTCAGTTTCAGTGTGTTGCTGGCATAGTACTTTGTATTACAACAGCGCATTCATAGGGGCTGACTAACAAGAACAAAATCAAGTTAACTTTAAATGTTTAAACTTTTTAAAACATGCCCTGTGACCCCTTACAAGCAAAGTGCTCATAGGCAAAGCACTGAAGTCCAACAGGCCAATGCCATGGCTGCTCAATCACTATCAAAACAAGTCTGTGAATGTAATTCCTAGTGTGGGTGTGTGTTTGATTAACCTCTAATTGCAGCTACTCCCTGAAGCCGTTAAGACTAATAACATTTTTTAGCTAATCCTGCTTGTTAAATGAAACGCTCTGTTTGACTAAACTGACTTTCCACACATTCCAAAATTAATTGGTAAAATTAGAGGAAAGGATCAAGTTGAAGATAGAAGTTTACTTACAGGAAATGTGGACAGTATGAAGTAGTTTCTTATTCAGTTTGCTGGCTGTCTTTTGCCATCCCTTTCCAATGTGCAAAGTTCATACAGCATGCACACTGTGATTATTTGGGCTGGGTGATCTGGTTAAAAAAGAAGGAATGAAAAATAGATATGATTTTGAATATTTGCTGCCACGGGTATCTATGGCAAAAAAAAATCAATCCTGCAACTCAAAAGTAGTGAAAAGGTGATGTGATACAAACTTAAATCAGGTAAGGATGTCAGGGGCATTCTTCCCTGGATGAAAATTTACTGATTTTAATACACAAATGAAACCTTTTGTTTTGATTAATAAATAGTATCTGAAGAAGGAGAGCACTCATCATGCTTTCTCTTTTTTTTAGTCTCTTTGCCTGAATAAGCATTACACATGGCACATTAATTTGTTCATTTGCTTTGATGTTGCAGCTGATAAACGGGAGCTAATTTTAATTTATTTATATACACTTTATTTATTACTTTACACACTGCTTGGTAGCATTGTGAATTTCCCCTACTTACCAATAAAACCTAACTGATATTATACCATAGTTTATTTATTGATTATATTTTGTATTGTCAATCTGAATCTGCACAGTGATTTGTAACGAATGTTGCCAGGTAAACATTGTGGAATTAAAAAGTACAATATTTGCCTCTAAGATGTAGTGGAGTAGAAGAGTAAATTAGCAGAAAACAGAAGTACAAGTACTTTCATAAATGTGCTTAGTTCCACTTAACACCATGAAGCCAGCTCATCAGGCTCATATTACATACCAGGAAGGTGGCTTTTTAAAGCCTGCAAAGTTATTTACATTGCGTTGTTCTTTAAGGCAGTAGCTAGTGTGCCATAACCGATACTTATTGCTCAGGCTGGAGACAATCAAACATGACTAACAGCTTTTGCATGCCATTAACCATCATTCTTTCATTACTCACTTCAGTCTGAGCAAATAAAGTGCTACACTTCAGCCTCCAAACTCGAAAAGTAAGAGTAACCATGTTCCTTAATGTTCACTAATAGCACATCCACCACACACATGCACACATACACATACACAGACACACAGACACACACAGACACACGCACACACACACACACACACACACACACACACACACACAGACATACACACTTTAAAACCACTACTGATCTACACAATTCACGTTAATGACCCAAAAACGGTGATTGTTGCTAAAATGTTTGCAGGTAAGGAAATGCAGTCAACTGTTTGTGTTCGTCTGGACAACAGAAATGTGTTGATTGATAACATGATACAATCAATACAATAATGATACAGTCAGCATTAATGTAACCAAATCATATTTTCTGAACATTATCATTAACTTTTTTTTATATAAACGCTTGTGATTCTTTTTCCAGTTTGCAATGTATAGCTCTAAATAATGAACAAAGTATCAGCGAACAGTAGGGCCTCATGAACAGTGTTTATCCTTCTCAACGTGATGATTTGAGCTAAATACTGGTGTCATTAGCAGATGTTGGCTCATGGCTGGGAGGCACTGGTGATGCTCAACGGTTAGCGTTAAACTGCTAACGAAGCGCATGTGAAGCCATGCATACATGACATTTATTACATTAAACAACAACACCCGGCTGCTGCTTAGAGCAAGACACTGATCCCTTGTTGGATAATGCATAATTACCCCAGACATTGTAAAACTGGTCCAGAGACACACATACACATGCATGCACACACACACACATACACTAACACAAGCGGGAGAAGTCACCTTAATACGAGCACACGTGCATACACATACTTAAGGTAATGACTGACTAAGACAATCAAATAAGCTACAATTGAACCATTTATAAACAAATATAGCTCATGTTGTGTCACATGCACACAAACACTTACGTCATGATGATGCTTTGATCTAACACACATTTGCAATACTACTATAAGTATTTATGACCAGCATGTGTTTGTATTTTTAACCAAACCACCTGACAATACAGTCACAGCACACACAAACACATTGTTACTAAAGAGGGGCCTTAGGGCACACACCCTATTTTTTAAATTGTAAATTCACTCGAACATTCTAGTAAATTACCTTTGAATCTATGTATAATTCTTCTACTATTTGAAGTATTTTTTGTCAAGGGTTTAGTTTCATAACTTTTCAAAAGACAATGTAAATGATTTAGAAGATAATAGTTAAGTAATGTGTCTGATTGAGACCTTAAGAATGTGTTTTTATTGTTTCAGAGGTTGGGGAACTTTAAATCATGATTTTCTTTTTAAAGTCAACTCAGTCTTTTATTGTGACCATTCTTCCTCAAAAACAAAATTTAAAATTGAACTAGATTTGCATGCTGCAAAGTGGTAAATATTGTTTGGTTATCAAAAGGATCCAAAGCCAGCAGTCACGCTAGGAGTTAAATAGATCCCCATTTCTTTGTATGCCTTTGGGCTACAGTGATAGTGATCTCCTGCTGAGATGGAATTAACCATAAACTCATTTGCAGTGCCATGACCTGGATTATGGGAAAGGTGGGTCATGACAGATATGACATTGTCCTTATTAATATTCAATAAAACAATGGAGGATGATACGCTAGAAAATCAAAGGCTCAGCAGGTGGGGACTCGTCTAAGTTCTGTTAGCATTGAAAAAGATAAAGGATTACTGTGATGATTATCACTATGTCCACCAGAAAAACTACTGAAAAAAACAAAGCAAACAGAGCAACTTTAACCCACTCAACGCATTCATAAAATATAGACAGTAAAAGTTGAAACTAATTGCAGAAATAAGTCACTTGGAGAGCAGTAAACAATGTCATCTTGTATAAGTTTCTTCCATCCAAAGAGAAAATGCTAACTTGTTTTTCTAGGGAGAAAATAAATTGTCTGCTATTTATTGTTCCATCACTGGTGCAAAACAACAAATCCAAAAACTTAGCAGAATACCTTTGGAAAATGACACTTACATGTGCCGGCTCTTTAAATGAGAGAGCTTAAATGACTCTGAGGGGCAGATAGCTTCCAGTCAAGTCCTGCCTACAATATATTTGCGATGCTACGTAGTCATTATTAAGAAATCACGGGATATTTACGCGATACGGAAGATGGAAAATAAAGAGAGAGGTAGGGAAACACAGAAAGAGTGTGCATAGCATGTGGAGGCCATTATTTTTGGCGTGCTCCAAGGCTCGGAGAATTAGAAAATATCATTCTGTCAGGGTGATTTGATAGTGCGATGAAAAATGTCAGAAGTGGAGATGACAAATCATGGTGCTGAGGAGAGGGGACTGGGAGACAGGGGATGTCATTTGTCATGAGTGCCATTTGACTGCACCCCCCCTTCCCCACCCCCCTCCCTCCCCCTCCTTCCCATCTGCCTCCTCTTCCACATCTCACCCTTTCTCTCGCACCCCTCACTCCTCAACATCCTCCTCTTTTACCTCCTTCGTTGTCTGCCCATCTCTCCCTTCCTTTCTCTTTTCATTGTAACAATCTATTTGAACACATTCTACCGTCTCTCATCTTTCTTCATCCTCCCTCTCGTCTGCCCTCACTCTGCCTGTCTCTTCCCCAATATTACCTCAGTTTTTCCACCTACTTAAATTAACAGCAGCAGTCTTTCCAACTTTGTTGAGATTTCACCCATTTCTGACTCAGCGCACAAGAAGAAAGGGATTGGATTTATTTTAATGTTTTGTTGTCTCCTCCTTATCTCCACATCATCCCCCCTACCCCCCACCCCCCAACCTCTTCCTCTTCTAGCCACCCGCCACCTCCTCCCCCTCTTCCTCCCAGAAATCTCTGCTCTCGGTGAATGGAAAGGATTAGACTGGCATTCAGTGCAAAACACACACACAAATACACAAATACACACACAAATGCACACATGCAGAGACATAGACATGAAGCGCACACCCACACACTTCATATAAATACATGGAAGCACACATATGCACGGTCAAAATGTCAAGCCTGGTGACATTTCAGCATTTTATCTTGTGTGCAGTCCGTTTCTGATCTTGAAATAGAGGTTAGTAATGCAAGTGGCATCATAAACATTGCAATCAAATACATTTTTTAATTTAGCATTTTTTTAAATGGTTAAAGGCAGCTAGCAAAATCACAAAAATGAAAGGAACGTGACATGTGGCAAGTGAACAAAAAAGAACTACATATTCTGCCATCTTCTGTGCTCCAATCATCTGAGGTCATTATCAGGAATACACTTTGCAAATTCACTCGTCCTCCCCCTGATTGTCTCTGTGTCTCCCTCATTGCCCTCAATTCACCCTTTCTCTCCTACAGTATCTCCTGCCCTCCTTCCCTCACCCCGTCCTCCCCCCACTCGTTCCCCTCCTCTTTCCCCCTCCTTGGCCTATCAAACCCCTCCTTCCACTGTAGCCTCAAGGTGCTATGTATCTGTGTGTGTGGGTGTGGGTGTGTGTGTGTGTGTGTGTGTGTGTGTGTGTGTGTGTGTGTGTGTGTGTGTGTGTGAGTGAGTGTGTGTGTGAGTGAGAGAGAGACAGAAACAGAAAGAGGCAGCATACATGCATGCATGAATGTGTGTATTCTTGTGTATATATTCCTGTATGTGTGTGTATGTATATCTGTGTGCATTTATACATCTGATGCAGGGAAGCAAGGGGTGTGGAAGGGGTAAGAGGGGTGGTGAGGGAGGGGTTTGGGGGGGGGGTCATTGCTTTGTTGGGTCTGGCCATCCTCAGTGTAGCGTGGTCTGTAGCACCGTCCAGGGCCTTAATGCTGGGGTAATTAAGGAACAGCTTCAAGGTTGCATGGACACAAGACAATCCAGGCCTAATGAAGTATCGATCGGTCGCATTGGGGCCCATGCTTGGACTAAGGCAAGCTGACATTCATTTAGAGCAGGGCCACTGCAGGGAGAGCAAACACACACACACACACACACACACACACACACACACACACACACACACACAGCGCACACACATACAGCACACATCACAAAAGCAGGCTGATGACAATATAAGAGACTCAACGGCACTCGGTTTTAATCACATGGGAAACAATGAAGAGCCTCGTTTAGAGCCGCTGGGTTTATCTGTCTGTGTGTATATGCGTGTGCACAAGTGTGTGTGTGTGTTTGTGTCCCTCCATCACCCTATCACACTCTGAACAACCAATAGGAGGCTCAAAGCAATCTCCCACTGAAAACAGTACTGATTATACCAATGATGATTATGGTGATAATGATCGTCCTGCCATCAGCCCGGTCATTACTGTCTGTTGCATATAAAGAAAATGTGTCACACCTTACAATCAATGTCATCACCATTTTTTTTTTTTTCAACGTGAGGGTAATAACCCAATTCACATTATCTCAACCTATTATATTTACATTTTAATTTTCTCACATTTAGCAACCCGTCTGACAACCTCATTCAATGCAATTTAAGCCCAGGCTGCACAGCATGATAGCCATATAGATTTTTTTTAATTAATATAGCTATAGGCAGATATAGATCTGTTAGTGGAGCAGCTTCTGAATTCGCCTTGATGTCATCCTTATGAGGGCCGGGCGATAAGACCTTAAAGTAATATCTTTATTATTGTTAGGCTGTATCGCGATGCACATAGTTTGAAATCTCCACAGAAATGCAAGGACAGGGTGGGAAAAAAAAAAAAATCACACACCAATATTTTTTTTACCTCAATATTCACATCGCGACAATATTGAATATTGACTGTTGGTATTTTCACAAATTATTAACTGTGAGATTTTTTAACAAATAATCATCAACAATGTGGATAGAATGACTAAGTGGGTACAGACAAGTATCAGAACAAGTAGAACAGTCTGGCAAGTTTAAATAACTACACTTTATCCAAAATCTTGTATCATATAAAGTCTTCTATCATGATAATATTATACATAATATCGATATGTTATCATTTCTTCAGTGAAATACATTTTAGCCATAAAGAGTATGTTTTGCCTTGTGTTTCTGGGCATTTAGCTGACAGTGTTAGTGGCTCACACTGAACCAGCTGCTACATTTGAGGTTTTAGAGTCCTGCTCAGGGACACTTTGACCTGACACACAGCGACTGCTGGCACAGTGGCCAGAAATCACACTACTGGTGACTGTGTGTGTGTGTGTGTGTGTGTGTGTGTGTGTGTATGTTATAAAATGGTCTCCATTCATATCTGCCATTTCAAAGATATGACATCTGCTCTTGAAACTTTTCCCATGAAAGCTTAATGTGTGCAGCAGCAGCAGCACTCGGCTGGGATAATGTACACTGTGTTCTTTGAACTGTACCTTTCATTCACTGCTGCACACGGTCTACTCACAGGCCTACATATTATATTCCATTAAAAAAAGTTTGAGCTGTCAAATGTGACCTCACTCTAGCTGCAACAATGACTGAATGAATGTTGATCAGATACATGGTATTTGTATATGGGTAGTGTATAGAAACTAAGTTTGTAGAGGAGAAGAGGATTGGTTGTCTCATTCATCAAATGCTGCTCCCTAGAGGGCACTGCTAAAAAATGTTGGTACTGAAATCTTGAATCAGAAATGGGTTCAGATGTCACCTACAGGGTCATTTCAGGAGTAACACACTCGACATTCAGGAGAGGACTTTTAGTGTTTTCCATGTCAAAATTTAAATATCAAGCTCCCTTGTGTTTCTCTTCTAACCTTTAACCTAATGGGCCAATGATAAAACAATTGTAATCATTAAAGAATATGAAGGAAGAGCTATTGTTTAGATATTTTTGTCTTTGCTAGGCTACAAGATGTGGTTGTCAGCTTAGTCACTAGCAAAAGATCCCTGATGGGAATACTTGTCCCATGTGACAGTGAGACACTGACATCTTTATATTGTACTTCATATTGTTACACAAGGATAAAAAAATACATATCATTATTTTCCCCATTAAAACAACATAATAATCTGTGACTACTAACCCCACGATGGGGATGGTGGTCACAAGTGTACAAGACGGATTTGACGGCCCATAACTTTTTAACAGAATATGCTTAAGGAGGGTAATGTTACTGCAATACTACCTGACACTTTCGTCTTACATTATAAACTGAAACAGAAGCTAAAGTATACAGTTTCAAAATCAAAGTAAAACGTGTGACGACCAACCCCCTTTGTCCCTGTCCATGTAAAGATAGGGCCACAACAATCAGAAATCTATCAAGCTCTTTGACCCTAAGTGACTCTGACTGTGCTTATATAAATGAATGGATGCATGTGTGTGCGTTGGTGTATGTGTTTGTTCATCCATAGGGTCCACTGTTACAGTTCCCACCTCGGCCAGAGGCCTGGTGATTATGTCTCTGATTGACATATGCTTGGATTCACATCTATTGGCCTACTTCTGCACTGATTGAAGACTTGACTTCTCATCTCCAGACAACTTTATCAAGGCAGTAATGGTCAGACAATCAGACTGACAGACAGAGACAAAAGAATAAAGAGGAGAGAGAGAGACAGACACACAGAAAGGACGAGTTGAACATGAATGATCTTGATTGTAATGGGTATAAGTGCTGTTTTTCTTGAAAACCTTGATGCAAAGGCCCTAAATCTCCCTCTCTCTTACACTCTTTTTGTTTCACACACACAAAGCATATTCACAAACACACATGTTCCCAAACCATGCCCAAAAAAAAAACAACCTATGAGCATAACTTTGCCATTAAAACATTCATAATTGTGCAAAAACTGCACTGCTTGCACTCTTTACTCCCACGACAATAGAGCTACATGTTCAGCGCCTATTATTTCTCGTCCTTGTATTCAAATGTATTTAAATGAGAGATGTTTAGATCCACTCTGCGCTGGCAAAACAGTCTAATGCTGAGAGCTGCGCAAAGATGGGGCACTGCCGTCCAACTTATATCTATAACCATGATTTTGAGGACGTAACCCCACTCTCACCCCCGCAGTCCAAGCAACTTTTAAACCTGCAGTTAAAGCGCTGACTTCACATTACTATGCCCACCACCCCCCTCCCTTGATCTGGCGGCGTACTGTGAATTTTTGAGCAGCGCCAAAATGCTCTCATTTTAACTGATCGCTCCAATCATATGCAAATGTGGCAGGCAGGTGGGGGGATATCTTTCAGCGGTAATTGGCGGTTTTCTAATGGAGACTTCGGGTGTCAGTTGGAAATATGTTTTAAGCCTTAATGAGTTTTGACGGGTCAGATCAGAAAGCGCCTGGCGAGCAACTGTGTGTATGCATGTGTGTGTGTATGTGTGTGTGTGTGCATGCTTGTGAGTCTGCGCATGTGTCTACGCCGCCACGCTGAACCTGATGCATTTTTAAACAGAACCAATTACCCCACATACTGAGTTTTACTGAAACATTTTTATTGTGTAATACCCGTCACGTATAGAGACATCAGCATTCATTAAACTCACAGTCACAGCCAGGTGATATCCAAGGTAATCCAGAACAAAAGGGGAGAGCGACTCAAAATGGATGCTAAACGCAACTGACTCGGCAGGGTCAAATATAACCTTTCATATGATAATCGCATGCACTCACGCCAACTTCATAAAACTCATTTCAGGTGTTTCATAAAAATGCTAAATAAAATAAAGGATACTGGATCTGAGTGTTTTACAAAGTGAGTAGTAGTTTTATGTTTTCAAAAGAAAATGTTAAACAGCTACACATACCATAGGACTGTTATTATATGTGAGCAAAAAAGTGTGACAAATACACTGCATGTCAGGGATGCATAAATACATAAATATGGAACCTGGCTGGTTTACATTGATTCAAATATATCTGTCTGTTTCTGTCCCTTAAGTTAAGTATTCATAGCCTAACCGTGATACAAGTATTGCCACAAAACATTCAGCAATTATTCATTTTGCATTGGTCAAAATGCAGGGACATCCGAAATCCCCCATTAATATGCATGTGCGCTTTCCCTGCAATTTACAAAGCAACTTATCATTTTGCCCGGCAATAAAAGTGCAGCAGAGGCAACAGATTGCTTTGACACTCCAAGTGGTTTTAGATTTATTGTGCATAATAAACACATGAGCAGGTTTTGAATGAAATCATCCAATGCATCTACATCTAGTTTTACTTTATCTGTAGTGGGTGCATGTATAAACGAATGGCTGAGTAGACGGCGGTACTTCGGCTCTCTGATAGATCATAAATCATGTGAATTATAAATCAAGGTTTGTTTGGACGTACAGGAGGGGGGTTGAGGAGTGAAACTGCTGTCCAGTTTATAAAAGTGTGCATTAATAAGAGATGCCCTCCTGGGTGGTCGTAAATACAGAAACACGAGGTGGCAGCTGATGATTTGGGTTTGGAGAATCAGACGATGACTGATTCTGCAGAGGGAATGGCTGCTCAAGTTCCGTCTACTGGCAACACTTAAAAGGAAATATAAAACATTATAGTCTCGGATGCCAAATCAGTATTTGTGACCAGGAACAGCTCTTTGACAAAAGCTGTACTCCAGGGAGCCGAGAGAACGACAAGGTGACTTAGTGGTCTCGAAGACTGTTAAGCCAAGTGTCATTGGTTTCTGAGAGTTATAAACTAGAATGTCAGATGATGTGTTCAGTGTGGTCATTTCCTTTTAAAAGTCACATTGACAGTCTCTCACTTTACTATCATTAGAATAGGATTTGTTCTCCCGACAAAGTAGGTGTTGTGTCTCATATTTCCTTCTTAAGGATGAGCATGTTGGCACGATAAGGTAAAAAGTAGGGGTGGGAATCAAAGAGAAACTCATGATACAATACTATCACAATACGTTGCACATAATAATAATAATAATAATAATAATAATAATGAGATCACAATACAGAGATTTTGTGACATTTGATACATTGCAAGACAATCATCCACAATACATCGCAATGTCTGAGTAACTGAAGATGAACAAACAAACTCATAAAAATCTGTTTAGAACGTCTGCACGTTTTAATGAAAATAATGTTATATGGCACGAAAATATGAAAATAATGTTATATGGCACGAGTGGCAATACGATATATCACAAGAGGTGATAGGATAGATTGCTGTATCGATATTTTGTCTCACTCCTGGTAAAAATGTGTTGTTTTTTTGTGTAACTTAGCATGACTTTCCTGTCAAAATGAAGAGAAAATGTACACACCAAAGAGCTTTAGCTTGGTTAATTTATTTAACCTCCATGACTTTTGCATTTTTTTGAACTCTGGATGTTAAAACCCCTTCATTAAAGCCTACATTTCACAAAACCTAGTCTTAATTGAGCAGCACTGACTATAAATGAATGAATCTTAGGGATTATTCAAAAGGTTAAAGAGGAATGCAATATCCCTGAATACTGCAGGCTGCAATCAAGGCTCTCTGTGCAACCAAAGAGTTAAAAAGAATGCATTTAGCCGTACTTTGCTAAACAAACCTCCATGTCAATTTATGCCATGTGAAAAAGTAGGACACCATAATCCTTTAGCACAAACCCAATCTGGGAGATCTGAAGAGTACGTGATTAATTCTTCGGTATTAATCATGTAATTCTTTCATATAAAACAAAGCTTAAGCCTTATTTGCTAAGATATTTGACCTTTGCGGAGAGTTAAGACATTACAGCTTGGATTTAAAATGCATCTAAAGATTAAAAATGATGGTTGACTATTACTGAAGATTATAAACCCAAGGAAAATTGCTTTTTCATTTTGAAACAAAACTGATTTTAGAAGGGAGCTACAGGGTCAGGTGGTATATGAGGTGACAACTTGAACTAGGATACAGCATATTTTCTGAAGGATAGGAAGGTTAGATGGAAGACGTGTTATATTCCTGTGTTTTTTGTTTATTTTTTCATAATTTACCCCCCACATTTCCCCTTTTTCACCCAAGCATAGAAATTAAAGTAATACCCTTGTAAGAGAAACAAGATTTGTTCTAAATTTATGCTTCACTGCTTGAGGCTACGCGGCACCTCAGACACACAGAGTTTATTTGATCTCTGCTCGTTGAGGGGAAAAAATCCTTTATGACTATCAAATGTGTCTCACTCTTTCCCCGTGAATCTTGTTTACCGATGCTGCCGTGTGTTTATCTGTGAATGAAAATGACTCTGGAGACACCATGCACTCCTTTGCCCCAACAACAACACATATTTCTTTCATTTCATGGTCTTTACAGAGAGTGGGAAAAAAGTAAAGTGAAAGTACAAGGTCGTTTTCAAAGACATCGGTTTTATAATTCATGCTGAAGTTAGATGCAGGTCTTCAACCTGAACCAGGGGCCTCGCCAAATGTTTTATTTAAATTCATTGGTCAAACAGTTCATACCTGTGGGGCCCTTCAATAGGAACTGTTTTCTATTCATATAAGTAGAATCATAAAAACTAATCATCAGATATGTAAACAACTTTCTTCAGTACAAGAAACACAAAAGCTTTTGTGCAGGTTATGCAACAGTCAATAATTTCATTGCTGTTGAACGCCCACACGGTGCACTGCACACTCATTATAACCTGCCTGTGATCAGTCCAGGGTTGCATAATCCACACGAAAACACACACACATAATCCATTTTATGTCAATAACATCTTCTCTGAAACTTTTATAAAAACGCCCGACAGCAGCCTGGTTTTATAAAATGTTCTCATTTATCTGCTTTATAACATTAACACTTTGAACACTTCAAAACTTTATACAATTTTTTTCATGGACTCTGAATACATTACAGTAACTACACAAAACAACCACAATTTCATGGAAAAGAAAATTAAAATGTTTGTTAGCTAAACAATCACAGCCTTTAAGTAAACGCACACTATGTAAATTCTGCTGCTTGGGGTCTCACAATCAAATCAAAACAAAAGATGTAAGTAGCGTGGGATAATGCGAGTCGTTGTCAACATTGTCAAACAACCAGTTTGCTAATGAAAATCTTTCTCATGTGACTCAGACAGAAAGTTCATGGATGAGGCACTGTTTTAAAGTTTTATTCACATTATGTTCATTCACATTTGGCAACATCCTTCCTCACTCTCTGACTCTCTCCTGAGATCTATAGCAACAGGCGACCAAATGAAACACACTATAAAGTTTGATTTCTCTGGATTTGAACATTGTTAGAATAACTTGGGAAAATGGAAGTACACAACAAAACATACAGCAAATAAATAGTTTTAATAACGAAATGTTATATATTATATCTGTAATGTCAATTAATTAAGTAAAATAAGATGCAGAATTACGCAAAATAACATGTTGTCTTGAGAGGGTAAAGGCAGCTAATACAATTAATGAATGTTATTTTATGTATTTTGAATATCATACAACATAAGGATTGAAAGGAGAAGGGTGACAAAAGATGATTTACATCTTTAATTCGAAGATGCACTTTGTTTCATTTGCCTCGATTCGAGTGCGACCTTCAGTCTGGTGCAGTAAAGGATTTAGGTCATTTTTACTTTTACTATTGCTACTGTACAGTTGATGAGTTTGGTAATGACAGGGATCAGTTTATGTCAGCTGGTAATAGGGCTCCACCTCAAAATATCGGTGTAAAACTTTCCATTTGGATAATAGAACCTTGTTGGTGTTTAAAGTTGTTCTATTAATTTCTGCTGATTGTAACTTTAGCTCTCAAAGTACAGTTTCTCTCAGATGTTGGGGGTTGACTTTGAAGGATGGGGCACTTGCGGTGTAAGAAAAAAAAAAAAGCAGGGCCTGGCCTCTGAAGCAGATGAGCCCAGGGGACAGCTCGACACGACATGCACAAACAACTTGTGTTGACCTTGGGGCTCTGGGCAAAAGGCCTTTAAGGTGTATGCGAAAGCCGCGCAGACAGCTCAAAAAAGAAGGGTCTGCTTTTGAAGTGAAGTGTGCAAGTGTGTGTGTTTGTTAGTATGTGGGTGCGTGGAAGGGGGGGCAGCGTGCATTTTTCAAAAGCAACCAAGGATACCCATAGGCCTGAATTCTATGAGGCTCTTTGATATGGGCGTCTCAGAGTGTTTATAATTACAAACAAACCCGATCATGATTAAAACATTGCTACAGAGCACAGAGGTGGCCAGGGAGAACTGATCTGACCCTGTGTGTGTGTGTGTGTGTGTGTGTGTGTGTGTGTGTGTGTGTGTGTGTGTGTGTGTGTGCGTGTGTGTGTTTGTGTATGAGCACAAGCTTGGTTCCGCAGCAGCAACAGGGGTGGCCTTAAATCTCACGTTGACACCATCAACTGTCACCGACGTGAAGGCGAGCCGTAATGACACGCGATCAGCATGTCACACCTGGAGGGCTGACAGCCAACAGCGCTCGTGTCTCTCAGCATGTATAGTATGTGTTTGTGTGCGCAGGCGTGTGTGTCTATGTGTGTTTGCATCATGGCCGTGTTTCAAACAGAGCGTGTTTCAAAGGGAAGACTAATCCTCAGAAATGAGGCGTGAGATCAATATTCCCGTGTTTAATTGGATGCCGACTGATTTGGTTCAGAAATAGTCGGCACGACATCCCTCTGTCATGGCAATATAGGCCCACACGTCTGTCAATTTGAATCTGGAGGAAAGCGTGTATGAAAAAGGGGAGTCAGACAGACGGGCAGATGGACAGACAGACGAAAGTAAAAAGAGTGGAATTGGGACTTGACTTCAAAGTGTTAGGACGTTATGATTGCTCCAGCCATTTAAGGAGTGGTTGGGGAGAGAGGAAAAACCTCAGGGGGTCGTCCCATCATCATATGCCCCACTTGCCGCTGTGATTTGGTGATTTTTGTCCGGAAGCCATGTTTTGAGAGGAGCAGGAGGGAGTTTGGGAGGGGGGGAAGGAGGGGAGGGAGGGGGGTTTAAGGGTTGAAGAGAAAAGAGGGGAGGAAGACAAGGACAGAGGGAAAGAAGGAGTCAGGAAAAAAAAAAAGATGGGTGGGTGGCTGAGGAGCGTCCGGGACCACTGTCAAATGGTTGAGGTGTTACCATGGCGACAGTAATGAAGGGTCTCAGGACACCCTGGGGGGATGGAGGAGGAGGGGCCTGGGCAGGGGTAGAGGTGGGAGAAGGGAGAGTGATGGTAAAGAGGATGGGGGGGGGCAGAAATTGAAAGCTGGAGAGGGAGAAAAAGGCCTGCAGGCTTTTTTTTTTTTTTATGCTCAGACAAACTGACTATGTTGACACACATTATTCTACAATGCTGTCATGGAAATGTACTCTATGATGTGTTGTTAACATTCACAGATCACATAATTCTGTGTAAACTATTCTGAAAAATCACAACTCTGGTGTGCTCGCAGGGTTGACTATATTGAATTTGCAACAGCAAAATGAATAAAATCTACTGAATGGGTTATTTTGAGCAAAAAATCATTGTCCATGTGGTATGAACAACAATGTGTTTAGACTGAAAACTGGATAAACATACCATCTATAATCCCACATTATATTTCACATGTAATAAACATGACAGGTAAAAGATAACAAATACAAAGTGAAAATGTCCAAGTACAGACAGAAGTTACAAAGGCATTTTTTGCTATTTAAAATCTAAATGCCACCTTTTCCGTCATAGCCAGTTCCCATTAATGGACTCGCATCATGTTTAATATCCAACCATCAGTAGGTGGTGTGCAGAAATTCTTGTTGCAATTAAGACAAATTTAAGTCTCGAATAAATCTTACAGTTTATTTTAGGAACCCCCCTCCTGTTCTCACACCTGTTACTTTTATAATCTTATTTGGGTTTCAAAGCTCTGACCTTTGCACATTATCGTTTGCTTATAATTTTGGAATCAAACTTATTCTAGATTCACAATAATTATTTGTTGTTTTTAATGCATCAAATTTAAAAGTAAGTTTATATGATAAACAACTGTAGCAATGAAGAACTAGAATGACTTTTAATCATTAAAAAGTTTAATTGTGTAAACAGGTTGTTTACTATGATTTTATAAAATAAAAATAATAACTGAAAACTAATAACTGAACTAAAATAAGATGTGTGCTTGTATAAAGCATTATAAAAATGAGTGTGTTGTCCTTGACTCTACTCTTTTTAGTCCTTGGACAAAGAGGCACGAAGAGATTTACAGTAGCAAATATATAGTACAATTACAATTATTATCAAGCTTAACTGAAAACTGATCTTAAACAGAATCAGATACAGTTTGTTCAGTATGTTAATTATGCATGGAAACTGTCTATTGGGTCCATGAACTCTGGCTCAGGAGTTAAATGGGCCGTGGTCCTGCTGCTGGTGAGTTCCCACATGTCAAGAGTAGTAATATGTTTTAATGAGCCTGCTTTTCAGGGTGAGGGACTAAATTCTGGCATGTGCTGAAAAAGATGAAAAACCTCTGGCTTAAAATACACATGACATTGTAGCCTCAAATTGAATTTACAGAGAAGCACATCTTTGTGCACCCTTTGTGAATATTCTGTATCTTGTTTTAAGATCAGCGATTGTTACTTTACCCTGTGGTTTGACATTGTGACCAAGAAATACATATAAAAAATGATATTTTGTTATTTCATCCATTGATCTATCGATAAATTAAAACCTATAAAATGCCTTCCTTTGTTAATCAACAAAAAGTTTAACTTACTCTGACTGCAGAGTGATTATCCAGAAAGATGATTCCATCGAAAAGTGAAACACTAACTAAGCTTATCATCATAATGAATGCATACAGCTCTGATATATAATTTACACTTTCAGCTGCAACAAACTTTTGATCAGCATGCCTGTAGAACAAGATTTAACCCTCTGGCTTACAAACATTACATCAAGATTAACAAATAGATGTTAAAAAAACACATTTTCCTTTCAAGAAAATAAAAATATGCACATGAAATAACTTGCATTTTTATTTGATACACTTGAATCAGATGTGCATTTAATGTTGCTTGTAAAGCCGTCTAAGAGCCAATAATCTTGCCCTGGAGGTAATCTTTAGCTGAAGTCGAGCTGATCTCACTGTGTGGTCTCGGTAAAAGTCTCAACAGATCCACAAGGCTCTCTGCTGCCTGAGATACCTCATTGCTCATCGATAGAGTGATCAATACGTGGACATGTGGGTATTGACTAGGGTAATGATGATAGCTGTGCAACCACACAGCCACACACACACATATATGGAAATACCGTATGTACACACATATACCACGGACAGGCTCGCACAAATACACACACATGCAGTCTCACCAAACTGATCTCAAAAGGCAACTTGGGAGCAGAGATGGATTTAAGCAGAATGAAGGTACTTACTGTGTGCGTTTGTCTGCGTGAGTAAGTGTGTATGAACTGTCCAGGTACAGTGTGTGTGTGCCTGCGTGTGTGTGTTTGTCCGCGCGTGTGTCATAACAAATAAACAGCACTTCTCTTGTCAATGGTTATTATGGACTTTCCAAGGCACCTCTTTACTTGCTCTATAGTGACCCTGACATGGCAGTGAGTGACATTCATCGACTAGCTGACCCAGACTGACTCAGACCCAAAGACAGACAATTTGACTCCATCAGTTGCTTTTTTTCCAACTTTGATTTACTTACACTGCAGTTGTGACAAAAGAAAATATTAAATCCTGCTTTTTAAGAGGTCATTTAAAAGACTTGGCTTTGACTGCGAGTTTGAACCAAAAAATAGGTCAGGGGTCTGTTTTTGGCAGGTCTCCACTGGACAAAAGTAGCAATATATTTTAATGAGCTCCAGCCCTGTGATAAAAGATTAAATTACTCATTTCTGTGATGAAAAAAAAAAGTTTAGAGACCTCTGCCCAGACTCGGGTCAAATAGGATTGAGTTTTAGAGCGTGTTTTGATCCATCTGAACTAAACAGACCAAAGCTTCTGGCACTATCTACTGAGGAGGAATACTGTTTGAAATGAATTAAACAGATAGCTTAACTCTTTCTTCACCACTCCTCCAAAAGCAACATGCTCTTGTTGTGACTAAAAGGATTTTTATGAAGAAAAGGAATCCAAACGACTTTTCAATTCAGGTTAAAACAACCTAACAACAAAATAATTTGAAATCAGTGTTTTACCCAGGTGTGAAAAATCGAATTTATAGGAAAAATAGAGACATACAGACGACCAGGTAAAATGGAACGTATTTGTAAGGTGCAAAAGGTGTGCATTGATCACCAATCAGGAAATGCCCTCACAGCAAAGAAGAAGGTACCTTTAATTCATTAAAATAATCTCGGCATGTCTTGATGTCTGTTTGAGCCGTGACACACATCAAGGCATTGTTCAGGGAGGCCCAATAAAAGCAACACTGACTTAACAGGCAATTGTGTCTGTCTTGCTGCGAGCGCACTCTTAGTCACGGACAGTGAGTTTATTGGGCGGATCAGTGTCAGGAGCACACGCACACACACACACACACACACACACACACACACACACACACACACACACACACACACACACACACACACACACACAAACACTGGTTTTAATAAGCCCACACTTTAATTTAGGCCCCGTCACTACAATGAGGCTTCCAACATCAGACAGCAAATTGTTCTTGTTCAATGAAAAAAAAACATCCTGTCTTCTTGTCTGGAAAGAACGACTGGCGGACAAAACAAAAGGAGGAGGAGTATGGGAGGGGAGGGGGGGACAGTGAGTGTGCAGTCATGTGTGTGTGGATGAGGGCATGGGTTTGTATGTGTGTGTGTGTGTGTGTGTGTGTGTGTGTGTGTGTGTGTGTGTGGACCTGTCTGCAGTGTGTGTAGATGGATCGGGGACAGCGAGCTGTGTGTGCATCCACCACCTTGCACACCTGGTGCTTCTACATATTTATGTGCGCATTTCTGTGTGCATATGCATGTGTGTACTTGTGCATGTGCATGTTTTAAACTATCAAGCAGAGATGTGTAAGAGTACTCCAAGCAAGAGTGTGTGTGGGTGTGTGTGTGTGTGTGTGTGTGGGGGGGGGGGGGTGTTCAATGTCTCTACAGCCTCTTGAATATGTTCAGTTAAATAAGCCGATTGTTCTTTAAAAGCTTAATCAAACCCTAATTAGCATAGCTGTAATTGCACTTGCCTCGTGGCTGTGGCCCATTGACATGGATTCCCATGTTAATTATTGTAATTGCCTCGCTAATGCTATGAATACTTCAAAGTTATGCAAATTGTGATGATGAGTAATCCACCAAGTGTTTGAAATGGCTGTCATTATACACACACGCACGCCGTGGACAAGCTGATTGTGAATTGTTGGATACGTTTCTTTCTGATGGTAACACGTCGACACACAGGTGAAGATATAACACACACACACACACACACACACACATTCATCAACAGTTATTGAACGCAAGTAGACGAACACACACAAGTTAATACAAAGGGACACACACAGGCACTAACATTAACTAACATACCCCCGCCCACACACAATCCTACTCTCAGATCAAAGTGTTAAATCATAAAGATGAGAAGCTCTCAAAGAGTCTAACACTTCAAGCAGGGTGGTGGTTGTATTAGTACAAAGAATTAATGAGGGCGCACAAATACACTCGCCCTCTCGCTCACACACAGTCACACACACAGAAACACACACTCAAACACACTCCATGGCAGAGACGCAGCATGTCGGACTATTCCATGGACTAATTACCCTTGGTTCATCTCTCTCATCTCTCTTACTCACTCACTGCCTCACACACCACGCACACACATACACATACATCAATGAAGGCCTGTTGACTGCTGTAATCCCATGCTAATACTCCAGGGAGTCAAATCAATGTGACCCCACAGTCTTTGTGCATAAAGCGGCGCTATAATGAGGTTGGTGTTGGAACGTGTATGCCCACACACACACACACACAAACATTTTTGTAGAAAGGTTGATCTATCCATCAAAGTGAAGATTCATGACTTAGTAAATGAAGGGTTGCAAAAGTGTGTGTTCACGTAGCGTAAAGAGAAAATATAAAGAGAAAAAGTCTATTTACAAAATATGACAAATGTCAACGATGTGAAACTTTAGTCAGGGTGTCTGGCCATCAAAGGCAGTATTACACCTATTTAAGGAGGTAGGGGTTGAAGAGGTAAGAGGGACCCAGATACCATCTTCACCTCCAATAGCTACAATTTCTCACTATAAGAGCTTAAGAACAAAGATTATTTTACTCTTAACACAAAGTTCAATAGAAAATAAAGTTGTACAGGGAATAAATATGTAAAGGGTTCAAGAGGAAATCTCTGAAAAAAGGGCTGATGTTTCTTCACATAATAGGCAGCAAGGGATATTTATGTTTAAATATACTCCTACTGAAACTGAAATGCATATGCCATGCAGTCATTATAGCTCCATTTTATATGCATTCAAGTTCAGGTGTGCATTTTTTTCCACATATACTTTTCAGAGTATAGCCGAGTACATTTGCATAAAGTGTACTGTATGCTACTACAACCGCTTATCACCGCTTATAACCCTAACTGTAAATATCTTAATATCATGATTTTTACAGCTGTTTTAATAAAATTACTATAGATGTGAAACACATACAATACAAATAAATGTGCTCAAACAGAGATGTCACTATGGTGTTGATGGGGACAGTAAATAATAAGTGCACACTGTGTATCCACTACACACACAATCATATACATACACAGACACATGCGTCATCCACCCACACAAATAAACACACACACACACACACACACACATACATACACACATAGTGACAGAGTCCACACGGACAGCTCCCAGGAGAGCGCCACTACAACTTCCACCACTTTATTATTGGTCAATTTGGAGGCTTCTTTCACAGGGGTGACATGGCTTAGGAGATGTCACAGCCCAACCAATCAATACCACTCTGAAAGCTCAGGACCCACAGCCTGCGTGTGGTTGTGCGCGCATGTGTGAATGTGTGCATGTGCATGTGTGTATGTGTGTGTGAGCTGCTGAAGCTGCAGCAGCTGTGGCTGGACTCTACCCTTCTGACCTGTTTACCGGACAGTAATTACATGGGAAGAGACGTCCGTCCAGCTCCTGCTGACCAGCTCGACTAATGAAGTAAAACACAGACAGATAGGCAAAGATAAGGGCAGACAGGAAGACAGGCTAGAGACAGAGACAGACAGACGGATATATAGACAGATACATAGATAGATCTGTCCTCCTGCTACCGATGCTGTGCATTTATTTGTGTTCGCATATGTGAATGCAGGCCAAGGTGTCTGCAAATGTTTGTGTGAACGTGTGCATGTGCGTTCATGTACATCCTGCACATACCTATATGTGCTTTGTTTCCTCCATTGCCTGTGGCAGGAAAGGCCTGACTAGTGCATGAACAAGCCTCACAGCGTGTAAGCAATCCCAGGCGTAAGTTTCCCTGACAAACCTATTGATTCTATGGATTTCCACCCAAAGTTGTGATAATGATACATCATGGGCGGATTTGGCAGGACAGACTGCTGGGGGAAGAGGTGGCAAAGCAATTTGCAGCTATAAAGACTAAGGGGGGACTCTGATTACAAATACCCCCAAACGAAACAAAAGAAAGAGAAATATATCCTTCCATCTCTCCGTCCATCCCTCTATCCCTCTCTCCTTGGGTGTCTTGTTTCCCGGTGTGTCGATATGGATGTATGAATTTGTTACAGATGGATCGAGCACAATGGATTGGCTTTGCTGCTTTGTTAAGGATAAGGGGTGCGCAGGCATCATAGACTTTGCTGTGTTTAGCGTGTGAGCAGCAAGGATAGAGCTCATAGATAAACCCATTGTACGTACATGTGCCGTTTTTCTTTTTCAGCCTCAGAGCATCTTATCTTTAGCGGCTGAATCCAGAGGTGTTTTGTAATATTAAAACCATCTTTCACTTTCTGGCTGAGAGGTATTTTAAATAAATGTATGAGTTTGTCTTTTCACACCGCACCGCTGTACAGTACCGTACATCAGCTGTAAGATTTAACAGCACATACTTTCATGAGTTGTAGATTCCAGCGTGATGCAATACGTTGAGTCGAGCAAAGCGCACTCCTTCAGGATATTAAGATGAAGGTTTCCAGGTATTACACAATGTGAGCTGCAAGTTGAAGGTCTGTGTCATGTGCTTTATGTTTCTATCTCAGTTGGCTGGCATGTATAAAACACATGGCTGTTGTGCTGCAGCGAGGGCAGGTTATTTTGAGTTTATCATGTAATTCTGAGAAAAACCTTACAGTATGGAACATAATCCCCATGAGTGAAAGTATACCCGAATGACTTTTAATTCAGAGCTCCTGAACAAAAATAACTATCTTTTAAGCCTCTTAAAAATGCTGAAAAATTAGATTTGTGATGCGCCGGTGCAAAAAACACAAGTTTGCATGAAAGGCAATAATTTATGGCCCATATTTCACTCTGATTAAAAACCTAAGCAGCGATTATAGTGACTACTCAGCAATCTTCTCTGACATCAAGGCATGTTTTTCCCCTCATTCTAATCCACTACATTATAATTATTCAGTCATTTCAACTTTCATAAGGGAAAAATAATCATCTTTTGGTTATGCAAATGATTGGGCCGCTGAAAAGGCCCTCCTTGGCAGATGGCTGGTATTTAAAATGGGGTATGTGGTCATTTGGGTATTTCTGTCATGAGATGGATCTTTGATTTAATGAAATAGGGGCTTAGACTCATTCTGAAGAATATACAATACAATTACTTTATAACCATCATCTCTGATTATAGTAAGTATCATCTGTGTGTGTGTGTGTGTGTGTGTGTGTGTGTGTGTGTGTGTGTGTGTGTGTGTGTGTGTGCGCGTGCGCGTGTGTCTGTGTCTGTGTGTGTACAACCACATGGATATGGTTGTAATGATCTTCTACGTGTGAAGATTTCCCTTTAGCTGTATTTCATTCAACACCTGGTGACCCAAATACACACAGTTAATCACCATTTGCTTAGTATCTGATTGCAATTATTGATGTACCTTGTTATTCATTAATCCTAAATTACATCTGCAGTGTCATCTGCAATTTACTGCAAAACAGATTGCATAGAAGAACTGCTAAATGAAACACAGCAGTTACATCTTTCAAAAGGTCCTCTGCCAGACCACAACATTTTAATTTTCATATTCCTTCCAATTTATGAACCAAAATGGTTATGAACATTAAACTAAGGTGTGTTAGGTTTCTGTGGGTTTTTTTGGCATCTGTCTGATGGATAGATACTCCTGTCTAGCTGGTTTTCCACTCTTTTATTTATCCCTCAGTCATAAAAGAACACACAGTCTCCAGGCCCTTTGTCTTTAAAGGAGAGTGTCTAGCTGCCAGTTGGGTATCCAATCCCCAGCCGTTACGGCCAAATCAGGATAATAACACCTCCCTTTAAACCAAATGACCACAGCGTGGGACTGCCAGCTAAAATTAATTCCACCTCTGACCAGAGGCGAGAATACCCCACTGCTTAACCCCCTCCACACTCACAAAAACACACACACACTTAAGCTCTTACACACACAAACACACACACTTAAGCACTCGCACGCACGCAGGCTGATGCATGCATGCACACAAGCACACATACTGAATATGGAGTAGGCCTTATTTGCTCTCGCTGCTCACTATTCAGTCTTGATCACAAGCTTGTCAGAGAACACCAAGCTACAGCATTTGGCCAGACTGTAAGCGTCTAAGCAAAGCATTTTCTTTTCTGTAATCTAACTGAACTTTGAAATTACAAAATAACCGTTTCCGCAAAAAGTTACAAATTGCATGCAAATTAGGCAGACAAGCTAAATTTGGTCCTCTTTTGTCTTTCAAGACAAACATCAAATGATCAAGATGAGCCGCAAAAAAGGTAATTGTCAGCTCAGGCCTTGATTTGCCTTTAAATAGACCGTCTGATATAACTTCACCAGGATGGAAACTTTTAATTGCCCCAAAACTTAGACATTTGAAAACTACTTATACAAAGTATAAACTATATAAAAAGCACAGACAGATAATGTTCTGTGAGGAGGTGTGCTGCTTGCTGCTCAACACATAGCCTGTTAAAATGTATAAGTTTGGAATGGAACACTTGATACCGCAGCATTAGCTCCCCTTTTCCAGCAATATTGATTTACAACATCGATATAGGCTGGCTCCCTCTTAATACATTTAAACTCTAAAAACAGCAATATGTCACAGCTACTTGACTGTGATTCTTCAAAATAAACACTGTGTTCTAAAAACACTGCATGATGCGCGTCTGTTAACACCCTTGGGTTTTGTTTTATTCTGGCTGGTTGTTAAGTGACCTTTTGTTAACTCATATTTAAGTGACATTCCTTCTCCTGTCTTGGGGCACACTCTGTCTTTGTTACCAAGGGTCGCAACTATTCAAATTTCCGTGTTCTTCATGCTTCACACAATCATCGAACCAATACAGGCTCTGCCTTCTGCGGCCTTTGAGGTGTTTATGTGCAGACAGAGGTAGAAAATGATCAAGATTCATTGCTGTTCATTTGTCTTCACAAAACCAGAGGAAAGGAGTCCAGCTGCTGCCAAATTTCATTCAGGGTTCAGTGATTTTCTGATGAAGATATAGAGGATGTGAGTGGTGTGAGGTGATTTTTAAGATTCAAACTTGTTCTACATAAATAGGTCTATACACAACCAGACACGTTATGATACTGTATGTTGTGTAAGAGCATGACTCTAAACTAAGTGGTTATATCACTCAGGTTGTGAGCGTGTGTGTGAGAACATGGATGTGTTGTTTCTAGGGCAAGTCTAAACTCTGTCATGTTGATTAGCTGTAGGTGTTAACACACTAGATACTGCCTCATCTCATTCTTCTCCTGACTGATCAATGTCACTCTGCCTCGCTTTCTTTTCCTCTTCATCACTCCCTCCACTCTCTCTTTGTCTCTCTCATTTGCATTGGACACATTAAACTATTCTTTAATATTTAAAATAAAAATAAAAAATGTGTTATCCAAAAAACACATTTTGTGAGTAGTAATAGAACATCTCAAGCTTAAAAATCGCATGCATGTATAAATATTTTGGGCACAGTTTTGTGATGAGGTTTTCAGCTTGTTGCTAATTGTTCCTTTTCAGCTGCCAGAGGGTTGTAACCATGCAGGCATCAACAGATTGTCGGCTCTCAGCTGCCAGCCTCCCACCAACTGCCTTTGTGCCACTGCCACTTGACATCTCCATTCGCTGTGTGTGATGATGTAAATAATTACACTCAATTAGCACTTAATTAACAATGCTGAAACAAAAGGACAAGTCCCTGGGCACAGCTCGTCTCCTCTCTCTGTACATTGCTCTCTCTCTCTCTCCACACACACATCAGGGAAAACAAAACATGTCAGCTTTTGACAATGTGCCATCTGTCCTCGAGCCAACAGATAGGCTTAGACACACGCACACACAGATACAGCCCCTCAGCGCCCATAAGACATGCAGAAACATTAATCGGGTCCTTAGGCGAACATAATTACAGCTTGCCATGTTAATTACCTAACAATTAGCAGCACGTCTCTTCCAAGGGGCAATCAATGAATTAGCTTGTGATTCCCATGTTGAGTTGCCAGAAGAGCCCTCCCATTCATGCTCTCCCCACTTCCCCCAATTATTCTTCGCCACGTTTTCTGCACACACACACACATACACACACACACACACACACACACAGTACATGTCTGATACATATAGACTAAACACCTACATGGCACAGAAAATAGGAATTAATTCACACCTGGCCCAATTAGCTTATTTTATATCCCATGGTGGATTGTAAAACCGTTTTGCACCTTCAGTAAGCAAAGTGGTCAAGAATTTCATTTCTCCCTCTCTATGCACACCTAATGCCTGAGGGCAGCAGTTTAAAATTCAATGTAAAACAGGCTGAGGAAAAAAAAAAACATTAAAAAATAATCACAATAGAGGAAATTGAACAAATTGGGTGTCTTGTATTGCTCTTCGTCTTTGTAATCCCCGCTCGTTATCAAATGAATAATGAGAAAATTGTGCTGCTGTGATGCCAAATATGAATCTTAATGCCAATTTTGATTGGAAACAAATTGGTGAAGCAGGTGCGGTCCTGAGACTAATGATCAATAAAAAAAACCCTCATATTTCATCATTTTTAGAAGACCCAAAAAGCTATCAGTATGAAAAATGTGCACCCTTTACCAGAGAAATCATCCATCACTGCTCCTATTGAATTTCCCATATTAAAACTCCAATATAGAAGTCATATAGGCTGATAACACAATCAGATTGAAAATTGAGAAAAATTCACCTCCTGCCGATAAATGTATATCACGGATTAGTGCACTTGGATGGTTGCTTCCTTGGAGAAAAAAAACTGCATCTGTTGGTGAACAAACCTTGTGATTTCTCTAGTTGCATTCAACCTTAGTCAACATTGCAGCAAAAATAAACGGGCAACGCAGTACCAAGTTTATTTACAATAAATACAAATATGTTTTTTTTTATCATAACCTTTATTTAAACAGGGAGGGACATTATGAGCAAGCTTTACAAGACTGTCGTGATTGTAGTACATGTAAGACAATAAAAGCACATGAAAGTTACAGTAAATATCAACAAATCAAACAACACACAGACCGAGGACATGAACACATAAATGTGCAAACCATCAGCACATTTATATAACCTCACATTATTTGATGCATATAATTGAATTGAACCCCTTTCTCTCGCCCTTATAGAATTTTTTATCCCTCTCATTACTCTTCATATTGCATTGGATATTACTGTGGATATTAGAGCAGTACAGATTGGCCTTTAGCTTCTTTTATTACTGAAATCTGAGGCTGGCCACATGCGTAGGTAATTCATTCATCTGGATTGCCTTGTGTTATATTTATACATCAGTGCAATATCCCTCTGCCTGCCTGCTCTGGCAGCTGCTGGTGACATATTATATACCATGAAATCAAAGGATGAGTGGCATATACTTATTCACATACATCCTGCTAAGTATCATAATTAGACAATAGTTCAAAATGGATGCACATTCTTTCTCTCACTCTCTCTCTTTCAGCATCACCATCACAGACCACAGTGGCCATGCTAGTCCAAGCCACAGACAGCTCTCTAATAGGCCCGGCTGTCTCCTTCTTAATTTGCTGAAATTGCAAAATCAATAGGTGTAGTCGTAGCCGCCCGCTCCCTGTTTTAGTGGGAAAAGATAAAGTCTATGGGAAGGCAATCTTCACTTTCAATTTGCTCCCTGTTCAGCATCGAGGCCGAAGTGCTTATCACTTTACTTAAAGAGACCGTATGCCGTCTCATGGTGGGGACTACTTGTGGACAGGCAAGGGTGTCATTCAGTGCACTGGAATGCTTGGAAAACCTACTCACACACATACACGCATCATCTGTCTTACTCATACTGTAGTACCATCCCAATTATATCAGTATTATTGATGATTCTCTGCCTAGCCAAATTTTCTAGTGGACTAGAGATGCACCAATTAATCGATTAGTTTTCAACTATTTAATATTCCAACAACTATTTTGATAATCTTTTAATCGATTTAAGTGTTTTTTAAAGAAATATTCTAATTCAAGTTATATGTGAATATTTTATGATTTCTTTACTCCTCTATAACAATAAACTCAATATGTTTGGGTTGCAGACAAAACAAGACAGTTGAGGATGTCCTCTTCAGCTTTGCGGACACTTTTTTTTACATTTTCATTGACCAAACAACATATAAATTAACCATGAAACTAATTCTTAGTTGCAGCCCTAAACTGGAGTACATAATTATGTCCCCTTCTGCCTCATTAATCCTAATATTGCTCTTTGGCCTCTTCTGAACACAGGAGGGTGGAGGGGGTCTTCTAATTCCAAGATCATGAAGATTATATGACAACATCTTGGTCAAATCCTTTGCTGGAAGATCTGAAGCTATGTGTCACTGGAATTGTAGTTTTACAAAAGAGAGCAATCATTCTGAGACAGTCACTACCTGCACATGGGCTGTTTCGGTGCATGACTGTACATTAGTGTACCTTCATGCATATGTTTGTAGATATGGCTCTGTGGATGCACATTTTCAAGAATGTGTAGAAGGTGTGTATTTGTGTGTGTGTTTTGAGATATGTGTGCGCTAAGCAGCTCTTGTCAGTAGGATCTTTTGTCTCAGCGAGCCTGGTCGTCCTTTCCTAATCTCCCCTTGATGCTGCCTTTACCCATAATCCTTTCTTTCATTAACTGCCCTCCTCGTACAGCGCCACCTTTATTGCAGTCTTTCACTTAGTAATTGCGAAGAGACAAGAGCAGGGGGAGTTGAGTGTGTGTGTGTGTTTGTATGTGTGCTGTAAAGGGAGGCTGGGTGGGTGGCTGGGTGCATTCAGAGCATCTGCATAAGAAGTTGTTTTTGCGGAGGCCAGGCCATAATCGAGGGGAAAGGGAAGGACAGAGGGTGTGGGCGGGGTTGGCTTTGTGGTTGATTGCAGAAATAATTTCACATGTTGTAGAAAAGAGCTTAAAGAAAAATTTTAATCTGGATATTAAGAACATTATATGTCCGAGTTAAGGGGGTCATGGTTGTGGCTGCTCTTGGCAGGAAATCCACAGAAATTAGAAACAGGATTTTGATGATGAAGATGAGAGAGAGGGAGGGTGGGCAAGAGCGAGAGAGCAGTTAATGTGTGTACTTGTAGTACCTCCATTATAAGTACAATCATACCAATTCATGGAATTTTGTAATTACTTTGCGACTTCAAAACATTTTTCAAATCATCCCACATTATAATACAATAAGCAGATTTACCGGAAGAGAGCAGGGAGACGGAGAGAGAGAGAGAAAGAGCAGCTAAGACAGAGAGAAGGGGGGAGGGAATAGGAAATGTTTCCAAAACATCCACTGGTGGGTTGCATTTTAAAAATGTTGTTTTTGTGTTGTTAGCACGAAGCAAAAAGAAGGAGGGAGGGCAGAAGGGAGAAAGGGGGAGGGAGGAGAATAAGAGAGGGGAGAGGTTCAATTTTGAAAACACTCGTACTGATGCATATTTATGGCCGTGCGTCATAAATGCACTTTATGATAAGGCAAATAATTCACACAGCGCATCACAGACATCACTTTAACATATTCTATAAGCAGAGTTAAAGACCGCCTTGTTTGCCGTTTCCTATTTCACAATAACCCCTCCAACAATACACCCCCTCTCTCCGTCCTCCCCACCTGCTCCCCCCAGCCTGTCTCTCTTCCACCAATGAACACTGGCCTCACTGAGGCCCTATACTTGGTTACACACTGGCCCCTATTGGCAGTCTTACCACTTAGACAAAATCTCAAGTGATGCATGGCAGAAATGCATTTTTACAAATGGTCAGGCTATTTTTTATTTGTGTGTTTTAGACTACAATGAGCTGTTCTGAAATGCTGTCACATTGTTATTTCTATTAAGTTATGATTTAATAAATAATTACATTTTAAAAGGATAAAGATAAAGGGAATGCCATAAAAATGGTCTGAAAAAATTACACCTGAGTTCTTAAATTTGCTGCATGTAATCAAAATTGTCCATTTATCCCTATAATAAGTATTTTAAAATCGGTCTAAAATGAAGGAACAGTTTTCGTATTGATTTTTTTTCTCCTACTGTCATTTTCTCTTTTTTTCAACTAGACATAAATATTTGTTCAGGTCGGAGGGAATGAATATCACTGTCAGAAACATGGAAATTGATCTCAACAGTAATATCCCTCAATTAATGTTGGGAGTTCTCTTTTTCCAGGGAGGAACAGTGCGTCAGTACATTTCTGCAGCTAAATACATGATTATACTTAAGCCCCTGTAGTTAGGTGTGCCCAATTTCCACACACTAACACAGGAGGAACACAAGGTCACACACAGAGAGTCAGAAAGAAACGGGCAGAAATGAAGGACAGAGTGAGGGACGAAGAAATGGAGACAGAGGGAAGGTGTAGCATGACCACAATTTTTGTTATACTGATTTGAAAGCCATTCTAGAGAGTGGGAAAAGTCATTTTTAACAAACTGGTTAACGGATAACCTCAGTGCAGCATATGTCAGTTATAATGTGTCAAAGATGAAGAGCATTCTCGAAATAAAGAAGTTGTTCTCCATACATTTTGGTTCCAGACTCATAAGACGCATAAACACTAAACTTCCAGATTTCAGAGGCACCCATGAATAGAAGAATACTTTAAGTAGAAGAAAAATATTGGAGACTTAACAAACTACACAGAAAAGTAAAGTCCAACTATTTTGATTATTCATTCTTTTAGTTATCTTCAAGCAAACAAAATGTGAAAAAAGAGCCAAGCATTCTCCTGCTCAACATTTTTATAAAATATAATTTCAATATATTTTCATATTGAAATGTTAGTGGAACAAAAAAACACATTTAAAAAGACATTTTCTTGGGCTTTGGAAAGTTGCAATAGCACAACGTTTTTTAACATTTCATAGACCAAATGGTATATAAAACAAAATATTTAGCAGATTAATTGATAGAGAAAATAATCAGGAGTTGCAGCTTCAGACTTAAAGAGAAGGGGTGAGCTTAATTACAATATTTAAGGTGAGAATAGAATTTGACAACCGTTAAAAAATTTTGTTTAGATTTAAGGGATTTTTGTATCAGTGTGATGAAGCACCTTGATATCACATGCATTTCAGTCATTGGATGAGACAAATTAGACATTTCCATCAAGCTATTTCATTTCTGAATGGTTTCTCCATTGAATTTAACCTCACCACAATAAAAAATTATATAAAATGATATATACTATAATGTAAGATTTATCCATACTGACCAGCCTTATAAAATAGTCAGAAGTCTCTAAATGTAAAAGAAAGATGCTCTCTAAAAAGACATTTCATAATGATTCTTTATAATATTCATACCACAAAATACTTTTCTACAGTACTCTCACAATACTTTATCAACTTAAAAATATATCTTTTTTCAAAAGCTACTCACACAACTACTCACACAATAAATCTAAAAAGATCAAAAACAGTTTCTTAGTCACATTTTTCATTTTAGACATCTCTTATGAAACTGTTCAAGCAGTTCAATAAAGAATTCTGACTGTGGCATTGGAAGGCAGGTGTAAAGCAACTAAGAAATGCAACAAAAGCAATGCAGGAGTTGTCAAAAAGGCCTTTTTTCATGCGCAGTAGTGAGATTGCATCTGTCACCACACACGCAAACGGCATACGCACATTTATCCTCAGCTCCTCACACTGAACAAAAACGCCAAATGTATACATCACTACAGCCATATATTTTGTTTGCTCTGACAGCTTTTCAACAGTTACTCTTCCCTATGCAAATGAGCCGACTCTCTCCCACTCCCAATCGTGGTGAAGTGATATGAGCCGCTGAATATAAATGATTGGGAATGATTGATAGACCCTCCCACTCGCCGCCCTCCACAGACAGATAGAAATTCAGACAGACATATGCATCTCTCTTGCTCCTTCCTTGCATTTCTCTCCGTCTCTCTCACTCTCTGTCTCTCTTACCCACTCACTTGCTAATCCACTCAGTCACACAGTTATACACATAAAAACATGCTAATTGTCAACAAGTTGTAAGCCATTAATAGGGCTTTAATTCAGCACTGGGCGCCAGGACAAGCAGTAATGCAATATCCACCTTTCATGCATAGAAGGCCACAACCAGTTTCCAAAACTTTGCTATAATTTATATGTTACTGAAATATTTCCCTCTTCTAATTTATGACAGAGGCTGCCACAAAGAACAAAGATATTGTGAAAACAATCTTCCTGAGAAGTTGAACGTCAACTCTGTAGAGTAGAGGACATGACCAGTATACATGAATAAATCAACTCAATGGACCATGAGAGTTTTCAATAAGTCACTGTAGCCATTTTAAATCCCTCAAGGTGTCAACTTGCCTCCGCGTCGAGCTTTAACGTGTGACAAGTAACTGCTGAAAAATCCATCTAACTGGTTCTGCGACATCCCAATTGACAGCACAACTCACCTCACTGTTCAGTGCATTAAATTTGACTGCAGCTTTGCCGTACCTGTGCACACACTTACTGGGCTCTTTCCTTGACAAAAGCAGTACGCTATTGAGAAATAAGACCCGTACTCAAGATAGCCAAACTCGAGCAGGGGCCTCTTTAAACATACACAAGAACGAAAGCGTGTTTACAATCAGAAACTAACAAAACCACACAGCTACAACTGGAAATACACAACGCAGTGGACAATGCTGAGAGAAAAAATAATAAGAGATAAGGCTATATGGTACATAACAGCATGCCGACGCAGACAAACACCAAATATCTACAAAAGAATGTATTTACCCGACTGTTTCCATCCGTTCCCTTTCCCCAATGCCCGACTGGCCAGGTGTGTGTATGTCAGTGTGTGTGAGCTACCGTTGGAGGGTCTGTGTGTGATTTCTTTCAGACAGGAGACTGGAAATGGGGTAGAAGCCATTACACTGGGAGAATCACCCAGAGCACCCCGAAATGAGGGGCAGGGGCCTGTCAGCACGCGTAGATGTGTGTGTAAGTGTGTGTTTGTGTGTGTGTGTGTGTGTGTGTGTAGGCAGGGTCCAGCCGGTGACCTTCTTCCAATGAGCCCCCCATGATTTATTTACTGTGCCCTTATTCAACCTCTCCGTGCACACACACACACACACACACACATAAATGTACACGGACAAACACATGATTTCTAGTATTTCAGCGATAAGGTAGAATCTGCAAATGTGGCTTTTTTTTCCACTCGGGACAGGACAGGCAGGAGAAAATGGTGTTTGGTGCGAGCAGAACAGATCTGTCACCCTATCTCTGACTGCAGTAGCATCTTATTTTCCCCTCCATTTCTCTGCTCTCTCCGTCCTCTTCTCATTTTAGCTCCTTCACCAGAGCCAACGTCTGCCTCTCACCCTTATTCTCCCAACCTCGCCCTCCCTGCGCCTTCCCCTCTCACATTTTGTACCGCCCAGGCTGGCGAGAGTCTAGATGCCATCTCCCGCTTTCACTCTCATTCTCTCTCTCTCTCTCTCTCTCTCTCTCTCTCTCAGTTTCATTCTTTCCTTCTTCTTTTCTCCATTTCTCTCTCATTCATTCGTTTCCTGTCTCCCTCACTTTCCCCCTCTCTGTCTCTCCATGTGAGGGGGGTGGGGTTTAGCTGTCGTGGAGCGAGATGAATTTCTGATTGCTGTCGGGCAGCACAGAGCACTCTCATTGGTCAGAACAAGCCAGGGAGGAGAGGCAAAGGCTGCAGGAAAGAAAAAAAAAAAGAAAAGAAAAACGACCATTTTTTTTCATTGGCTGCATATGACCATAATTGCACCCCTCCCTTTTTCTCCCCCTGTTTCCCTCCCTCAGCAGAGCAGCAGCAGGCTATAATTTGAACCACCGGAGCCAATTATGCAGATTAGCTTGCCCCAGGTTGACCAATGACCTTCTCCCCCCGTTTACATTTGTTTACAATATGCAAATTACCTCTGGGTTCAGAAACGCGCTAGAGGGTGTCAAAACACCTTTAGACTAACATTGTACAGCCACAAAAAACACCTCGCCCCCCTGTTGGCTCCCCCACGCTCACACACGAGAGTGAGCATGTGCAAATGAAACTGAAACAACTTAGCGGAAGATGTTGTTTGATGAAGTGTTTGATGAAGTGTCTGATGAAGTGTTTGGGGTGTTCTGTACAATGACGACTTATAATATTGCAGGCTTTTTGCTCTTAACTTCTGACGCTGAGTTTACACTCCAAAATGAAAAAAAAAAGACAAATGTAATCTTTTAATCTCTAAAACCTTCTTTTTTCTCCTTTTTTCACCCTAACATTGTTCTTTATTTCAGTCTCACCATATCTTCTCCTTCCTTCCTTCCTTCCTTCCTTCCTTCTCTAGAATTCTCTCCCTCTTCCTTTCCTTCCTTTCCTTTTCTAGCCTTTTCTTTCTCACACTCTCTCTCTCTCCATTCATGCCCCTCCCTCCTCCACCCCCACCCCTTCTGCCCCCCACCCACCTCCCCCTTTGGTACAGAGATGGAAGCTGGTCTGTCTAATTAGCTGTATGGTTTACCTTGGCTCAGTGGGGCCTGGCTGCCTTAGCCGGGTTTAAACAGGGAGATGGACGGGCTGAAACGCTGAAACCCTAGACTGTAATTAGAGACAGGCTCACTGAGGGCACACCACTGCTGACACAGAGCCTCTGTTCCACCACGTGCACGTATACACACACACACACACACACACACACACACACACACACACACACTCTAAGTAAACGCACACACATGCTTGTGGGAAACACAAAATTCATGAAAACAAAAGGTGTGGGCATTAAGTGCACCCATCCATCCATGCACGGTCACTTGGCATAAAAAACACACATACATATGCAGAGAGTTGGCATGCACTCCTGCCAACAAACACAACAAGTCTGTGACACACATACACACAAACACACACACTGTGCTGTACAGTCCGAAATATACACGAGTGCTCTCAATTTGGATCCATCTCTCTTATTCCAACTCATATATTTGCGGTTTATTTTACTGTGTTGCAGCAAGATGTCCCTAAACACACTACCAATTATGTCTTTTCCCCTCACCTCATCTATTCTAGCCTGCTCCGCGCCACTCGTTCCTTTTTTTAACACTGTCTCTCTGTCGCTTTTTTTTCTCCCCAATCTCGTCCCATGATTTATTACTTCTTTCTTCTGATTTTAATTCTCCCTCTCTCTGGTACGATTGTACGCTTTGTGGTGGGGCCTATTTCTATTTTCTCCTGTTGGACAGATTAAAAAGACACACCAACCGCAAATCGGCCAAAGACAACACACATAGCAATGCCACACACACAAACACACACAGACAGACAGACAGACAGACAGACAGACACACACACACACACACACACACACACACACACACACACGAGTGCACATGCACGTCCGCGGCCGGTCTGATTGCACTGGAAGTGTTGTGTTTATCCCCCTCAAAGTTAACTTCATCAAAACAAGGAACAAAGAGACAGAGCCAATCAATGAAATTCATTAATGAAAACTGAAATGCATTTTATTCTTTTCTAATTACACGCATTGTAGCTCATAATTGAGCGGGGTGTATCAGACTTGAGATTACTTCACACTTGCGCATGTGTGGCTCTGTGTGTGTATGTATATGTGTGTGTATGCATTATTGTACTGTATGTGTGTGTGTGTGTGTGTGTGTTCAAGCAAAAGACACCAGAGAAAGACATGCATACAAAGAGAAAGAGATGGAACTGAATGTGGAGGAAAAAGTGATATCAAGAGAGGACAGAGGGAGAGGGTACAATGAGAGACAGACAGAGAAATATGAAGCAATGGGTTACAACAAATCTATGTTTCTCTGGTATAATACTGCCCCCTTCTGTTCTTGCACAGAATAACATTTGCTGTCATTCAGTTGTGGCAATATGTGTGAGGAGGAGACCTTATGTCCCACATCTTTTCAACAAACAGCACTGACACAAACTAAACAGGCACACACTGCTTCAAGACGACATGTATAACTTTGATTTGAGTTCATAGTTTGACAGTATAAACTAGATTTGGTTGAGTTTATTGACTTCCCAAGGGAAAGATCTTGGCAGAGAGCTCAACAGCGGAGACAGAGTCATCACGGAGGAGATGTGTGTGAAGCCAAAGCAAAATTGATTAGATTTTATTTTTCTCTATAGTTACTTCCTTTTTATCTGTCTAAAAATGTGGTGTTTTGTCATGAATCCGTGTCGGCACAACAACCCCGCTGTTACGTTTCATTGCTAAATTGTGATTGTTGTTCTTGAGATTAAAGTGGACTGTTATAAAGAGAGCATGTACTTACAGGTGTCATAATGTTTTAATGTGTTGTGACAACCGCAAGGCACTGTCATCAACATTGTGCATACGGGAAGTACAGACACCTCGTATTCTTTTAGGCATTGTTCACCCCCAATCAAACGATGATTAAAGTGAGGTAGGTGCTGTGTGCCTGTGTGTGCGTCTGCATGTGTATGTGTGTGTTTGTGTACTGTTTGCCATCTGGCCCTAACTGCCCCACAATAACAAATGTTCCAGCTTTCTGATTGGGCAATTAAAAGCAGCAGGGGCACTGTGTTGACGGGTGAGAGTGTGACATCCATCATCTGAAACAATCGGCCCCTACCAAGCAGAGGTGTGTGTGTGTGTGTGTGTGTGTGTGTGTGTGTGTGTGTGTGTGTGTGTGTGTGTGTGTGTGTGTGTGCGTGTGTGTGCAAACATGCTATAGGCTCCTCAAACTACCCCAAGCCCCCTGTGTCTCTCTAATAACTCCATGAAATCAAACACACAACTCCTTATTCCCAGGTGATGCACAGTAGCCAGTGGCATCAAAAAAAAAAAAGAAATCAATAATGACCATGTGACCAAACCAGGAAATGCTTGGACCCTGGACCAAGTTGGGCAGAAAACACATGGAGAAACCTCATGAAAACATATGACAATGGTGGAGTCTGCTGGTCGCAGAACACAAGGCACATTGTTTGCAAACACACTGACAGGAGGCTTGATCATCATTTTTTTACGGTTATTACCATAAAAACACCAGCTAAAATTCAGAGAACCCTGCTTAAAGAAACCGTTTTAATTCTGATCTAATTATTAATATAATGGATGAAATCATCATAACAAACTTCCATTATTTCAGTGCTCATTGTTCTGTTCATAGTCAACTATAGGGTATACGCTAGGATCTATTTTTGAGGACAACGGTGAAGGCTGTAGTTTCTTTTTCCAACTACTGGCCATTACATGAACTGCAGCTTGAGGCACTTCACCATATAGTATCTATCCAAATCCATATCTATCCAGAAATATTTACAGAAAAAGCGTGGAACTCAAAATTGCAGTTCTAAGTTTGATATAAACTTGGCTGGAGTCCTTTGTTGAGCCTGTAACCACCCCTTCAGTGAGGGATGGTTGCAGGATCATGGAGTGCACTTGTACATCAGTGCAGCAAGGTGAGAAGTCAAACTACTGGAAGTTGGCAAAACCAACTTTTTCAGGGGGTGTTAAGATGTACTTGCCACCCATTAAATGCTTTTCCTATGGGTATGGTAATCATATTTGAATATTTGACTATGTATTTTTTCTTTTGGTGTGAATGAGAGCTTATCATGGGGAGACTTAATAATAAAAACTGAACCTGAAATGTTCAGAAATGTGTTTTCAGAAAAGCAATACCTTTAACAGTATTTTCATGCAAAATGCAGATGCTATCATTATGTAAGTGTAAATCTAACAAAAATGTAACACATAAACCTGTTCTTTCCAGGGGTCAAGCGAGGGCACTTGAAGTCCACTTTATTACCCCACCAACTATGATCTAAAAACAAACCATCACTGAGGGTTGATGTGTACTTATTATAGAAATTGTGTGAGGGAAAGGGCTTATAGTCATAGGAGCCAATATTACTAATTTGACAAGCTCCATGTGTCTCTTTGGTATGCAAAAGATGTACTATATTTAAAAAGGAAAAAAATAAAACTCATGTTTCTGGTTCAGCGCATATCCAAGCAGGACTTATACTCTCTGCAATGCAGAAATGAAGCTCAGTATCAAAGTGGAGCCTTAGTCTTAGCTGTTGATTGTCTAAGAGCATAATTAATACACCAACTAATCCAACATGCCATCTAGCCAACCCAGAAATGTCCAATCACATTAACTGTTTCAGCTGGGGTTTGAAGCTGCTCAAAGCCTGAGTCCACAGCGGAGGAGCTTTGAGACCTCTGAGTGAGGCACAAATCATGACACCATTAACTAAGAAAACACTGGGAATTAGTCAGATGAGGAAAAGTTGTGCTTTTCCACTGAGCTTTTGTTTAGTTAATTCCCTGTTGACAGCCAAGTGCTCCACTTGCCTAGAGAAAACTTGCTTGAGAGGGAAAGATTACTTTTATCCCTAATTAAGGCAGCTTATTTGCATAGCTCACCAAGTCATAATATATGCTAATGTGCATTTACATTGGAGAGTGCTGCATAGGCAGTTAAAGTGGCCTAAATATGTCCATAAATATTACTTTTTAATGTTATTTTAAGCCTTATCATGCATGTTTTATATATATATATATGTTTACTGTTTCTCCTCATGCTGTTCTTAGTCTCAGGTCTTGCGCAATTACAGTGAAGTATAGATTACTTACAGCAAGTCACATGACATCTGCAATCAGAACCTAATTTAAAACATGGCTGAAATAATTGATGTTTTAGGTCTGCGGTGGATGCGGTTGGGGGGAAATGTAAATGCTGCTGAGTGTTTGGGATGAGGACAAGATAGTCAGACCAATAAAATTAGCATGTGTGTGTGTGTGTGCGTGTGCGTGTGTTTACTTTGCCAGCAGACCATCCTGCAATCAACCACTGAAAAGGAAAGCTCCAAATGATACCATGAAATTAGAGGAAGAATATCACAACTGTGTTTTCAGTGCATCTTTCACTGACTGCCAAATGGAATAAACAAATCCAAATGCAGCAATGGTGCGGCGTAAGACCTGCTCATCAGGAGGAGGACCTGCCTCATGTCAGCAGGTATCTGCACTACTGTGTGGTTTTTGGAAAATACCCCTCAATCCCTACCAGATGACAAGGGGGAAATTGAGCATTTCATTATTATAAATTATTGTAACTGAACACTACTAGGTTTCCAATAAACTACGAATAAGAGGTATCCCCTCTACTATCAACTAAGAGGGACACTTTTTAGGTTAAATGCTTGCATCTCGTATATGTTAAGCCAGAGGTCTAATGTATCCTTATGTATCTAAATTATAATATTCTAAAAAGAAACTTCAGATCAAATGGGTGCATTGATTTCCCTTAATCTTTTTAATCCATCTTCTAATATACAAGCTTTCCAAAGCACATGTTTTCAAGCACTCAAGTCCTTCACAATTCTTCTCACATGAACATAAGATCCTACTTCAAAAACACAGTGGGGCGCACAGGTGGAGCAGGGGTAAAGCTCCTTCGATCACCCCCAAAGAGACCTGTGGTTTAGTTCCCAGCACACACGTGGCTGTGTACACTCCCCAGAGCAAACAGCCGAGTTAGCAGCAATAAGGAGAGCAATGCATAGTACAATGGGCAACCAAACTGGGAGAATACATCAGAATTGATACAAATAAAAAAAGCAGATAATTGAATTGACCAGAAATGAAGATGTTTGATACTAATTGACTCATCCTTTTCATTCCTATGTCCCGATTCCAACTGAAGTGAAGTGCATGCAAGGTCTATGATCTTTGCTTCACTCTGGTCATTAGCAACCCTCGATTTTCTATCCCTGACTGATTTCATTTGGCTTTGAGTGGTTGAAAGGAGAACAACACCAGATGAGTCCAACTTAAAAACAGGTATTTCAGAATTTCCTGTCCTTCTTATGGATATTAAGTGCAGCGATATCAAACGAGCGTGGCCCTCAGCCATCGCAAATGGTTAAAAGCTGGAGCCTACATAGCTTTTTCTAACCAAAGAAAAGGAGAGACAGAGATGGGGAGAGCAGCAAATGCGGTACATGAAAACAATAAGCACTTACTTTTCAATCTGAGGTAGTGTTAGAGCAGTTTTCTGGTAATAGGGTTTGCCTAAAAGATGGGGAGATTGAAGAATGCAGCAAAGATGATGGACAGAGAAGAACAGGGCCTTCATTTTACAGAAGATGGGAACAGCAGCACTAGAACAACAGCCTACCGTTTTCTCAAGTGCTCTCTCGTTTGATTACCCCTCCTGCCCTCCTCCTCTTCTCTTTCTGCCTACAAGCAGTGATTTGTGTGTCTTCCTGTAGCTTTTTGGTTACAACACCAGGGAGCCTGAGCCACAGAGGGCAATGTGCATGCATCTGTGTATGCGCATGTCCATGTCTATACCCAAGAGCGTATGCCGATGAATGCCTACACAGAAGCATGACCGTGTCTCCATAAGCTTTTCTGTTTTCACCCATGTGACCGAGTTAGAAACCATATTCCACCTTCAAAATACACTGCAGCACCACTGAATGAGTCACCCCTTTCATCTGCTTCCACTGCTCTCGGTTACTCCAGCTTCCACGCCTTGCCTAATGGATTTTCAAATGCAGGTACACGATTTCTTTCAAGACTTGACAGGCATTTTCCTTTGTGTTTAGAGATGGGAATCAGGCACTGAGTGGTTTGCTGGTGATGGTGTTGTTGAAAGTTTCTGCATACAGAGTAGAAACATTTTCACTGAACTTGTTTGGAAAGGCCAAATGTGAGACTTCATGCACATTTTCACATCTGGCCAAACAAAGGTAGTAAAAACAAATCTGAAATACTTCTCTCTATCTTACGTGCAGTTTTTGTTTTCAATTTGTTTTTGGCTATTTTCTTATATTGAACAGTAGAGTGCATATAAAAAGGTGTGTCAGATGGGAATGGAAGATGACTGTTGAGGATCTTTAGATGGTTCTCAGGGATCACCTCAAAATTGATTTCCAAAAAATGTGAATGAAGAAAAAAGCAGACTTCGAAATGTAGGTTCCTCTAAACTTTTCAGATATCGCAGGTCCTACCCAGCTTTTAATCTGCAGTAATTTTATTGAAATCAAAAAAGCTGAAGTGGTTGAAAAATTAGAATTCTTCAGATGTTTTTTCTCTTTCTTGACTTTTATCTGACTTCTCTTGATCATAAATCATTCTACAATGCTTGAAATTACACATAGAAAAGAGGAGTTTAACAGTACATGTATTCGTTCATAACCGTTTGTTACAAGACATACCGTTCGGTTGGCCTATGTGACTTCCTTCGTTCGGTAAGCCCTGTAAACCAACCAGTTACTGTCAGGTTAGTCAAGCTCCTGCAGTGTTGCTGCTCCACTGTATAGGAGCATTACCATTTCCTGTATAGGTACCGCGAAAGTGGACAGCTATTAGGGTCAAACTGTATGCTGACATTGTTCAACTGAAGGCGGGTATGTCTGTGGAAACACTTGAAAACATGTCATTTACGACGGAATCACCTGAATGTATCCATTAGTGGAAAACGACAAAAAACAGACTGAAATGAAAGTCCTCCTCCTCATAGCGTTCAGACAGCCTTTTACTGCACATTCACACCAAAGCAATAACTAATGGAGTGTTTATCGCTGTGTTAGAGAACACAATATTAAAGCATATGGTCCAAGAGCTTGAGCCCCGCTACAATGTGGATTCACATGTGTGATGCACAAGTCCATTGTGCATGCCCTATGGAGACAAGCAAAAGCTTTACTTGTTCATGAATTATAACAGGTCAGAGTCTCACATTGGAGTATCAGTGACATAATAAAATAAAATAAGTGCCAAAATGTTATCATCTACATTTTTTTGTTTTCCCTGCCGATAACATACCAAATCCTGACTCTGAAACCAAGATGCATACTGGACTTTTTTGCAGAAAACATGGTCATTTTGTTTATTTTTTTTCTTCCTGAATGATAGCCAAAAACTCAATTTTGCATAACTGCGCAACTAACTCTAGAATATGTGCAGACATGCCACCATTGACTGTAAATGTATGGTATGAAGCCATTATGGATAGCATCAGATAAGCTGTGACAAGGTGATTTGCGGTGCCAAACTCATGTTACAACCTGGATGTAATTGACTGTGATTTCCAACTGCCCTCTCCGAGCCAGAACGGCAATGTCTTCTAATTAACTAGAGAGCACTGACAGCCTGGTGCCACCTCCATTTGGTCCCCACTTGAAACGAGTGCCATGTCCTGAGGGTTCCTGTCAGACCTAGTGCTCTGTGAATGGTATGACATGTCCCTTCATGTCTCCATTCATCTCTCCCTCTCTCTCTTACTCCATCTCACTTTCTCTCTCTCTCTCTCCCTCTCTCCCTGACAACTATTTTCTTCTAATCATGCTCAGGAAGAAAACGAGTGTGTTTGGCTGGAAGGGAGAAACACACTGTGTCTACTGTACGTGTGTGTGTGATGAGAGCCCTAAAAAGACAGAGAAAGCAAGAGTGTGAGAGAGAGACCAAATGAGCAAATGAGAGCGACGGAGAAAGGAGAGAGAGAGATGTTCATAAGTCTGTCGTCTTATCTGTGTCTCTGTACACTGTGCTTCATTATCTGCCTGGCCTGGAGAGTGATGTCTTCCTAAACCAGCACTAGAGCCTGCAGGCTGCCACCACCGCCTTCACACTTAATGCAGCACACACATCAGCTACACCCCTTATTACAAGCACACACACATAAACACACTAACACAGACACAGTTATAACCCTCAGAGTGTCTAAATGTGCACAGACAAAAATAAATGTGACAATGTATGTGGAATATGCATTTGGTGAACACATACAGTCTTCTTTAGGTCAAAAACAGGGTGGTGTTGCCCTGATGCAAGGCTCATGAATGAGCAAGGAAAAATTAATATGAAGAAGAATGTACACGGTGTATAGTAGAGCAGCCATCCAGTAGATAGGAGCCTGTCACTAATGAAATAACTAATTTGGTAAACCCCATTAATTGTGCTGAGGGCGATGGGGTTTAATTGAGAACAAGGCCCGGGTCACTCAGAGAAAGGCTGTTCAACATTTTTATGAAGCTGGAGGGGAAAAGAGATTACAGAGAGATAGACAGTGGTGTTTGGGCTCATTTAAAGGCCCAGTCCAACCTTTAGATTCCGCTGTTGGATGAGTACCTTTAAAGCTTTCGAAGACTTTTAAATTCCTAATCTGTGCTAGTTAAATATAATCCACTTTGAAAATAGAAGGCCTGGTTTAGACTATCTGTCCAAATCTGTTTTTTGGCATGTCCCAAATAGCTGCATGTTGGCTACATTGTGCAGCACCTACTGCTAGAGAGAACTGGACTACAAATTTAAGATTTATTAAGACCCAAGAAAAATTAAAAGTAATCCAAAATGTCGGAAGACCATGCAGACATGGTCAAAAAGTAGCAATACATGTCATTTTACCCTGCTCTTTACAATTCAAACTCTTTATTGTGCATCAAAAACCCATTGTTCACCTCCAGTGAATACAGTGCACCACATAAATATAAAATGGACTCATTAATTAAGGTCCCAGTCAGATTTTGGACACTAGAAACAAAGAGGACCCCTGACAAATGAAGTTATATTGGAAAAAAGTTCCATAAAAAAATTTAACAAAACATAAAACATGAAACTTTTATATACAGCAGAGAAGTGCAGATAGACAGACATGGCTTATTTGACCACAGATGTACGTTTTTTGTTGTTGTTTTTTTAAAGAATGCAATGGGTTTTTGGGGTCACTGTAATTAATTTATTGATTTAGCTGACAAAAATGAATGTTGATCTAGGATTATTTCAGGCTGTAATATCGATCTTGAGTAGCTTTATGTAATGTTAGTCATTTCAAGGCCAAAAAACTAGGATATTTCTTCAAAAAACTGCCAAGGATGTTGTCATTCACTGAGAGTGACGCAGCTTCAGTTTGTCTTGATATGTTGATGATGAGGTCTCACTTATCCTTCAAGCTTAAGACTGGCTTGTAGGAAAAACGTGTGAATTTAATTTGATTGAACAATTTTGCGAGCAAGAGCGGGGTGTCATTGAAACTATATGGCAGGTCATACTGCCAAGGGTAAAACACTCACCCAGCTAAGTTTTCGGTAAACTATACAGCGCAGGAACCATGCTTGATATATTGAACATTTTGTCCTTGAATGCATTCCCACCCAATGTCGTTCCCCAAATATCCCATTCCTGTGCACCATGACAACTTTGCGGTGTTCAAATAACAACCCCTGTGGAGGAGTTAAGATGAATAAAGTGGCTGCGACAGGAGGCATGAGTTTTATAGTGGCACTGTGAGTATAGAACCAGTATGGATACAAAATGTTGAGCTTGACTGGGCTGTCGATGTATGTATGAATTCCTAAATTGAGCAATCACCTGTTACCAAATATAATGTCTAAAATGTCAGTCTCTGCTTATCTTGTCACCGCTACTTATGCAACTTTTAAATAAAAACACAAAAAGCTTTAAGCCAGTGCACCACTTTTAACTTTAGACATGTTTGAATTCAATGCTGCAAAATGTGTTTTTAAAAAACCCTCCCATAAACCTTGGACAACCTGTAATTCTCACCACTTTTGTGACACAGAGTAAACTGACGTTGGAACTTAAATTTAGCGGAAAGACTTTTGTCCTTTTCTGACAACTGACTCTTGAAGCCCCCTCAATTACCCTTCACTAAACCTGGATTTACAGAAAGACATTTGTCACCAAACTGCAAAAACATCCCTCTAGAGCAGAAGTATTTAGTGTGTTTTGCTAAATCTCTGTGCCACACCGCAGGATCCGTCTAGTAGTTTGAGGTGCATCACAATCAGCCTAATTGGACAGGTGTTTGCAAGCCATTATGATACTAAACCGTTGTGTCAGTAGAAGAGCCCCAAAACAGCACGATACCCCCAAAAACCTGCTGAAGGATTAGCGCCGTGGTTAAGATGGGAGGGAATGCTTTTACGTGTCAGGGTTGAGAGAAATTAAGATGGGGGAGAGAGAAACACAGAGAGAAAGAGAGGGGGAGAGATTAAAGAAGAGCAGCACTCTCAGTGTGTGGTAAGCCACAGTCGTCTCTTGTCAGCCACCCCTGGTGAGAGTATGTACCCCACACAGAGAAACAGAGACAGACATTAACACTCAACTCAACCTCAAACGACTCTCATTTGCCCAAAGCAAAGATCTTTAAATTTAACATTTAAAACATTTAACATTTTGAAGATTTAAAAATAAAAATAAAAGTCCATCAAAAGCTTCTAGAGCCAAAGGTCAAAACCCAAATATATTTAACTTAATTTAAACCATATAAAACAGACAACAGCAGCAAATGATCACATTAGAGAAGTGCAACGAGAGAATGTTAATAATAGACTATGGTGCAAAACATTTAATCCATCATCCAGTATCAATTCTTTAATAATCACCAGAACGATGAACCACTTTAGCATTTAGAAGCAATGTCTTATGACTTATTAGAGCCTTATAGTGAGGCCTGAAGTAATGCAGGAGTCGACCTCAAGAGATGACGGGTCCAACTGGCAAATCGAAGTTCTATCCAAAGGCTGATCAGGAACACACTAAGCCACCTGTATATACTCACATGCACACACACACAATATCACGAAATCTCCACTTGTTATTAGATGACACACACAAGCCTATAGTGAGGCACTCAATGAATTGATCCTTATTGATTTCACCTAAACAGCATGTACTGTAGGGCCAATTAAGCATCTCAACAAGTCACTCATGCTACATCTCCCCTACAAGCAACCTAACCCTATCATGAACAAACACACGGTTTCAATCTTCAATGTGCCACATGCACAGAAAACACAGCACAAACCCTCTCCCCACCACTCAAAGCTCTCCTAAATGACCTCATGAAGTAGGGTGAGGCTCTTCACACATCTAGCATCACTGGTGGAAACAGAGCAAAATATCCCCTCATTGATCTGTTGACGGCACCCAAAGGTCAACAAGGCAGCGATCTCAGCAGGCTGAATGGGCCGCATCAGGTCCTGCTGGCAGCCGATAAGCTAGTGAGAAAACTCTCAGTACTTGAATGAGATGAGCTAATAGCTTGTTGAGCAATTTCAAGCATTGGAGAGAGAATGTCTTTTTGCTTCTTTCCATTTTACCTAAATAATGTGTTTACTTTGTTTCATAAACTGCTATGAGCTTGAGTTTTGCCTTTGCTGAATATTACCTTTGCTGAATAATCTCAATTAGATTCATATTACTATTAATTGGACTGGTTTTATTCAGTTATTGATCAGATAATATACACAGTACAGCCTTTTTTGGTCCATTTCCAAGACCTACAACAATGCTGGCTTTTCTCAACCATTGACAACCACCACTCTCTACATGCGAATAAAATCTATGGCAAATTTTAAAAATGAGGTCAGCAGCCATTGGCAAGAGGCTGAAAGAGGCCTACAAAGTCTCATCACTACAATACATAAGCTGATTGGCAACAATTTGTATAGCAATTACTCAAGCAATTCTTTGTTTGAACATTGCTACAGTTAGACCTACTCTATCTAGCTACTTTTATAACACTTGTTAAATGTATGCCATTTCTACACAGGAGGCGTTTGTTTTTCGGTCGTCTGTTTTCTCAAGCGTTTGTGTATTTGGGCTCTCATTGCTGACTAAACGCAGGTAACCTACAACTCAACTGTGCCTGAATGCATCCTGTGTAGACACAAATGGAGACACTGCTGCTACTCTGCTAATGTGCTGCTCATGCTGTGCCTCCTGTACAGAAACAGTGTTATTATCTCACTATCCCCCTTTCCATCCACAGTTTCTGTGACTAGTGCTGTCAAACCTCTGTGGCAGGCAAAACAAGTCAGAAGATAATTTATTATTTATTTTATTTTGGATAGACTGTAAACATCAAAGGCCTCTTGTGAGGTGCCAATCTTAGAGCATACACTACCTGGTTTGTGTGTTTACATGTGCATGCATTTGTATGTAGACAATCCTTGGACAATGTTTCTTCACTGAAGCCAAACTGAAAACAATCAGGAATACTAGTACAGGGGAGGTTACAAAATGGGTAATACAATTTGCCTCATGTTTGGGTATCACAGTAATTATGTGTTTGGGTATTGGCAGAGTAGCAGTGTTGCCATCATTTTTGTGATACATTTTTTATTGATTTTTAAACATAAATATGCAGGGTGAGGTTACAAATTAATGGATCATCAATAAAGTAAGACAAAGTGATCTCACATATCCATGCAATATAGAATTAGCAAGCAGCTATGGGGAGATAGGGGAGGAAAAAAAAGGGGGGGGGGGGGGGACTGTTGCCATCATATCATCTACCATCATCTATACATAGATTGCATGCGGGAGTAACTGCTTTGCTATTTGTTATTTTGCTTGGAAACTTGATATGTTTTCTTTTCAGACTTCACAAAATAGGAATCTAAAAATTAGTAGCTATATGTCAATTAGGCTATGTTAAACAAATGTTTAACTGGGGGAAGATGTAAAATTCTCTAAAACTCTTGCTATTTCCTCAATGCATCTACCAAGGGAAGAACACTCATTTGCAGCTAATACCAAAGGGGTTGTACATGACTGAGACACTGATTCAAGAGGCTGGAAGCTAAGGATATCTTACAGCTCTATCAGCTCATGATTTTCTGCATATTTAGCAAAGGTAGTTGCAATATCGCCATAATTTCAGAATGAGTAATGTGTAATCACACGCCCTTGCAGGCCGCTTTTGTTAAGGTTTTGGCAGATGAACATTTGACATCTAATTCACCATTTTTTCACGGATTTAGATATCACGCGTTCCCAGGATGTATTCATTTCTTTGTGTGCATGTGTGAGACCAGGCTAGGGCATCTGTGCATTGTGTGTGTTTGCATGTATGTGTGTCACTGGGGTAATTAGGAATAGGAGGGAGGGTGAGATCAAAGGAGGCACTTTACACTCTCCGTTTCAGTTGATGTTGAGTTCTGTGTGTGTGTGTGTGTGTGTGTGTGTGTGTGTGTGTGTGTGTGTGTGTGTGTGTGTGTGTGTGCGTGTGTGTGTGCTTGTGTGATGATCTCCTCCAAGCTTTGATGCTGTAAGCTCCGGCGGTTAATGTACTACGGATAAAAATACTACACCATGTAATCTGGCATTTATCCCTCGAGAGCAGAAGCCCAAAATGTGACACATGTCAAGAGGAAGGAGGTAGGGAGAGGGGAGAAGAAGAACAAGCGGGGGGGAAGAAGAGGAGGAGTGATGGAGGTAAGAGACCTAGAGACTGCATTTCTTCTTCTGTTCTAAGATGGTTCAAAGATTGTCAGAGATTCTTAAGAGTGCTGAACATTTTCCATTAATTATTAGAAATAATTCAGCACTCCAAAATACAAAGGGGAAGACCGACACCCAGCTCCTCAGGAAGTTGCACGAGACAGCTCAAGTTAGGCCATAAACTTTTGCATTTTGAAAGACATTATTGTCAAAGCCTTATAGCAATGCTTGCATTTTAATTCTGCTTTTAGAGGTGGTTCTACCTCTGTGTCTAAGATGAAGCAACCCTACTGGAACAACAAAATGTGACGCCATCATGAAGACAAACTACTGCAACATGCTGAACAAGCTGTGTAGTGTTGACTAGGGATCTACTGATATGTTTTTTTCAGGGTCAATACCAATAACGATTATTAGCAATGAGGGAGACCGATAACAGATATTTGGAACCCATATGCATAAGTACATTTTACTGAACTACTTTACTAAAGTACAATTTTGAAGTACTTTACTTGAGTAGTTCAATTTTTTTAACCCTAACCCTAACCCATTCATTGTTGATGGCCAAACCGTGTAATTACATCGTCACGTGACACACTGCCGCCCAAAAAACTTTTCACTAACATTGTGAAAGATGTGTCTGTAAAAAGGTGGATACATTTTTTGAAGCGTCATAACCCCTGAAGAAGTGATTCGTTCATCTGTCATAATTTGAGCCATTAGGTCCAATACATTTTTTTAAATCTAGAAGAGACACACAATTAGATTATTTATCCCCATTCAAGTTAGCCGGGTGCTAAACAGGAAGTCAGCCAGCTCGGTCGGTGGAAGTCTCTAGTGCGCAAGCTCTATTGGCCCACAACACAGAAGATCTGGGTCATTTTTATCAAGCCCTTTTGGCTTCATGTGCCACTGAGCAGCTTTCATGGGAATGAACAGGGCTCCGTCTCCATGGCTGTGTCCAGATTTAATTAAACATCCTTGCTCCAACCAGACAAAGTACTGCATTTTTTAAAATAACTTATTGTCACTGCAACCTGAGACAACAAGTATTTTTGCAGTAACATGCAGCTGTACCAGGCCTACCAAAGAGCCGCATTAGCTTCAGCCTTTTGTAATTATAGATTTTGTTCACACAGGTCAAGAATAAAAGCCATCCAAATCCTGTCCAGAGCTTCCTGCCACAGCACTTCATACTTACACTCCTTTCTTTAGAAATACTACAAAAACTCAAACAATACACACAACACTAGAAACCATTTAATGCAAAGCTGGGCTGCAGGCTATATTTTACAACAGAGCCAGAGCAGCTGTTCCTATGTTGGCCTTGCTCATTTTAATGTAGGTCTGCAATACAGTACAGTACTGTAGGCTAACCCACAGCTGCATTGTGTAGGAAAATATAAACATCACATCTGTTAGCTGATAGACAATAAATAACCGATCTGAATCAGAAGAAGAAAAAACACCCACCAGCCACATTAAGTTGTTCAAAACAGACATCCCACAAAAATCATCACAAAGCAATGCCACACAAAAAAAAAAACAGTAGACACGAGCAGAGACACAGACAAAGAGAAAGCAATGTCACTTACAGTAGAAACAGCACTGGAGATGAGAAAGAAGCTCACTGTACTTGCACTTAATAGCCATCACTGCTCAACACACGAATGCAAGTGTGATCAAGTGATCCTTCAGCAAAGAGTAGCCTATATGTCAAAAACTGTATTATGACAGTCTGGGCGTCTGACCAACCATTTTCAAAGAGTGAAAGATAACAGGAACATTGAGACGCATGAACAGAAAATACACACCTAAACATAGTCCACCAACAGCTCAGAAGTCCAAAAGAAACCATGAAATAATTTCTCCAGGGAGAAGCTTACCTTTTAGAAGCAATGCACTCCAGCAGGGTCTTCATGTCAGCAGGGTAAAATCCACCTTTCCAGGCTTGTCGCTCCGTAGTTGGCTAGCAGTGATGTTTGCCATTTGGTGTTGTTGTACCATTATGGCACCAGCTGTAGCGTCGCAAATTCAGACAGTTATAGACTTTTTCGCGTGTGTCCTTGTGTATTTTCTTCCTGTGCGCTTTGCGGCGCTGTTTCTTCATTCCCATAACGTTATGATACCTGCTGAAATCCCTGAGGACACCCTCCATGATGGCAGAAACGTTGGCTAGCACAGTCGACAGGTGGTCCGACTCTGACTCCGGCTTGACCTTTACTCTCACGTAAAAAACGAAACAAAAATAAAACAGTGCTTTTTTAAAAAACCAAAAAAGACAGTGTTTCGCTGGGAAATTACAATAATATTGGCTTCGTGGCATTAAATGTCCGACAAAAAAAAGGGGAAAAGGAGGAAGATGGAGTGCGGCCTTAATTAACTACAGAGCTTCACCTGTGGTCTTTCTACTACGCAGTCAACATATCTGACTTCACTCTGAAAATGGTCCATCAGGCAAAGCAGTCAACGACAAACTGAGAAACTTTTAAAAATAATTGTGTTTTATTAATTAGGCCTTATGCAGTATTTATTAATTAATATTTATACATTAGCAATTATGATAGTGAAAGTTTTAGTTCTAGGCTATTTACTATATTACTATACTATACTATTAAAGGAACAATACGACATTTTTGAAAAAAACATTCATGTACTTTCCATTTGAGAATTAGGTAGATGAATAGACATGCTTGTATGGTAACTAATTAGCATTCAGCTAATTTAGCTTAAGCTAACGGGCAGCAAGGACCTCGGTTCAAGACCAGGCTGGTGCAGGGCCTTTCTTTGCGGAGTTTGCATGTTCTCTACGTGGGTTCTCTCCGGGTACCCAATCCAAAGACATGCAAAAAAAAAAGTTGAGTGATAAACTGGTGACTTATCCACCTCACCGTCACCCAATGTCAGCTGGGATCCAGCCCCCCGTGACCCTAAAAGCAGTTTCAGATAATGGATGGGTGGCTAACTTAGCTTAGGCTTGAAACAGGAAAACCAAGAGCCAGCCAAGGTAACAGAATTTGCCTATTAACACCCCTTGAACTCTAGTTGTAAAATGTTGTACCAACGTTTGTTTGAGGCGTACAAAAAAGTAAGTGTGAAAACAGCATTTCGCCAGTTCGACCAGTTGCGTCCTCACAGCGGCGACATCATGAAAAAAAATAGTGACTTTTCTGGGCTTTGGAAAAGTTTGACAAAGATTAAACCCCAAATGGATCAAAATATACAATACAAACAGTAAGAATTGACCATGTTTGTAGCTGGAGGTTTCCCGTCAACAGTTTTACAGACGTCTCTTTACCAAACTGTGGTGTAAAGCGAAGATGCTTTTTGGGCCGCAGGGGATTTTTTGCGGCAATACCCCGAGTGGCCATTGGGAAAAATTGGAAGCAAGGCTGAATTACTGTACATGTCTTTTTGGGGTGGGAGGACACATACACAAAATTAAGAACATAAAAGAAGACCAAGAAGACCATTGATTATAATTAATGATAATCCCTGCAATGAAAAGAACATTTTAGCCATGTTATTTGTACATATTGCCATAAAGTCAACAGCAACTATTATGTCAAATTCACAGTGAATGACAATGTTGCTGAATAGATATTCTCATTCAGCAGGGAGAGAATAGGAAGGACCACGTTTTCACATGGTGTCAGGCGAATAAATGAGCATGGAAGTCTATCTACCTGAGATAGAGAGGACCTGCGTTAATGAAGAGGGAAATGAGTGAATGAGCGCGTGAGTGAGCGAGACAGCTAGTGTGTGGGTGTTCGAGGTAGCAAATGTGTGACTGAGCGAACAAGTGAGGGAGAGTGAGCCTCTACAGAGCTACCTATCAGGGGTGGAAGAAGAAGATAGTTAGGCGTGAAGACCATACGTCAATGGGCCCTAATTGAGCTCCTCTCCTTCGCTCTCCACTTGCTACTGACACATCGCCACAGGGCCCATTGGGAGAACGCCAGCTTCACGTCACATAGAAAACGAGAGCGATGGATGATAAGGGGAGCAGAGGAGGGTGCTTGTCGGTTTTCCCTCCATGGTTTTTCACCCCCAGCCCAGTGACTTAGGGCTGATGCTTCTTGAACTTTTGAAGACCTGATGATGCCAACTCAGCTTTCTCCTAAACACTGCAAATGGTCGTAGCCTGAAGGGTAGAGTGGCAGACTTGGTGACCATGAAACTGACTGATCCTGATACCTGGACGGGGTAGGAAAACCTGGGTTGGAAGAGTTCTACCCTTGATCAAGGCACTTAACCTGGAATTGCAGTACAGTCTATAAAGATAGACCAAAGATTGTGTCTCAAATCCATCCCCAAAGTGCTTTTATTATTCTGGATTGATTTATATAAATATGTGACACGTGAATAATTCAAAGCCTTGAGATATTTACCCGATTCACCCTCTAATTACAGTCGTCACTTCCCCAGTTGTTTCACACATCCTCTCCTTGTCCTGTTTCAAGTGGTATTTTTGTTGTTCTAAGGGATGAGGTCTAATGTTCATGTCCAAATATTTCTATGCTAGCTCTTTACTGGTCAGACCACCAGCAAAGATAAATACAACCTTTGAGCCCAGTAATGTGGCATGACTTGTTTAAGGTCACCAAAATAGACTTTATTTGGATTTTCCCACTTGCCGTGCAGCACTGACGCAGGATGACATGCCTTGCAAAACGAATACGTTTATAAGTTGACTCTCAGCTCATATAACTATTGAGCTGTTGAACTGTTTACAATGCTTAGTTTGTTTGTAGTCACAACATAGACCCTGTAAGAGTCTTACTCATTGCCGTGGGTTCACTTATTGCTGTTGGATTCATATCCATCGCTAAAGTATGGTTATTTTGACCCAGTGGAGGAAGCAAGCTCAAGTTATATCAGGTCAGTAATAAATAGTGATAATGTCAAGTGTATTATAACAGGCTGTAGCCATCATGGTTTGTGCAAATGAGCCAATTTGTAACATGAAAGATAACTCTATTAAAGGATGAGTTCAACCAAAAATGAAAAATCTGTCATTATCTACTCACCTCCATGCCAATGGAAATTCGGGTAAGGTTTAAAAACAAGTCCCAATCTACTTTTGAATAAAACTGTATCATATAACACAATTTTCCTTGGTTTTACAGAGAGAGTGGATGTAAATGGATGAATGGAGGGGGATATTAGGTGGGGTCTCATCTCTTTAATTCAGTCAGAAATTAGTCTGCACGTGATCAGTAGTCATAGTAAATATAAACAACATTAAACTCAGCTGATTATGATCGATATAACTTTTGGCGGAAATTTCACTTTTCCCATGTGTTGTAAACATGAGAAAGATTTGGTAAGCGGCAAGTATTTCCCAAAAAATGACACAAAGAGAGCTTTTTAATTGATTTCTGTGATCATTTCAATTCAAATTCAAATACCTTTCGTACATTTCTTTCATTTTCGTGCCTATGGTATAAAAGCTTCTGAATACAAGTGCTGAATACATCAAAAAACAGGTTTTGTGAGACCATTTGGGCAATGAGAAGCAGGTGGAGTGCAGAGTGAGGTTGAGAGGTGTGCGCACATACACACTCTCACAACCGCATACACACACAAACACACACACACACACACACACTCACACAAACGGCTTTGTTCCCCCGGGTAGACCGTGGAGCCGTCAAAACCACTCTGATTCTGAATTAGCTCTGATTGGCTGTCATTGCAGTGTGTCCCACACAGCTGAGACCACTCAAAACCACACACACATACACGTACACACACACACGCACACACACACAAACACAAACACACTTTTATGGTCTGGGCATCATGTTTCACTAAACTGCTGAGTTCTCTAGGCTGTAACTAGGGTTGTTTTAAGAGCTGTGGTTCAGTATAAATGTGTATGTGTGTGTGTGTGTCTGTGTGTGTGTTCACATCTGTCTATATGGCTGCAGTAAATGCATGTATGCAATGTATTCAGATTTTCAGATGGTGGGGGAGTATATTGTCCTGCCTCCAGCAAGCTTTGATACTCTCAGAGGATCTACACTCGGCCAAAGATACTTGACATTTTGACATTTCAAGCTACAAAACATATACACATATATTTTCTTAAATAATGCCTTGTATCTTTTCCACCACAGGTCTGGAGTTTTTATTCTATTCTTGGCACCCTTGTGATTGTTTTGTTGGTCAAAAAAGATTGATTGAGACCCATATGAAAATAAACTGACCGTGAAAAAGTCCTTTTATTAGCAGAATTGAAAAATATCTACATGTATGGTGTGGCAGTGTGCTGTGTTATTAAGAAAATTATCTCACAATCCTATACTTACAAAACCCACTTACAATGGCACTGAAGAACTTGGAAAATGGCTCTGTATCACCACAACAGAAAAAAATCCTGGATGAGTTGTGTAAACTTCTCAACCAAGACCAAAGGGAAGCACATGTTTTAACTTCTACTCATCTATTTAATTAAGAAATTATACAGGTTTTACATAAATGTCACTCTGTCACCACAAGCATGCATGCTAAGTAAAATGTGGGTCCAAAAAAAGCAGACCCGCCCACCTCCAAAGGGATACCACAGTGCCAGCAAAGCCTTGTGTGGCTAAATCTGCAGGGGTTTACCAGTCTCGCTAGCTCAGTTTGGGTTGGATGCCCATCCAACAAGCCTGCTCCTCTGGTTGCAAATGTGTCTCGGTAAGCATCATTCCTGCTCTGAAACTCGAGTTGGTGGGAGCAGAAAAAATAAGCAAAAGAGAACGCGGGAGGAGGTGTAAAAAAAAAAAAAATTCTATTAAAAATGTTCAAACTGAAGCTGGATTCCATCTATAGAGGCCTCAGGATCAGGTTTCTCTGCAAACAACAGCCCAGTTATCCAAAAGTGTGTGGTTGAGAGGAGAAAGCAGAATTCTCTCGGAAAGAGACACATGCTAAACACACAAATTAATGCACATGGGCATGCATGTAATGTGTGTATGTGTTTATATATGTGCGTGTGAGTGGGATGTACAGGATCCTACACATAGGCATGCAAAGAGACTTCCAGTACAGTGTTGCTTACATGCACGTCCTTTATTGGTGATACATGAGCAGCCTCTAGTGGCGGCACACAAGACTGCACTCATGTAACTACACTGTAGGTGCACTTGAAGGTTCACTATGAAGTTTTTGGAGAAGAATTTTAATAACAAAAACTCAGAAATATTATTTTTTTCCATAACTGAATAAACAAGCTGTTCTCAGAGGAAAATACATATAAAAATGTCATACATAGTGCACTTTTAAAGTAGTATAAAGTGCATGTTGACCCCACAACAGAGTAACCCATATAACAGATAAAAATATGTGCTTTCTGGTGGTTTGGTCACTCTCGTCACATCTCTGTCTACACGAAACTATTCACACATATTTCTAAAGTAATGAAGTTTTACACCTTATTTTTTACTCTAAATGAGTGATCTTTGAATGATAAAATACTTTCTCCTCACTCTCTCAAACATGTACCACAAACCACTAATTAAATACCTGAGGCTGGAAAAGTACCCATATACAGTATTATTCTAGTTTTTCAGGAGTCAAAAAGTTCAGCTTTTATGGTCACTAAATGCTTTTAGACAGAATTATGATTTAAGCAAATATTTAACATCTTGGTTGGCACCTCAGGCTATTTTTCAGCCCTGAGAACTCAAATTCAGCTGAGTGCCAACATCAACATATTAACCATGTATATCACATAACTGAAGCAGTAATGAAAACAAAAAGGAATCCCCATGGTGGACGTGATGAACCATAGTAAATGGACAAAGGAACATCTCCATCAAAGCCCTGGGAAAAATGTTTAGGAATGTGGGAACATTTGCTTATTTCTTAACCCTTCCTCCCACAGCAGTGTCAGTAACACTACTTAAAGCCATAGCTTACATAGCTATAATTAGCCGCTGGATAAAATCTGTAGCATGGGAATACATTACAAGTGAACCTTAAATTGGAAAGGAAGGAAGGAAGAAAGAAAGAAGGAAAGAAGGAAAGAAGAAAGAAAGAAACTTAACTGTTTAACTGTTTCTTCATGACAGATACCAAAACAGAAAAATACGCAGTTTTACAGAACACAGTCAGTAAGCTTGCACAGATGACACTAGACAGCCTCAGTTTCGGCTGTCTTTCCACCACACAAGAAACACTCACTAAATTGAACACAGAGCTCTTTTAAGAAGCACTTTTTTGAGCAAAGCCTACCCAACGCACCAATTTGGGTTGAAACAACTGGTGTTTTTCACGTCAACCAGGACAACACTTACATTTAAAATGACAAGATGGATAAAATAAAATCCAATCCTCACTTACAGTAAAAGCCACCTTGGTTCAGGGGATGTCTGGAGCAGCTCGGCCATTAGCAGTGATGTACTTAAGTCTTTTAAGACACATTGTGCTGCATTGTCCAGGATTAATGACCTGATTATTTGTTCTCAGAAGCCATGCTTTACTCTGCAACTATAAACCAAGCTGCTGTGTCCCTGTGGTCCCTGTTTGTAAGGGTTAACAACAACATTATCAATTGAGTGTATGATGGGTGCAGTAGGAATCTTTTGGCCTTCAGTGCTACTGGGTGGATCTAAGAGATAATCTATTCAGGCTACAGAGTTCAGCTTTAAATTCAAATGCATGCAATGCATGTCATTTCTGCTGTCGATTAGTTTGTTAGACATTTTGATGCAGAAATGTTACATATTCTATCTTTAATTCAGACAAATGTAGTTATAACACTGGTTGAAAGTCACTAATCAGATTATTACTGCTGAGGAAAACATCTTTCATCACTTAAAATGACCATGTCTTTCTAACTGATGAAATGACAATAAAGCCAGTTACCTAAATGTTTGCAGTTATGTATTTTACTTCATCACTGGCAGACAAAGTGAAGACATTGTACACTTGTGAGCCAATACGTTATTTAAGGAACTAGACAGCTGTGTACTCAGACCTCACATGTCCATGTCTTCAGAATGTGTAACACTCATCCAACCAGTTCCAAACAGGGGCAATCATTTGTTCATGCTTGATTAACAGGTCTATCAGCTCTGTCTCTGTTTAATCAGTTACGAGTTTGTCACATGACTTTAACACTGGCTGCTTTGTTTTTCAGTGGAAAGTTATTTGTAGTCGTGTGTTTGTGCTGTCATCGTTTTATTACCCTGTAAATAGAACACAATGCCTTTTGTATATAACATTATAAGATGTTTTGCTATGTATTTTGTCTTCTTTAATTAAATGTGAGCATATTTGAGAAAATCTCGGTACTTGACATATCATTTTGTTGCTTTTTTTTAGAATGTATGGATGCAAAAGACGATAAAAAATGTGTTCAACAATAAAAAATACAATATGACGACTGAATGGAAAACAAACAGTTATACTGTGAGCCAAAGTTAGCTCATCTGCTCCAGTCGTTAGCAGGAAAGGGCCCTTTTTTTTCACACTGAAACTTAAATCCCCCCCACATCACACCACACCCTTCAGCTGAACATGTCAAACCTGCAGAGCTGTGCTTAAACTGCATTGGCATATCCTTGTAGAACTAACAATACTTCATACTCATGTTTTTATGTTTTCCTCTGCCCAACATATTCCAGTTTATGACTTTCTGGTGAACTAGATAATCACAAAAGGCCTAAACACATACATTGAAACACAGTTCCTGCAGGGAACAATGGAAAGATGGGTGCGACCAGTTTAACTGATACCCTTCCCAATTGTCTGTATTGACATAAAACCAGTTTCCTCATTTTTGGTGGCACTCCCCTTGCTGACCCTGCGATTGGTTCATCTGCTCATGAATAGGAACAGCTGTGTAGGATACCATCCAGTGACGTTACAAGGGAGAAATTTACTGCAAGCGGAAATTCCCTTGATATTGTATTTCCTGGTGAGGGACAACCCTGCCCTGCTGTATTTGTAAGGTGAAACACTTTTTTTACAAGAGTCGTGGCAACAGACAGAAATCACAGGGACGTCTGCATGTGTGTGTGGATATTTCAGATTTACTCTGAAGGATCTGTCTGAGGACTTCTTTCAGGGTTGAGAGCTTGTTCTTTGAGGGAAAGTTGTGGATAACCTCGTGGTCTGTCAGGCTTTATACTGGACAGTCAAGCAGTCACACACCAGCAGAGGGCCCCATTTGCCAACATACAGGAGGTATTATTAATGCTCTATTATATATAGCAGTAATACTGCATTTTTCAAAGACAATTTAGCCATTAATAAGGGTTTTTTTCTTTTCTTTCTAGTACATTACTTTTGTGTTTGTTGTTGTCTCATTCAAATTAAAATCAGTCTCAAAGCACTTGTAGATCATCTAGAAATTAAAATAACACACATAATGGTATTGTAGACATACTGAGTCACACAATAATACTCTTTTAACTGAACCATACAATAGATTCTGGGTAAGTGGAAACAAATGATAAAAAGCATTATTAATTATTAACATAAGGTGTGCAGCCCAACCTGGTCTGCTGACGTGACCAAGGAAGCTGCCCAAAGAAAATAAAAACCTGTCTGGCGGCTCTTGTGTTTGACTTGCAAAGAGAATCACAGGTGACAGAGACGCACGAGAGCTGATGAGTACACAGCACTGATCTTCAGGGGTGGCAAAAATGCTGAAAAAACTTTTTAACGCCCTGGCCCTTTTTGTTGTGCTAGCGCTGGTGTATTTTATAGTTTTTCCGTACTACAGCCAAAACTGCACTATAACTTTTCCGACTCAGCAACAAAATGTGGAAAATGGAAATGAAGCCATTTCTCAGATGGTAAAAGAACATGTGAAACAGCTGTGGGAAATGGAGACTGAACGCACAAAGACCAGCGAAAAGATGACACCGATGCTGGATCCTGTGAGCAAGACTTTAGGACCCTGTCCTGACATCCCTCCAGATCTTGTTGGTCCTCTCCATGTCGAGTTTGACCCTAAACGAACTATGGATGAGGTGAGACAGGGTCTCAGTCATGATCTTCAGGAGGGAGGACGATACAAGCCACCGGACTGCATCTCCCAACATAAGGTGGGTGAATGAATGAATAGAATAAAGGTAGTAATAGTAGAAGTAATGTGTCAATACAATTAGAACTAAATCAACGCTAACTTATGAATATTACCTTTATTTAAAGGTGAACCATTTAGTTTCTCGAGAAGAAATTGAAACTCGGAATTTTAATATTTACATATCAATGAGGTATTAATACAAACTCAGAACTATTTATTAACTATTTATACTAGTTTTTATAACTAAATAAACAAGCTGTTCTCAGAGGAAGATAAGGTCCCCAGAACACTGTTTGAAGCTAGAAAGGTGGCAGGGTCCGCCACTTATAAACAGAGTAAAACAGTACGAAATTGTGTTGTCCTTTAAGGTCAGTTTGTTTATTCAGTTTGAAATTCAGTTTCAGTATGAAAACAAAGAGAGCTTGTTTATTTAGTTTATTTAGATTGTTTAATCATAACAAATAAACCAATGAATATCTTTTTCTTGTGATTAAAGTGTCTCCCCCAAAATTACATAGTGCACCTTTAAACTTGAAGATCATCGCAGGCAGCCCTTATTTCCAATGATGTTGAGTAACAGTTTAAAAAGTCATCAAAGATACAAACTATTCAAGGATGCAAAAATAAAACAATAACTTAATTAAGTTTATAGACAGTTTGTTAAAGATACAAGATCCAAAAAACAATGTAGTTAAAAAAGGAACAAACAGAAGCTGAATGGTTTATGATCATGGATCTAAATTCACAGTGTTCAGGGTAGCAGCCATTTAAGTACTGAATGTAGCACAGGCCAAGCAAAGCCTATTATTATCATAATTTTGGGCTGTCCTAGCCCCAACTTTTGTCTTTTACTGTGCATTTATTATTCAGTTTCACACATTTTTTAAAGCATGTGTTTTTATAGTTATATTTCATTTAAATGTATCTTCTTTAGAAATAACATTATCATCATTTTTTTTCATGAAATCAAAAGTGAAAAGAGAAGGTATTTACAGTGCACTGATACATTGGGTGGTATGTAGTGAGTAGCATGCGAACTTGCTTGAAAAAAAAGGTTTAACTTAACTGCTCAAATTATAACTTCATCATATTCTACATTAACTGCTAACAGACTTGTTGATGCTATAGTGGTTTTAAGGGCAAGAATATCAAAGCCTTAACGGTCCGATTTGTAAGAAAGTTGATTTTGTAAGTCTCATTCCCAGCTCGTCAAATACTGGCTGGAATTGACTTTTAATGGTTCTTTACAACTATATTGAAGCAAACTTTCTTATCAAATTTTTGTCTAGGTGGCAATCATCATTGCGTTCCGAAATCGGCATGAGCACATGAAGCACTGGCTGTATTACCTCCATCCTATATTGATGCGACAGCAGTTGGACTATGGTGTGTATATCATCAACCAGGATGGAGATGGAATCTTCAACCGGGCTAAACTGATGAACGCAGGCTATGTCGAAGCACTGAAGGAATACGATTATGAGTGCTTCGTCTTCTCGGACATAGATCTGGTTCCTATGGATGACCGTAACCTCTATAAATGTTTTGACAATCCACGACATTTGGCTGTGGCTATGGACAAGTTTAACTTCGGGTTACCTTATAACACATTCTTTGGTGGGGTTTCTTCATTGTCCAAAAGCCAGTTCTTGAAGATTAATGGCTTCCCGAACACTTACTGGGGCTGGGGTGGTGAGGACGACGACATCTATCAACGAGTTATCTTCCGTGGGATGTCCATTTCTCGACCTGACTTGGTGACGGGAAAGTACAGGATGGTCAGACATTCGAGAGACTTGCACAATGAACCTAATCCCAAGAATCCTGGTAAACTGGGCCAAACCCAGTGGACCATGGATAAAGACGGGATTAATACCCTTAATTACACAGTCAAGGAGATTGTGAAGGATAGCCTGTACACTTTTATCACTGTGGATATTGACGCCCCACCAAGCTGAAAGAGGATGTGGATCTGGGACGGCTGTTTACAGTAGGTTCATTGGTGTTTCAGTCTTGATCTCAACCAACCCTGTCTTGAGTGTGTGTCGGATTATCAATGCAAACATGTGTGGAAATTTGTTTGCGTGTGTGGGTGGGTGTGTGCATGTCCAAGTGACATAAGTCAATGGAAACTTAAGTAAGTACAGGGAAGGAGGTACAGAGATTCTTGCCAGTTTTCTTCAGTAGTGTTGGCAGAATCCTCGAATGTAAATCACTGTGTGAAATTCACTTTGTTCAGTGCCTTCACATAATTTAAATGTACAACTATTTTTCTGCTCACAAAGAAGGAAAGGTGGGCAATGGTATGTGGTCATTTGGACACAAGAAACACCACAGCAAAGGCATTTTGGCAACAGTTAGTAGTACATTTTTATGTATTGCAATGGCAGATATTACATGAGGTTGGTCAATGAGGTGGTGAAGGGGTTTTACTTTTTTCTTTCTCATTGTGCATATGGAAAATACTGGAAACAATGAGAAACATGTACGTAGACTTTTGAGTTGAAACTTTTTCATGAAATGTATTTATGGCAACCATTTTCCTCTGATGTCATGCTCAGGGTATGAAGCTCACATGCTGGGATAATGTCATGCTGCTGTGTTACAGGTTGCAAATCCAGTAAGCGTAGGGAATTGTTACCACTTCCAAATTGATCAGCAACTGAAAAGAAGATGGATAGTGAATTTCAACCTGTTTTTACCCCCAGTGTGTCACATACAGCAGGCTGGCCAGTGGCCCTATGCAAAAGTTGGATGTAGCTAGGTAATGCTCTGGCAACACTTCTGGAAATGGCCCTGTCAGGGGTTGGTTCAGGTGGTTGGAATGGGTCATACACTTTTCCACCAGCAATCTGAATTTGTGTCCTGTTTGTGACCAAGAGTCAAGAGAGATTTATTTTTGAATGATGTAATGTAAGTAAATTGACATTACGTGAGTTACAAGACTGAATGAACTTATTTGAATCCAAAGTATGATCTTTTCCCTCACCTAACCAAGTACTTTATGTGCCTAAACCTAACCAAAGCATAACCTTTTGTAACACAATGTGAAGAAAGGAAATGCAACGCAACGCTACTACAGTCAATACTACTATCATCTACTAATTACTTATTATCTTCGACAAAAGTCAACATTGGCATCCAACCACTTGTTGACAGAAGCTAATGGATTATCATATTTGTGGTCTAACTTTGAAACTGTGGCCTGATGTACCTCTGTGTTTTCACTATCCATTGTCTTTTGGGCTGCTAATCAGTCAGGAAGTGGTAAAATTAATAATGATTTGTCAGGTTGCCCGTTTATAGGACTTGCAGCCCGGAACACAGCAGGACAACATTTGAGCTTCCCACCCCGAATGTCATGGCTGCCATGTGAATATGGTCTATAAGCTCTTGAGGATATTTAACATAACTACTTTCACATTTGACTGTTGTGGGTTAATAATGAAAAAGTTAAAAATCATATTGGTGGCAGTGACGCACTGCTCGATGTGTCTTTTTTTTCTGATGGTTGGGTTTACTGTTATTTGTGGCCTTTTGCAGTGAAGATGTATTTTGCACAATACAAACCAATGTGACGATTGTACCTATTGTTTGTTATACTATCAATGTTTCAGAAAAAGTGCTTCAGTACTTGAGAAGGACTGTAATGAAACGTACTGTTTGGTCATTAGTGTAATGGTCCATGAACTGGGCTTCCCTGTAAACATCAAAACTAAATTAAACTTTTGTAAATTGTACATTCGTATTCGTGATTTTTTTCTTGAAAGATGGAATATTACTGACAAACATTATTTACCATACCATCTCTCTGTACTGAGTAGATCTGTCTTTACAGGTATAGAAAATAGTGTTCGACCATCCCTCTAACAATGTGTCAGGTACGGTTTTATCGTTGCTGAGGTGAATTAAGTTCCACAAGGTCCATGTCAAGCTTCTGTTATAATTGTCTAACTGTTAGGTAACTTGTAGAAAACCTGTCACTTGCTGTCACCGAAGTGCTTGCAGGAGAGGCATGCAAAAGAGACCTGTGTCAGATTACAACAACAACACTCTCACAGTACATAAAAAAAACACACTTCAGACAGCATTCAAAGTATTCAAGTTTATCATTCATATATTCTAAAATAACTTAAATAAATTTACTGCTCAAAAGCCATTATCAATGCTGTTTATTGGTCAATTTCATTTACCTTAGAGACTACGGTGACAATTAAGGAGATAATTCAACTCTTCTCCCTCTTGTTCTAAAAAGCTGGAGTGACCTATCTGAAAGCACTTTGTCAATCACTATTTCAATTGTACAGATTGTTCTACTGGCGTTGTTCCTCATTCCTTGCAGGTTATTTTTCTGGTTTTACAGGTATATTTGGAGGCCTCAGGAGTCAGAAAAACATGAGCTGACAGGCCAGCCAAGGATAAGTCGTTGGCTTAGAACACACCCACACACACACAGGTTTTACAGGTATATGGAGGCCTCAGGAGTCAGAGAAAAATGAGCTGACAGGCCAACCTTTACAAAGAGTATGCTGTAGCCCTTAGCTTAGAACACACACACACACACACACATACACACACACACACACAACCATACATATCGTGTATCCTATAGGGACTATACACCGATCAGGCATAACATTATGACCACCTCCCTAATATTGTGAAGGTTCCCCTTGTGAAGTCAAAACAGCTCTGACCTGTCACGACATGGACTTAAGACCTCTGAGGATGTCCTGTGGTGTCTGGCACCAGGGTGTTTTATAGTGGATCCTCTGGGTCCTGTATGTTGGGGGGTTGGTCCTCCATGGATCAGACCTGCTCCAGCATGTCTTACAGATGCTCGATCAGATCGGGATCTGGGGAATTTGGAGGTTGGGTCAACACCTTGGGCCCTTTATTGTGTTCCTCAAGTTGTTCCTGAGTAGTTGTATACAATTGTGATCTCGTTGATCTGCTCTGTACTTGTGACATCTATTGCACGTCTATCCGTCCTGGGAGAGGGATCCCTCCTCTGTGGCTCTTCCTGAGGTTTCTTCCGCATTTTTTCCCTGTTAAAAGGGTTTTTTTGGGGGCAAGTTTTTTCCTCACTCGAATCGAGGGTCGAAGGACAGAGGGTGTTGTCTCTGTACAGATTGTAAAGCCCTCTGAGGCAAACTGTGATTTGTGAATTTGGGCTATACAAATAACATTTGATTTGATTTGATTTGATTTGATTAGTGTTTGCAGTGTGTCAGGGCACATTTTCCTGCTGGGAGGCCACCGCCATCAGGTAGTGTTGTTGTGATAAGGGGGTGTCATTGGTCCACAACAGTGTTTGGATGGGTGGTGCGTGTCAAGTGGCATTCACATGAATGCCAGCACCCAAGGTTTCCCAGCAGAACATTGCATTGTGACGAGATGATCAATGTTATTCACGTCACCAAGCCAATGTTGTGGCTGATCGGTGTATATATACACTATATACACCACTATATACACCAACCCATGTTAATGCTGAGCTCATGATGTTAAACTGTCTTTTAATCTGGTAATCACACTCAAGTGTTTAATGGGGGGATTGATTTAGGAAAGTGAGATACATACCAGTTGTGTCTAACAAGGGTTTGAGTACAAATTCAGTTAAGTGGAAATGTTCATTCACTATTTAATAATAAATTCAAGCCATTGTGCTGTGCATCAGCCCATTAACCAACTTCCCTGACCTCATCACTCATCTTGTGATTCATAACTCAATTCATATTCTGTTTTGCTGCTCACAAGCTCTCATTCAGTTTTGGACTTAATCAACAATCTAGTTTCCAGTCGTTGTATCATTTCAAAGTTAGAATTTGTCACAGTGGACAAATCAGCTTAAAGGATCCTTTATACTAGTGGACTAGTACAAACCAGTTTGACATTTTTCAGCCGGGTTAGAGGTGCACTCAGCACCACAGTGTGCTGCATGCATGTGTCTTCACGATGTACAGCTGATTCACAGACTCAAAACCCTGCGGTTGATGAATTATTGAAAAGTGGGATTGCACAACATCGCCCTGAGAGGAACTGTGGCATCATATGAGAGCGAGTGAGAGAAGTGAGGAAGGATAGAGGACAGCAGAGCGAGGAGGATGCACAGAGAGGAAAAATGGTGGTGGTGGTGGCAAGGGCTTTCTGTGAGGTTGCAGAGGTGAAAACCAGCGGTATAGAGTCGAACCTTTACATGAAGAATTGATGTGTTAGAGGATGTATGCTAAAGGTCAGAACTCTTCCTTCCTCACACTCCTGTTGATTATTAAGGGATGTTTACACTCAGTAGCAGTTGTGTCTGTGAATACATTGTATTTGCATGTGCTCTTCAACATACAGGTTAGCGTGCGTGTTTTACTGTATCAGTGCAACTCTCTCACACACACTGTGTCAGAAAACGCTGCCGCCACCCCCCAAACACTCTTCCATCCTCCTTCCTGCCCAGCCCCCTCTTTTCATTGGTTGACCTAGTGGAGTTACTATGGGAACGGCTGTAGAGAGGCTGCCATGCAGAATGTGGGGTACAGCTTTTGACTGGTGCTTAGGGCTCCATCACACGCACATTTATCAGGGCAAGGAAACCCTGCCTAACATAAGATTTTTTTAGAAATATCAGTCTGACCTTCAGTCTGCTCTTCCTGTGCTAACACTTGTCTCCAGCTGCATCTGTATTTTAGTGGCTAAATTCTATACAGGGCTCCTTTAATTGCTGATTTAAATGTGTTCTTTATAAACATAAATGGCAGTCTACCTTACTACTGCTCTGAATAACAACATATAAACACCTCCTCATTTTATAATTTTAACCAATATATTATTATGATATCTCAAGTTTATATAATAATAATAGCTTTATATTATTGTATTATAGTGAAAGTTTATTGGCACTGTAGCTGAACACTTACACAATATCGCTTTGTTAAAATGATGATAGTTAACTTTAACGTCAGTAGTTACGGATTTTGGCCTGGAATATGGACGCTTAGTCAGTCTCATGTTTTAGCTCTCAAGAAAGGCTGCTGAAAGAATTCCAGACACTAGCAGGAAAAAATAGCTTTGCTACATCACACAGATAATTGATCATACACATTAACTGCATGAAGCAATTATACACATTCTACGCTCTTATGTCAAAGCAAGACCATGTAACACATGTACACAGTCATAGCGTTAAAAATAAAATGTTGAACATAAGAGCAATAAAAGTCACCCTTGTTCCATTCAAAATAGACCCATGGGTCTGGTGCAGTAGCTGGAGGCTAATGCTAATGTTAGCAAACATTAGACAGATGCTGCTGAAGGCCTACTTGACTACCAAGTCAACTTGCTTACTACACCAGCATATCATTAATGCTACTTGTCGCTGCTGTTCAAAAGATCACGTAGGGAGAACATCGCTCACATTCACAATAGAAACTTGCTCGCCCACTTTTTCTTTTCTGCATGCCTTCCTCAGTCTCTCCCCCCCGTTCTCTTCTCTTCACCTCAGTGGTTTGTTTAAAGGAGAACTTGTTGCTCAGCTCAAACTAAATCCATCCACTCATACCGGATTTATGCACCAAAACAAACACACACAGGCACGAACATGGCTCACAATGAGGACCACATCCAGCACCCGAGCAGCAGCAGCAGCAACAGCAGCAGCAGCAACAGCAGCAGCAGCAGCAGCAGCAGATTAATGATGAGATCAGCCGACACACACACGCGCACCAGCACGCACCGTTCTCTCTGTCAGCATCACTAGCTTTGATCCGGTGGGTTGGTACAAGTGAGTGTTATGGTCTTACGTAAGGCTTTTACATAAACCTCAGCGTGCAGAAACAGAGAGAGAGAGAGAGGGAGCTGGATGGAGAGGGAGGGGGGTTTGCTGCACCATTACAAAGGGGATTCGCACTGCACCAAATCCTCCTCCCACTGCACATGCATGCGCACCCACACCACAACAACATATAAGCTTTCTCCAGCAACATGTGTCCTCCTCTGAACAATGAGACCCTCCCTTTCATCTGTATTCAGGACACACACACACAGAGACACAGGTTCCACATGCATCAGCTGTGCATCAGCTGCCTGTCTTTGTCATGATTTTGGCTGTCTGTCTCTGTCTCTTTGTCTTTTCCCATGAGACCAACAGCAGACAGTGACACATGCGAGAGGCTTTCGTCTCAGCGATCAATAAAATGTATTGATAACCTATTGCTCCCAAGCCGAGCAGACCTCTCTGTGCGACGCCACAACAAAAGTGCCACACGCTGCACATCAACAAAAGCATCTCTGTTTGTCACCCTTTCTCCCTGCCTGCCTACTCCTTGGGGATTTAAAGCCACCAGGATGAAGGATGTGGGGGTGGAGAGACGGAGGAGGGGAGTTGAAGAGAGAAGGGCTCTATCTAGTTTGGCTTTAATTCTACAAGCACACAAAGCCTCTGACGTTTCAGTGTATGGATTCTTGTGTGAATGTGGTCACAAAGAGTCAGGAGCTGGTCCATCAGCGCAAACACAGTTTTATTCATTAAATATGAAAAGTGGAAATTTCACACTGTGAACAAACAGACGGTAACAAAAAGAAGGAAAACATAATGTGCTTTTCATCGCAGCGAATGGTCACATGAAGGCCCAGATTTGTAATCAGAAAGAAAAGAGAGTCAAAAGTGTCAGCCTGGAAAGGAAATACAAGGAAGTGAGCAAGGTGGCAATATGGTGGCCTCCGTGCCTGATGCCATTACTTTGCTTATGGATGGACGGATTGAGGTACCGAAATGTTCAACTTTAATTTTCACTGAGAAGTAGAGGTACAATTTCTATTTTCACACCAAACTGTGGCAGGCGGGGCATCAACCAAGGAGAATGATATATTGAAACAAAACACATGATGCATAAAGATCTTTCCTTTTCCATTTCAAAGTTCCCTTCTCTCTCTTAGTCTTCACATTAATTCCACTTGATTGGTGAATCGTGATTTCTGGCTCTTCGGAATCAATGACAAAAAGTCACCTTATGTCACCATCTGTTTCCATCGAATCACTCTTTAGTCAGTCAGCACTCAAAGGCATGGAGAATGAAAGTGGTTGCATAATAAATCAAAAGAGCAAAGAGCACAGTGTAGGCAGAGAAAACATAAAGGGACGTGATCATCCTCTGCGCCCCAAACGACCTTTAGCCTGCCCTTTTTAATTGGGTGAGAAACACACTTACTGCAGAAGAGACCTCGGATCAGGTTACCCCATGGCCTGTACTGCGCTACACGGTGAGGCGGCTGAAAAGATATCTGAACCTGGAGGAGTGTTGTGGATCAATCGTCATATTCTAAATGAGCTGGAAAGCTATCATGAACTAGAATGACCCCCGAGTGTCATTGGTACCATTATGGTCAGGATTAGAGAAAACTTGCATCATCTCGAATGTCTTTTCCTATAAAAAAACACTCTCGTTAACTGAAGGGCAGGGTGAACACTCTGCTCCCTGTAACTTGTCTCGCTGAATCACTGACAAAGGCCTTTTAAGACTGCATTACACCCCCTCATTCTTAAAACAAGTGGTGCTTTGCGAGGCTGCAACACTGTGCAGTAGTCTGTCTTTGCTTTTCAGAGCACGGGGGACTTAGAAAACAGCAAACTCCGCCATTTGTCTTGCCCCCACATAAGAGGGACAAAGAGGAAAACAGTTCAGCAGGAGAAATGATATGCTGACCAATGATCTACAATGATGTCAAGCTACATTCAGATTCACTCACTGCTGTGGTGGCTCCTATTATGAAGTCGTACAATGCTTTATGAGCAGGAAAAGAAAGGTGAAAGACTCTGAAACTGTAGGATTACTCCCCAAATGTTTGCTTTGTATCATAAGCTGTTATTCAGTTAATCATGTGACTAAAACGTTGTTTCTTTATCTGAAACCCTGACAGAATTTCCTTGTGTCGTTTCTTCTGGGTCACAGCCTACTTAAAAAAACACCTGCAGGCATATTCTGGCTCTCTAAAACTGGCTGACAGAAAGGATGCCTCCCTCTCATTGGCTCACATCAGCCTGTACAGTATGAGTTAGTAGAGATGAACAGAAAGCAGAGTACTACAGAAGCTGGTGCCATCACAGTTTAAGATCCGTGCAGTGTGAGTTAGGAAGGAGGAGCCTATAAAAACAGTATGAAATCCAGTGAAGGAGAAAGTAATAACTAGAAAAAATTGGATGTTTGTGCACATGTCCTTAGAGAAGAAAGTCATCCAGTGTAGCTACAAAGACAGTGGCAAAGGTTAAACGGTGTGTGTGACGAAGATCGTTCAGTATGAGACGATGTTCCCTGACCTTTGCGCCTTGTAGGTGTGGCACTGCATGCAGAGAGGGAGAGAAAATGTGTGTGTGCATGTCTGATTTTGTGTGTGTGTGTCAAAGCATCAGTGCAAAGGATCCCTCCAGGTTGAGTATTGCGATAGTTTTGTAGGTTTCCATTGGTAGGTTCAACAGTTGTAAATCCCAGAGATTGACATCCTATGGATGTACTTGGGGTGATGCAGAGGGTTATAGGTGAGATCCAAATGGAACAAGCCGATGCTAAACTTGAAGTCCATCCACAATAAAAAAAATAACCAGTCAAAATAAAGCAAGTCTCCCCCTCCAAAAAACACAAGATAGTGTGTGGCATTCTGCAGGGCAGCTTTGCCACATGTGTAGCTGCAAAGAATATAAGTAATAAAACCAGTTCAGATCTCAATATTTGCACATACAGTTTAATAATCAGTGAGCGGTCAGAAGAAGACCATCTTCAAAAAGCAAAAAAACACAACAGCCAAACAAAAACGGTGGGTTATTCCAGGATACTGTTGAGTCTGTTCAAGACTATTAGAGGCTGTGAAATGAAGACTGGGTTTTCTTTTTTTTTTACTTTGGCTCTAAGATCAAAGGATTAGGAGGTAATTTGTTACAGATTAGACAAGATGACAAACTCGGGGAGGAAAAAAAAACCCTCTGATTAGTTTAGGTCCTTATCAGCAAATCATGTTATGCCATGTGGAATTCCATAAGAAAAATGTAAAAGATACAAAGGTGCTCTGCTTTTTCTTTCTTTCGCAGTGTGCAATCATGAGCTGTCAAAACTCTCAGCAGGTCAGGAGCTTTTTTCCAGGAGAAGGTACAAGGCAAATGTGTCTATTGCGAGTCCAAGGATTGTCAAGAGTCAACCTCCAAAGTTCCAGTGAGAGCTGTGAAGTGTTAACCCAGCTTTTTGGAGTCTCCTCGTGACTTTCTCGAGTGAACAAACCCACTTATTCTATTCTAGCCTGTCGTAAGCCAAAACACTTAAGGAATGAGAGCTTTTAAGATTTGAGAGGAATTTATAGGCTGTTAACTCTACGGCTCAACATTTTTCTTGGTCTGGGAAAACTTTTGGCTCTGCATAAACAGCATTGAAGTGATGTACACTCAAGTCCATAAGTTAGAAGGAGGGAACCGCCCATTCGACAGGAACTACTTCTTGTGGGCTGTTCCTCTGCCAGGTTTGTTTCCAGAACGACGAACGGGCACCTTTGATACAGGGATTCTGGTGCGAGCTGGGGGAGGCGCATCCATCTTTGGCGGAGGGGACTCGGCCTCCAGAACAGAGGAAAGGGCTGACTGGCTTGCAGAGTGGGGAGGTGGCGTTTTACTGCTGCTTACTGGGATCTTCGATTCCCGAGGAAGGCTAGTGCTGCCTTTCATTGATCGGAAGGAGGAAGACGAGGAGGAGGAAGGAGGAGTTGTTTGGGAGGTGGGGCTCAGTTTGTATTCAGAGGATGGAGAGGGAGTAGTGTTTCGATCTCCCTCCTGCTCTTCATCTTCTCCTTCAGGGTCATTGTAGAGGTCGTACAGGTGGTCTCCAGAGCAGCTGTCGCGTGACAGGGCCATCCTCTCGTTACGCTGCAGCCCGCTCTCATCAGGTGTTGCTGTGGGTGTTGCTGAGGGAGTGTCCCAGTAGCCCTCATCACTAAGTGGCTCTTTTTCGCCAGGGGATGTGGGAAGACGGCCATGTGTGTGAGGGAGAGGGGGTTTAGCTGCCCGACTTCCTGCCCCGCCAACTACTGGAATCTTACTGAGTCCCAATGCCTTCACCTGGGGTACCTTTCGGTCTGCACTCCTGGGGGCTGAGGGCAGGTGGCTGCTCATAAGGCCAGAGGTGGCACGTGGGGGATAAGTGGAAGTGGGGGTGGAACAGGGAGGTTGGTGCAATCGGGGCAAAGCAGGGGAGTTGTCACCTGTAGAGGGCAGCATGTGCCAGAGCCCCTGCATGTCTGCATCGTCCACTCCTTCTGGACTCGCCATTTCTTCCCCTCCACCCATGTAGGCCACTACACCACTACCGGAAGGGTGCTGCTGCGGTGGAGGCGGTGCCCGGGCCCGGGCTGGGAGGGAGGAAGGCACTGAGCTTGTGGAAACAGAAAACATGGGCTGTGTCAGCTGGGAAGGTAGAGAGGTTTTGGTTGGGGAGCCACGAGTCATGGCACTGGTGATACCAACAGCTCTGACAGCACTCGCTCCCACACTCCCCCCTCCTCCCCCACTGCTGCTGCTGCTGGTGCCACTGCCCCCATTACCCACTGGCCCCTCCTCGTCTGCGTCAGCAATAATGTCACCGCAGCCTGTCAGTGAATCAAAGCTCTTAAGGGATGTGACGTCAGTGAAGAGGAGAGAGCAGAGGCGATCCACCGAGGGCTCCGAAGGTGGGTCGCCCGTGCTGCAGCGATCCAAAGGGGGCGTAGCGAGGGAGGGAGTGAGGCTGGAAATTGAAGCTTTGGCTTTTTGGATGGGAGGGCGCAGTGGCGAGTCAGTGGGAGTGTAAGGAAAGGGGGAGTCTGGCTCACCAGATGGCCCTGGCATGGCAACACAGTGTGGGGGTGTCATGGTAGCACTAGTAGAGGGAGTCTCTAGGTTAGGTTCTGTCTCTGCATTCCCACAATCCTCTTGGTGATGATGCGGAGGGGGTTCAAGAGTGAGCGTAATATCCTTTACCTTTCCAGAGTCAGCAACATCCCCATCCTTCTCCCTCTTCCTCTCCACCTCCTCCCCCTCTCCCTCGTTTGTTTTTTCCTTGCGTCTCCATCGCATGCTGCTGAAAAAGCCCTTTAGGCCCCTCCCTCTCCGGACAAGCCCCGCCCCTCCATTTTCACTAGACCTAAAACTCCCACGTCGGAGTAGAGAGAAGAAACTCAGCGATTTGCTGAGAGACCTCACCGGTCCCGCCTCCAGGCTGGCAGGCCCCTCCCCTCTCCGTCCATCAGCATCGTTGTTCGAGCCCGTTAGTCCATCGTGGGTTTTGCTTCTAACGAGTTCCACTGACGCCGCTGAGCTGTTTCCATTCAAAGAATTCCCATTGTCAGAATTCACGTTGTTCCCACTGTTTGTAGCCCCTTTGTTCCTGAAGGAGAAGAAGCTAGCCATTCCCGAGCCAGTGCGCCGCTTTCCGAAGAGTTTGAAGGCAGCTTTGTTGATCTTCCCTGTGGGCTGGGGGTCACACTGAGGGGCCACAGGAGGCTCCACACACTCCGACTGCACCTCCATTATCTCGCACTCTTTCGCTCCCACTCTATGGTCTCCCTCAAGCTCTCGAGTTGCCTTTCTGTCCTCTCTCTCTCTCTCTCTAGCCACACATACACTCACCCCCTCTCTCTCTCTCTCTCTACACCCTGCTGTCTGGTGCTCTTTCACTCCCACTCTGACTTGCTCTAACGCCTGCCTGCTGGTTTTCTCTCTCAGCCTCCCTCCCTCCCCTCCCCTCCACTCCCCTCCCTCTCTTTCTCTCTCTCTCTCTCTGTCTCTCTCTGTCTCTCTCTCACAGGCACACACACACATGCTGGGAGCTGCTCCTTACTGTATCCATGGCAACTGGGTGGGCTAAGCAGCTTTCGTCAACGTTGGCGGGGCGCCAGAGTCTGTCCTCCACTCCCTCCCCCATCCTCTTCCTCCTCTCTTCCTCTACCTTCCCTGTCACCAGTGCACTGTTTGCGCTCTTCTTTTGACTGTTCATCAATTTATAAGCCCTAAATACACTGACTCCATCCCTGTGTGTGTGTGTGTGTGTGTGTGTGTGTGTGTGTGTCTGTACTGTACATGTGTCAGTGTGCTTGGCAAATAAGTAGAGATAAACACCCAATGATGAATTATGATGGATTAGACATGACTTCCATATGTTAATGTGAGCTTTCTCAGTGAGTCACAAGACTGAGTGGACTGGCTAATTATAAAGACTGCGTGCATACTTCTTTGGATTTAATGTTGTTTACACATGTCTGGGGAACATGAGCGATGGAGGTGGGGAAAATCTAACAAGTGAAAGACTTAATGGCACTAGATTCACATCTCAGTGTTTTGAATAATGTTTTTCTAAGATGTGTCTTACTGTGTAATCCTGTGAGGTACCTCATATCAAAGCTTCGTGCAAACAGTAGCTTGACATTACAAATTTATCATTACTTACTTCACCCAGCCCTGTGTGTGGCTGTGTGTGTGTGTGAGCGTGCAAAAGTTCAAAGAAAACAAAAATACCACTAAACATGTCAGAAGCCTGAATTAGAGGACGCAAATACACAACGTGCTGATCAACAGTTTTGTGAGACACACACACACACACACACACACACAGCTCAGACATGCCTCCAATACAGTTTGGGCCAGACATATAGGCCATATGGCCTCAAGCCCTCTTCCATATGGACACACAGGACCAGGTGTCTGAGAGCTATGACAACACATCTAACTGTCATCCTATCATCCAACGTGTGTGTGTGTGTGTGTGTGTGTGTGTGTGTGTGTGTGTGTGTGTGTGTGTGTGTGTGTGTGTGTGTATGTGTGTGTGCGTGTGTCTAATCACACATGTAATCAACAATTCAATCTTTCTTTTCAGATTAGCTATACTGTTAGCACCTACCTTGGCAACCAGCAGAGTTTCTGTAGGCATTTAGAAACAATTAACTGTTCACTAACTGGAGGAAAAAGCTGTGTATAGCGGCATCTCAACTTGTTGCCTTATTGTTCTGATTCTCTTAAATATACACAAGACACATATATAAAATGGTTCAAAGTATTACAATGTGTTGATGTACAAATGATGATGTAAATGTGGAAGAACAAACTGAGATTTAACATAGGTGCTCCCCATCTCTCCTGCTGAGCCACTGTTTTGGAGGCATCTCTCAAAAATATGTCATCCCCGCCTGCGGTGGATTCACCCAGAGTTCCTCTTACTCCGTGCTCAGCGTGATCCGCTGCGAGTGCTCTTTTTGCTGCCTATTCTATCCTCCCAACCCCCCATGAATCTCCCAGATACCCCGACCCACTTACCAACCTCCTCTACCCTCCTTCCTCCCCTCCCCTGCTTCTTTTCTCTCTCCTCCTCCTCCTCCTCAGTCTCCTCAGTTGCTGTTGGCAGAGGCTCTCCTCTTCCAGCCCACTGCTATCAAACAATGTCTGCATTCATCCGCCTAAGGCAACTCACACACACCCCCACAGATCCACAGACATGCTCATACCCACACAAACACATTTTGAGGGCTTCCCCAGAGTGAGGCACTGAAGCATATCTTCCTTATGCTCTCCCCCAATAAGAAAGATAATCTGCCCGCTCAGCCCACAAGTCAGTCACCCAGCCTGTCTGCCTGTCAGCCAAGTCAGTCACCCAGTGTGCTTGTTTTCAGGTACATCAGACACTCGTGCAGAATGCCCTACAGCTATGCTAGCAGGTTAGCTGGCTGTCGGATGGACTTGAAGCTGACTCTGAGCAGCAGATGGCTGGCTGTGAGTGGAGACTGATGAGCGGGCTCAGTTATCACATGATGAGACAAAGGATTTTGCTGAGTTGTTAGGATGGAAATGCACATCGTTATGCAGCTTAAATCATTACTACTGGTATGCAATATTCTTATATTCTGTAATCCAGACCATTAGTCGTGTTTTTGGCAGCCTGTAGCAGCCCTCACAAGCTATTTTTCAGTGCTGAACCAGGTTGGATTTGGCAGGAAAGCAACAGGGTTTAGTGGATAATACCTTATGCCTATACAAAAAGTAATAAAGAGCATGCTTTGACACTAATTTCACATTTTGAGGTAGCACATTCTGAGGTAAATATAAGGCTTAACTATCACAAAAATGAAGCCATAACAAGAACTGTGATCCTCAAGCTTATTATGGATATATTCTGGGTGGCTTTGCTTAGTTTGGTGTTTGCAAAATGCAACATGTGCTTTCCTCAGAACCTAATGATTAATTTATCCCTCCATTTGCTGCGAATAAGAAGATAGACACATGCACACATGCGACAGAAGAAGCACACACCCTATTATCTTTACACCCCCCACCCCCCATCTGTCTAAATAGGGTTCCCATTTCAGCCCCCTGAGTGAAGCTCGGCACTAAGTGGGACAGTTAGAGGACGTTTTCTCTCTCTGCTTCTCTTTCTAACTTGCTGTGTTTTCTTATAACATGGCTTGTGTTCGTATTCCTTTGCACTATGCCTGCATGTGGCCGGTGAATGTGCTTTTAATCTTTCAGCGCTCTGGACGCGTGGAGCTATGTCAAAAGCACATGGATGTGTACAGTATGTGTGTATGGGAGCGGGAATGCATGAAAGGATGGTTGGATATGCAATCAGATAACATGGTAAGCATGTACAAAAATAGCACATCAGAGATCTTCCTGACATGGTGACGGAGTGATCATTGGAGCTTAGTTGCCATACAATTGAAACAACCCATTGTAACATGCCCATTTGTGTTTCTGCTTGGAAACATTTTCCAGACATGCAAATCATTTCTAGGGAAAGGAAATGCATTTGCCTATTGCATACCTACCTATCTAGTATGCTAAATTCAGTAGATTGACTATCTCTGCAACACAATGGATAATGGCCGTAACCAAAGACGACATTATTACTGCTTAAAGTGACTATGAGGAAGTGACTACGAAGAAGCATCAACGAATTTGCTAACTGATCAATGAACGTACAAATATATTTATACATTTTTTGAAGTGAAACGTTTGATGGCACAGATACCGGCTAAACTTTAAACTAAGCATTATAAGTCCTGTTTTTGCCTAGAAAATGCTCTGTGCGCATATAAAAACAGGGAAAATTAGCTTCTTGTTTTGTGTTCTACCCATCTGTAAAGGAACGCATGAACGCAGTATGTCAGTAATTACAGACACGAAACGAGGCATACATTTCAATGTCTTCATATCACTATCATCCCGCTTTAATTATCTGACCATCCTTTGTACACATTGACACATTAGCAGGTACAGGACTAGATTAACATGCAGATAACAGGCACTTATACAGGGTTTGGAGACGGGCGTGGAAGCTCCAGTGAGGAGAATGAAATGTTTGCGTATCAGATGGGAGTGGCAGGATCAGGAATGGAAGCAGAGAAGTCCGGGGACACCTGGCGGACAGGTGAGGACAGTTCTGAAGGGGTTGGGTAGGGGGATGTGGTTAAAGGGTGCGACAGAGATGCATAAATTACTAACCTCAACAATACTCATATAGTAATTTAAACTAACTGGGCTTTAGCCACAGATATGATCTGCATCAACCTTAAGACAGCAGTGTGGTAGCAATAGCCTCTCTGATCTCAATTTAATTAAGATCGGGTGAGCGTGTCAAGGATGATCAAGAACAATAAAATCCAAAATAAGTATCCATACTTTAGTTGTAGTGTAATTTGCCAGTACTGTAATGTGTATTGACATTGAAATACCATGCAAATGTACACACTGAAGGTATTTAAAAGACTTAAAATGCAAACAAGGCAGGACAGGTGCGGCTGCTTGTCCATGGTTGGTGAGTTGTGCTTCACAAACAAACCCACCCTGTTCTGACACCACTTAACAGGAACAGATTACGCACACGCTCACGCACAACACACATTCATCATCACTATAGGGGTCCTGTTGGTCAGGTTGGTTCAGGACAGAGGGTCTCCCAGCACCAGATTAAACTAAGCTACAGTGTGTGTGTGTGTGTGTGTGTCAGTGGACATGTTCATGTTGTGTATGTGGGTGTAAAGTATTAAAACCCCCAGGATTACCCCCTGTGCTCTTTTGTTACTTTAGTAATCAACAGGGAGTATTACTAACTTTAATTAAGCTGTCTAAGCACAGACTCCCCCAACACTTTAACATCCCAAAGGCTGTAAACAACATCTTTATGAGTATCTTTAATGTTTTTCCTATAGGCCACCCCATCTAAACTTTTATTACATGATAAATTCATGTATTATTAGTACTGATAATCAGAATAACTGGCTATAACTGATATGTTTATTCTGGCTGCACAGGTTGCTGACCTTTTTTGCAGCAGACAGTTCGACTCATCATAGCATGAAAAGCCCATGTGTGGTTGATGATATTAATGATGGCTCTGTTCCATTTAGGTATACCTATTCCAGGGTCCTGGGGCCCTTATGAGGCGACAGAAACTTCCTAAATCTGAAACCCTATCTCTGTTTAGGATGACAGGCAGGGAGTCATGAGTAAGGAGGATATAGACCCTGTTCTAAAATGGCAGCACCACCGTCGCTAGGTCCTCATGGCAATGACAATGAAGATGGGGAACGACATGAACACAGAAATGCAACTCAAACGGTAACTGACTGAGAAGCTAACACTGTTGTCTGCCTGTTGAAGAATCAATCAATCAATCAATCTTTATTTGTATAGCGCCAACTCACAACAAAAGTCATCTCATTACACTTTCCAAATTCAGCAGGTCTATACCATTCTCCTTGATTTATTTATTTACAGAGACTCAACATTTACCCCATGAGCAAGCACTCGTTGACAGTGCCAAGAAAAAACTCCCTTTTAACAGAAGACAGAAACCTTGGAGCAGAACCAGACTCAATCCGGTCAACGTCAAGCTAACACTGACGTTTGTCTATGAGCTCTATCAGCCAAATCAATTTTATTTATTTATTTATAGCCCAAATTACAATCACATTGCCTCAGTGGGTTTTACAATGTGTACAGCGAGCGACATCCTCTGTCCTTAGACCATTACCTCGATAGCTATACAGAAATAGCTATAAAAGATGGCAAAGTAACGCTACGTTTCTGCAAAACCCCAGATAAGTTTAAACTTATGTTTCTTTATGTTTCAACTTTATGTTTTTTTAGGTTCAATTTTCAATGTTTCTGTTGTCACAGAGCTGTGCTTACGCTCTAGTTAGGTTTACACAAAAAAACACTTTAATTAGGGTTTGGAAAAATAATGTTTTGGCTTAAAAGACCTGTTTTGGTCGCCACAAAGAGGGCTGGAGATCTCCTGAGGTCACGTTAAAAACAGCTGCTTTTGTCAACACAACACAAACACAAACATGGGTGCAGATGGCCTGACTTCCTGTCAGAAATATGCCTGGTTATCCATTTTCTGTTGCCACACACGGCTAGAAATTGTCCTGAGGTCTCCTTAATGGTGTTGAAACGCAAGCTCAAAAACGTATTGTGAATGTGATATATGTGACATGTTTTGTGAACATGTGAAAATGATACGTAGCCTATGACATGTACGAATTTGAATGTATCTGTGGTCTGCAGAAATGTTAACAGCAAACATTTTATCCTGGAGACTGGGCTGCGTCTCGCGCCTACATTCTAAACAAACATATACCGTAGGCCCTACGGGTATGACAGGACCAGCGCAGGTTAAATAATTGTTTACACAATTGTTTCTTAAGAACTGCCTCTTAATAGGAAGATAGGAGAAGTGGTTAGGAAATTCCCCTGTAAGGCCCCAGGTTTGTGTACTGGCTGATGGCTCAATACTGGCTCACTAGGACACGAAAATGGAACAGAGCACTCATTAATGTTTTCAATTTCTGCCAAGATTAAGGTCTATAATTACTCCATGTGCATGCCACAGACTAAATATAGAGCAATTTACCATGGCTATATTTCAAACTGTTAAAAAAACAACCATATATGTGACAAGTGATAGAGAGAGGCAGTAATGAATTACACGAGTGAGTAAATAGAGAAGTGCAGTAATGCTGTTGACATATTGTAGTCTACATAATGCCTGGTCCAAAACATTGCACCAATACCACAATTATCTGTCTTATCAGTGTGACACAAAAACAATTATGCTGCTGTCATTGGGAGAGAGAAAGTTGGACACAAACCTATTTTACCCCACAGACATGGGCACATACAACCTGCATGCGCACCATCTACATATCCCCTTCATGTATACAGTTTGCATATTCATGCGGATGTCCTGTGTGTGTGTACAGACCATTTGCATGAGTACTGGACATGTTTATGTTGAGTGCGAGTACAGCATTCCCCCCTTGTCCTCAGCAGTGTTCTCCTGGCATGGCGTGCAGTACTCATCTGAATGATTCAGAGCCCTAGGAGAGCCTGCAGCAGCTTGTCTCTGGAAGAGACCTCTCAATGTTTAATGTGAGGTAACGTGCACAAGTAGGCTGCAGGAAGAGAGGAGTGTGTTAGCGGTGCATTAATCTGATTCACCGCTTAGTCGACATTCAAAATAGAGAGGATGTGCCTCTTACAGTAAAAGCTATAAATGTTGCGCTTTGATTGGTAATCTGACGTTGCAACTTCAATCCACTGATCAATACTAGAAAATGACAGCTGTTAAAGGAACTCAATCAACACTGTAGCTTGTTTCTGGTTGGAATAAGGCATAATAAACCCTTTATAGCACACTGAATTCACCAAACTAATGCATATAAATGGCTAATCACTGCAAAAGGGCTGGTAAAATTAGAACTTGGAGAAGCCTTTAGATAGAATAAGAGAGTTAATGATGAATGAAAACTGTGTGGCTATTCTATGCACCATTTATTTCTCTTAATGTAATGAGTGTGGAGCTTTGGAGAAAGCTGACACAGCTGATGTATACACGTCACACAGCACTGCCAGTCTATCTTTATTCTGAGCTGTTGTTCCCGCCCATAGACTCCGATTTGTCTGATGCCAATGGTCACTTGTTTGACTTCTGAGTGAACGTGTGTGTAAGCACAAAACTCCATTTATTCTACAAAATGCGAGGATGGTGAGGAGAGCGGTGTTAGAGAGGAACTAGTCCACTGCTAATGCTGCTAGCACCAATTCCATAAAGTATTTAGAGGCACACGGGCTGGAGAAAAGTGCCTGCTGCTGTGAAGTTGTGCTTTGATTGTCATGCAAAGCAGCGAGCAAAGAAAATGAATGTAAACTGTCATCAATCTGCATAGACGCATGCATCACTCATTCACTCCAATCCTGCAGGTTTTACATGTTGTTCTTCTGCAGGCATCTGATGAAGGAAGATGTCAGCTTGTACAGAAACTCCAATCCAATGAAGATCAAATCCTTTCTGAGCAAAGTTACAACCTCAGTCTGGAATTATTAACACAGATAAAAGCTGAGCCAAAACATACCGTCTGGCTCAAAAATAAATGTTAACGTCTGGCCTAAATTAAACATGCCACATCCCCATGGCAGTAACCCTAACCCAGTTAAATTATGGGTGTATAAAAATGTCTTGCTCCAAGACGCGGTGACAACAAAAAGAACACAAAGAAAGAAAGACATCCCGATACTCCTTTCTACAAAGAGTCTTTAAAGATATACGTATTTCAGATACTTCAACACCCAGTGTTAGCTGCTATAGTAAGTTCTGTTTGTTTTAATAGTCTGATATACTGATAGTCTCTTCTTGTTAAATTCCCTCAGCAGTCATGTCTTACATTTGACAGTACTCTGAGAACCAGACCCATTGACTTCAGACATCTTTTTGCCCACGGTGTATCTGTGACACTGACCCCTGATCAGGGTCAGCTGTCATATACAATAAATCATTGACATGGCACACAGACATGTCCAATAGGATTTGGGATCGATGCACGTTAGCGAGTCAGATTATCCAATCAATGTGAGATGAAAAATGAGGGCGACCGTTGACAGCTGAACCCATTCAGGGTCTGAACGTCACAGCCCATTTGTCCATAGTCCCAGTAATAGTTACATAAATAAGTGAAATGTCCAGAGATGACTTAAAAAACCAATCAAAACTGTGTTCGGTCAGATGCAGTTAGAAGCGCAGCCAGTAATTTCCAGCGCTAGATTATCTTTAATGATAATCACATTGGAGTAAAATCAGCTCAGGTCACCAGAACATTCAGATTAGGCTGGATTCAAAGCTTTAGATGAGATGAAATATTTCTGGTGCCAGAAAATGTGATTTCCTGTTGGTTTTCATGCTCTGAAATAGGACAATTTGTCAAGAATATCAAGGCCGTGGGTTTTAAAAATTGACTATATACAAAGTAAGTAAAACGGAACAAACTAGGAGACTCAGTTTTTTTGGGATGAATTTATTTTCTTATCCTATTCATTAATTCTTTATAGTGCTTTTCGACATTCATAAAAAAACAAGCTTTTCGCCTATAGGTGCAGTATATGACATAATAACGAGGCTTTCCATTGAGATTTAGACTATACAGACATACGACTCCATCCACTCCACCATTGCGTAATCAGCATGTTATCACACACAGAATGACAGCTTCCTTGACACGCACGCACTTTCAGTAAGCCCTCTCACTCAGTATCCCACAATCCCCCTGTTTGATCTCAGCAGGTCATGCGTGCCACCCCAAACTCCAGACTGACAACAGCTGGCTCCTCTTTGGCCAGCTCGCTGTTGTATGTCCCTTCGAGCTCTCCGTAGCTCTGCTTCCTGCTCTCAGTGCCGCTGCTGCCCTCTACTGTCCGCTCTGTGTCGGTGCTCTCTGTGGCCTCCTCGCCCACCTCCTCCTGCTCGTCCTCCTCCTGCTGTCGCTGCACTTCTTTGGGGTTGATGGGCGCCCCAAGGATGAGGGAGTCGGGTCGTGGTGGGAGGGCGCTGGAGTTGGACCGCTGATCTCTGGTGGGAGGAGGCGCAGGGGGGTCTGAGGTCGTGACGGGGGTCACACCGAGTTGTTGGAGCCGCTGGGCAGGGAGGGCGGAACGAGACAATGAGAATGACTTTTTCGCAAGGTGAGCTGCAGTGTATAAAATATAATGTGATGACGTGATATTCGATGTTAAAGTTATTGTTTAAATATTAAAAATGTTTAAGATTAATATGTATATTCTGAGATGGCACTGCATGTTAGATTTTATGTGTATCCACCAAAATGTTTTGGGAAATTAAAGCAATTGAAAGCATCTGTTTACAATTATTTTATCTCAAGACAACAATATTCATCATAACAAGATGATTACCTTGTTATCTCAAAATAATGGCAGCCTTTTTTCTCCACAATTTGTTTCCTCAATATCACGAGGCAAAAACAACTGCTAATCCACAAGATACTCAACTCCAGATAATGAGATTAAAAGAAATTACAAACATGGCTGCTCTTGGCTAATGTAGAAATGGGATTTTATTAACTAAAGTTAAAAAAAGAGAGAAGTGTGTATATCCACACTAAACGTATAGAACAAGAAAATAAACTCAAGGCTTTTCACGCTGTGACCCAGGGTTAACTCAGCCCAGTGCTATACAATTCACACCACATTTCTATTAGCCCTGGGTTGTAATGATCATTGCTTACTTTAGCCCCAGGGCACCATTAAGCCCTGCATTGAGCTGATTTTTCAGTGCACAACCGACAAACTTGGGGCTAGTCCTGCTTTGTTAAAGTTAAAATCTACCATCATGAAGGCTATAATGTACAGTTTTTTGTGAAACTGTTAGTGAGATGTTGATCTTTTTAGAGGGTGTACTTTGCAGTGCTGTTGAATCATACTGCATTTTATTGACAGGTCTCTCTATTATTTTGTGCACCCATTTATATCAATATGGGTACACTAAATCCAGTGTCCTGACAACAAGGGGGCTCTATAGAGAGAATTAGTTTGTTTGTCCACTCACGCTCTCCAGTGCCTGCAGTGTGCTCTCTTCCTTGCGGCTGTTCTCTCTCAGAGTCAGGATGGTTTTGAGGATCGACTGGCGTGGGTGCATGGACCGATCAAACTGGTGGTACATATTCCTCCAGAACCTGGGAAACACAAGTGCAAACAAACACACGGATAAGATTCCAGTGAGGGAAACATCGGAGATGCTTTGCTTCACTGAGATTAAGATTCCTTACAGATTCAAGTAAAGCACTATAAATATGTAACAGCAGGGAGGTGAGGAAAGCTGTACTGACTTGAAATTGTAGGGCAGAGTGGAAGGCGCCAGCACAGGGTGCGCTTCAGAGTACGCAGGGCTGTAGAACGGATTCAAGTAGTTCTGTCTTTCGCTCATTAGAAATGCCCACAGAGAGTGAGTCCGCTCTCTCAGCCTGGAACACAAAACGGCAGTCATGACGCACACACTTCAACACAGTCCAATGGGGTCATTGTTGAGGTCGTCAAAAGCATAATTAATTTGGCTTTCACACACAAACGCTCACAGCACAGTCATAAATGTCTCACGGGTCACAATTAGTTCTTTGTATGTTTTATTGATTTTGTTCATTCTTCCAGTGTTGATATAGATAAGAGAACTACAGTCAGTAGAGTTATTGAAAGCATTGTTTGCAGCCTTTTCTTCACTGGTTCACATGCTGACTAGTTTTTTGTTTTCAAAAGTGCCCTATGTGGGTGTGAAGTGGTTGCTTTGCAGTAGGTCATGTGACCGAAGAGTGCGAGTGAGATATGGTGTGTTTGTCAGACCTGGGTCATTTACAATTTACGCGTGTGTGTATCTGACTCACTGCAACTCCTCTCTCTGTCTCTGATTGTTGCCGAGGAAGTTTCCATACTGACAGGAATGGACGTGTTCATGGATCTGCAGCAGGAACCACTCGCTGAACTCAAATGCCTGCGGAGACGATTATCGTTAAATAAATACAATAAAGCATTTCCTGCCAAAGAAGACGCACCGGTCTGTGTAAATACGACACACGTGTCACTTAGCTCACACACCTGTGGGAACTGCTCGGTCAACTGCCAGACACACTCCAGGAACTGAGTGAAGATAGGCGACACCTCCTTTGGATCCCCGTCCAACTGGTCACACCTATGAGTACCAACCAAATAACAGTGACGTCATTATTTAACTTACTATAAAAAACTTACAAAATTGTTTAAACAGTACATAGTCATAAAGCTACTCTATTGGTAGCCCTTGAGCCACATCCGGCCCGGAAGCAACCTCTGAGTGTCCTGGCATACGTCATCACACACTCATATCATATAACTCATCTGACTGCATCCAGAAGACATTAAAACTTGATTTTGTGCTGGATGTACAGAAAGGGCTTGTGTCACAAATCAACATTTTCTCATATGTCGCAGTTCCGACCACACTTAGTACCTTCTCAAAACATCTGCCTATGAACAGTCACAAGTACTCTAGTACTCTACTAAAAATATGTCTTCGTCAGCCCTGAAACTTAGACTTTTTTTGAAACTTTAACTTTTATGTCCTATGGGGGGGCAATTTTTGGTACAGCACAGAAATACACATTGAAATACAAATCAGAAAGACAAAAACAATGGCAGCCTATGATCGTCTGTAACAGCCATCATCAATGTCGTCACAGTGCAGGCAGACATTGTCAAGTGCATGTCAACATTTATCTCAAAAGTGTGATAAAATGAGTTCACATCCCTGTGAAACAGTAAAACTGAAAGTAATAGGTGTGTTGTGGTAATTAAAGACTATAATATTTGGAGGCACTGCATTGACAAACTGTCTGGATACACTTTCCTGAGGGATCACTGCAGATGGACTCTAAAGTGCAGAATCTGATTGCATTTGTGTTCATTTGTCATTTCCAAAAGCTTAAAAGCTCAAATATGCTGCTGGAAATGTCTGGGTCATCTACCGTACAGTTCCTGGTCATAACTGAAAAGCCCATATTATCATGAAATGTAAACCTCACACTGAATAAATCTCAAGGCTTAATTGATGAAGTTGCATCCTCACCTGTCGGCAAACTTGTGGCCAAAGGAGATCCAGTCTTTCTCTATCAGTACCTAGAGGACAAATGTGAGGAAAGAGCAAGTTTATCCTACTTATCAGATCTTTAGTCCTTCTTTTAACTTGTGCCAAACTGTGTGTTTGTGTGTGTGTGTTTAAGGTTGGTACCATGAAACCCTTGATGGTGCGATAGTAAGGATCCATAAGCAGAGACCCCAGTGAGCAGACTTGGGCTGTTCTGTCCCATCCGTCTGAACAATGAACCAACACGCTGGCTCCTTCCACTGTTACTGCCTGGGGAATAAATGTGCAATTAAATGCATTTTCAGAGAAAACATAAATCAAGGAGCAGGAAAGGGCAAAAATGTTACCTTGGTGAGAAAGATGGCTGCGTCTACAACAGCTTTGATATGCCGCAGCCAGCCACTGCTCTCCAGGCCGACCAGGTAGTCACTCATGGAAAGAGAGCGAGTCCCAATCACTGACAGACACATACACATACAGAAATTAATTTCCGATTGACAATTTCATGATGTTTGTTTGTGTCCTGGTGGGTGCAGCAATATTTGTTTTACCTTCTAGCAGTTTCTGCAGGCTGGTTCTCATTACGTGGATGTTTTCAATGCCGACAAACTGGAAGCGGATGTTGGAGTAGTTGTCCTCGTTCTCGTAACCTTTACCTGCTGCTCGGTTAGCTAGCGCATTCAACTGCAGGACAGAAAAAAACAGATAAAAACAAAGTCATTGCCAAGTCTCCTGCTAACGCTGTTTTCAAACTGCGATTGTGTAATGTTGAACATGTAGCATATTTTAGGCTGTTACCTTCGGCCTGGTATCCATGACGTAAACGAATCGGCTGTTGTGATTAGCCTTGCTGATGGCCTGCAGCATGCTCTCATCCTCCAAGCATCGCGCGCTGAACCCAGAGAGAGGCTGACTGCATCGACACACTGCTGCCTGTCAGTGAACACAGTTACAAAAAACCAAAATGCTAAATTATCAACTTAAACTGCAACATTTGACACCTTTCTTTCTCCCCTTTATAAACACCTATAATTCAAATACAGCTCCCATGAATCTGCCAAAGCTGAAAACCTTGTTTATTGTTTAATCTTCCAAAAAATGCTATTAAAGCGTTAAAATTTCAATAGCTATTTATTAGCCATTTTACTTTTAAGCTTGGATCATGGACAGAAAACACAAGTATCTTGCTTCAGCTTTCCAGTCCTTTCTAGATAATTGATAATGACTAAGCTTTTTTGTGGTACAGTATATAGACTGTGCCCAGAGGAAGTCACTGTGCCAAAAACACATTGATTGAAGAGTGCCGACAGTACATTTTGCCAAGTCACTGTTAAGAGTCTGGTTTGTCCAAGCTGACACATGAAAGGAAGTCTAGGGTAATGTGGGACAGGAAGTGGGCAGGGCTTCTGCTCTCTAATCTAGCTATTTTACTGAAAAAGATCAGAAAACAAAATATGCATGTGTAGGTTTGTGTGTGTTAAATATGATTTTTTTTCCCCCCAGTTTTTGTTCAATATAGTCCAATGATAGCGACGCCTGTTCATCAGTCCCATGTAACAAAATCTTATAACAACAACACTTCTTGACAACTACTGTCCAAATTTCCCTGTAATTTCATTGGACGCAACAGTTATTCCTAATAATTTTAGTTCATTTATGACCAATGAAAGGTCAAAATTTCCATCTGCACACAAGAAATATGAACATTTATGAGCACATTTCCTGAAACATGTCGACCACATACATGTACACCATAGTACATTAAAACGATGGCCTTTCCTCTAGCACCACCGTGTGGTAATACGACTTTTAAAAAATGTTTTTTCTTTAAACAATTTTGTGTTGTGGGTGTAATGTCAAGTACATAAAAGCTCCCACTAAGGACTTCTTATTGGGCTTTTGAATTCTATTTTATTTGTCTTTACTGAACTATTTGTTCCGTCTATTGTAATTGCAAGCCTCTTGTTTTTCTGACAGTTGTGCGTTGCAAAAAAATTACACAAACTCATGTATCTTTACTGAAGGAAACTTACAAAGCGTTGCTTAATTTCACAACAAAAAAGTGTATTAAAACTGCCATGTATTAAAACTCATACACATGAATGCCACTGCTTCCCATAACAGCAGCACTTCTGTTACTGAGGGTAAATATCCTATGTTATACTAACATTAAAGTCATGCAGGCAGGCTTTGAAAATTTTAGCTTAGCAAAAGAAGACCTAAATCAAAACAATTCTACAACAATTACGCTCTCATTTCATAATTTCAAACACTTTCCAAACTATAAATGTATAAAAAGAAACTTGTGGGAAATACTTTGCACAGCATGGTAAAATGGTACGTACTCATACAGTACTGTGTACAAGTTGCCACAGTTTATTACAGTACCTTCTTTTCTTGGTAGAAGTATGTGAGTACGGGAAAGCGTCCTTTGCTTCTGAACTTGGAGCTCCCCACAATAATGGGCTTACTGGCCGTGATGGGAACATACAGGTCTCGTGGATATGTCTCACAGATCTAGAAAACCAAACACAAACATACACACAAAGATATTTGTAATCAGATGTCTCCTGGTTTGTGAGCAGCAGTGTTCAGCATGACCTACGATCACTTCTTAAAAGTAGGTGTCACCTTTCTTTAGAGTTAAATGTACCACTATTGATTTTAGAGTTGGAGCTAATATTCAACACTTGTGGTAAGAGTAAAGCTCCAGCGCCCTCCTCTGGACTTTGAGCAAAGCTTTTAATAATGTGTGGTAACGTCCCACTGGTTCCTCCACAACCCTGCATTAACTGATTTCCTAAGATACCACCACACCCTCAGTCAAAGCCAGTTTATTACAATATAGGGCTCCGTTGCGTCATATGTGATCAGGCCCGGCCTGGACAATGATTGCACAAAAGACAATAAAAATATAGTTGATATAAAAAAAAAAGACAACCAAACTATATGCATGGCTTTATTGCTCATGGAATGTCAAAAAACTGCCGACTCCTTTTTTTCTTTGTAGCAGGTGGAGTTTATGGCACACAGAGACAGTGCCAAGGTTCAACAACAGTCAGCAAGTCCTGCTTTAACTGGGCAGTGCTCGCTGACCAACACTTTTGAGCATCTTCTGTTTTTACAATTTTACTCTTTTACTTAAGTTTTATATCATGGCTTCCTGTACATGGACACTATATCCCATGGTGTTTATAGGAGCTGAAATTATAAATTATGATAATAATATAACATTTAAAAATTATAGATTCTAAAAAAGTTTGTCCAGCTCCTCCAACCTTGCCTCAACTCAGCGATTGAGATCAGAGCTGCCACACAGTCAGACAAAACATCTGACTGTCAATGCGTTTGTTCTTTACCCTTCTCAGAAGTACCAGTAATAGACAAAAGATCCTCCTCTTGAGGAATTCCCTCCAGCAGGTTTTCTCAATTTGGCACTTCTGATGGAAAACACTTACAAAACACAGCTAAATGTCTACCTTGTAGTCTCTGTTGACGTCGGTGAGCTGCCACTGGTCGCAGGGGACGCCCATCCTCTCAAACTCAGCCCCCAGGTCGATGAGCTGCCATCCTTCCTCTCTCTGTTGGTCGTTCTGTTTGGGGTTGTAGGAGAACGCGTAGAGCTCCTCATAGGATACTGCAAAAAGGAGAGGAGAGCTTTAACAAAACACAGACTAATATGAAAACACATCATGTGCTTGTATATCAAATAATGAATGTGTGTAAAGAAAGAAAAACAAAAAGAGGTAGGGGCAAGAAAACTGAGGTGGATACATGTGAACGGACACATCTTCACACTTAAACCCACCAGGCCGTAGAAGACGCAGCAGCGAGCTGTAAATGTCGTGGCAATCTCTTTCCCTCTGTACTACAAAATGAACCAGCCTGAAGTTGCGACACTGGATGACCAGAGGACAACCTGTGGTGGTCAGGGAGAGCTTCTCCACAGACGCTATGTGGTGGTGTAAAATCTGCAGGGGAGGAGAGAAATAAAGGAGAAAAACAGAGAGAGGTTGTGATTATCGTCCGTGAGCTGCTTGAGATCGGATTTTGTTTCTATTTTTCTTGCAATTACAAGAAAAAAAGTAAGCAAACACAAACTAATTATTGAACCATTACAGGAGTAAACAGCTATAAAAATTATCATATGCAAAAAAAAAATCCCTGGATACATCTACTATGGCAAATGAAGCTCCTGTTAAAGTGCTCTAAATGAATGATGAAAAAGATTTGGTGTTTTTGAAAGATTTCATGAACAAGTATTCTGAACAGAGAAAAGTTGCAAAAAGGTTTGCATTTTTAACCACATTACCACATCATCATAAACAGTTTAAATATCCTCAATTAAGTGCAGAGGGCAAAAAGGACAACTGCAGCAGCACATCACCATATTCAATAAGGGCAGTTTGAATTCCACAGGGATCTTAACCACAGGAAATCATAAAGATGCACATTCATCAGCATTGGTAATGACTAGGAAACTGACACACACATATAGTATATGCTGATCTCACCAGCTGTTGGGACAGACAGTAACTCAACTGCTGTTTAATATTTTATGAGGCACAAACAGCCTAACAAACTCCCTCTCAAACTCTCTCTCATCAGACTGATTCTAAAATGCCTCCATAAATGCAGACACATGCAGTGCACCGCACATCGCACATGCAAACAGGCATCTACACACTCAAGCAGGACCAAAATACGCGCAAAAACACACAGTGAACAATAGTACTACTGCATCTGCTCCACCACAATACGTGCAAAAACAAAGAGTACAAGTAAATGTTCCCTTTTTCCTAGCAGATGCAGCAGGAAGGATGGTGGGGAGGAGGTCATGGCCTGGGATCTGCTGCACAAAGCATTTTAAACCACGCTTTTTTCACAATGCAGACCAGCCACTGTGGCAATCGAAATACTAGAGTACTATTTTTACATTTATATAATAAAAAAAGCATAGTACTGCTGTATATACACAGATAGCAAAATATACTATCTGTAAAATATCAACAGATCTGTCTAGAGGAATTAAATAGGACGGGGTAATATGTGGAATCAGGATGCCCTGCTGACTGTTGCTGCTGGACATCCATAACCCAGTTCTCACAGTGCTACAACAGTAATCCTCTTTCAGGTAGAGGCAGAAGACACACACACAAAGACACACACACACACACACACACACACATTAAGACTAACCGGAGAGTTTGAGGCTATATAATGAGGCTTTTGAACCTCTACCCTACTTCCTCTTACCACACACAAGCTTGCACATTCTGTCCTCCAGCCCAACACACCAAAATCAAAACACACACGCTCCATCAGGTTGCAGACTTCCTTGCAGCGTTTGAGGTGATGTTTCGTTTCGGCATTGCATTAAAGCTCAAGCTTACTGTAGAACAATCCTTTACAGCCTGCATTTGCAGTTGAAACGTTCGTCTCAAAGTGTGGATCAAGAGCGCGACAAAAGATAAAACCAGCTGCAAATTCTGAGGACAAGATGCAAGTTTCTGACAGTGATGGCATGATTTGGGAAAGAACATTACACAGCATGTGTTCTCGTGTGGGAGTGCATAAACCACATATTGCAGGCTAATAAAAGTTAATTAATGGGCTAAAACAGGTCCACAATTTTCGAATGAGCATCCTAAATTACCCACAGTAATTAGTGCGGTAGTAATCTCCGCACAGTGGAAATCCTCCCATGCTGCATCGAATCTTGCACCAGTGTGCTACACAACACTCAGCATGAAAAGAGTTAGCCAAACTGCTTTTTACATATGTTCAGCAAAGAGATACCATTGGTGCATTTATTGTGGTTGCATCCATATGTAATGTACTTGGTGAAACTGTAATAAAAAACCCACTCACCCAGATCTCCTGTCCGGCAGATGTTGAGTTATTAGAGCTGCTCTCCACAAAGATGAGATGTGTGGCTGTGAGGTACAGTGTGCCATTTGTGGATTTGTTGCTGAAGCGATCCAGCAGTCGCACCTGCTCCACCTGCAAACACACACACACGCACACACACACCAGTGATAACAACATTAATCAGCTAGCACCTGGCAGTAAAGGAAACTTCTTCAACTGGGTGCAAAGTAGAACCAGAACGATATCATCGGCCGATCTTGGACTAATTAAATTAAAATAATGCAGAAAAAGATGCTTGGGCTAATTTTATTGTTTCAGTGCACTGATATAATTTTAGATAATAAACTTTAAAATATCCGGCTTACATTACATATTTCATTGTTTGGCAACCACATTTGATAGATCATTGCCAAAAATGACTGTTTATGTATATAAATAGTATCTGCCAATATATAATTGTCTGAATTCTTTTACTCCCTAATATTGGTATCGGCCAAAAAAATCCAGCATCAGTCAGGCTCTAGCGTAGAGCATAGAATGCCAAAAGAGGAAAGATAGGATTTTGCTAACAAGAAAGACACCTGTCACAAAATTACTCGAAGTGGCACTGGCTCCAGCTGGCACACCACCTAATCCTGACCACCTGGGCCTAATGTTCAGCTGCCAGTTCTGTTATAACGAGAGTCACAAATGAGTTCTGGATATAGGAAGACAGTCTAATTAGAGTATAGACTGAATAGATTCAGTTTCACCAATTACTTGGACCTCAAATCAAATGTCTATTTTTATACTACATGTATTCTGCTAAGGTGCAGCCTGAATTGTTGTAATGGTGACAACTTTGTGCGCACATTAACACCCATACTGTAGATCAGTGGATGGCAACCTTTTTGATATGAAGTGCCATTTTAAAATGTTCTTCTTTATCAGTGTACCATATTAACCTTAAGGCTAACATCAAGAACACTGCCTTCCTCACGAGGACATCCAGATCTGAGTTAAATCATCAATCTTGTGAATCAGCGATAAACGTTTCCACAAAACTCTCTTGCAGACTTTTTGCTAGTGTGCCACCGGTTAAGCTACCGCGTGTCTGAGGTTGCTGACCCCTGCTGTAGATGCTCACAGTAGAACATTTACTCAGGTCACACATTTTCACACAGGGAGAAGGTTGTGCTATCATAAAACAACAGGTTTCTAAACCTCTGGTGGTCAGAACATCCATTCATTACTCCATTTAATAAGGTTCAGCAGAAAGCCTCCAGTCCAGGATGAATGTAGTTCATGCATATTATATATCACACTTTGTATATTACCTCAGACATGACACAAATTAATAAATGACTTTATCCTTGTGTGAAATGTTTATATTTATTGAAGTGTAATTTTTTTTACACTTTTATCTATTTAGGATATTAAAATATATTGTTTTAATTCCAATGTCTGAATATTCCTAAGAATTAAACGTTCATTGCTCGTTGAAAGGGTGTATTATATTATCATTATATCAGATGCATAAAATTGTCTTAAAATAATAATAATATCGTATCAAGTTATTGTAATTATTTCTGCGACAATATGTGATCCATCAGAAGCAGTTATCCTCACAGTGGCAGGCCTAAATATTGATAAAAACACATAACAAGATCTTTCCCAACACAACAGGTATTCTAAGAAACAGAAAATACTGCTGGTGGATTTTGTATAAATTGTAACCCTGTGCAGCCTGGAGTGTGGCATTCCCCTCAAATCCCCTTTTTGGCATTAAAATCCATTAGAATAGAATAGAAGTGCTGATTACTACTACACTGTGTGGCCAAAAGGCTATCAGACTGTTGGATTTGGACAGTTTGCTGCTGTCGCTGCTAAACGTCAACTTCCATGATTCATCACACTAGCGGTTCAAGTGTTGACTCAGACATCCTCTCCGCGGTTTCCGTTTTCCTGTCGTTTAAGATATGATGAAATGATTGTCTCCCAGCAACCAGTGGGACAAGGCTCTGTCATACAGACAGACTTCTTAGCACATACCAAAAGTCGGGAGTGTGTGAGAGTTAATAAATGAGCTGGTGATGTGAATGCAAATATTTTTTGTAAACCGGAGATGCAATCTAAGCAATGCTTTAAAGTACTATAAAGACAGTATTGACCACAAAGCATGTGAGCTGCATACTGTTTCATAAGGGAATCTTTTTAAAGGAGCATCGACTTACTTCTGACACACGCTGACCAGAGTAAATACAACTCAAAATCGTATCATCCAACAAAATGCTCGCACAACAACGTTTTCATGTCGGCACCCTTTTTTATAACGCTAAGTTCAAACATGTGCTTGCGTTTTTGAAATGCAATAAAGCCCTTCTCTGCTGTTTTATTCGAGCAAACAACCGAGACGGCTTTGGGGGCCACACCCAGTCTGCATGCAATCACACCCACCTGATTCCAGCATATCTTTAATCCATAGGTAACGTTCAGTTATCATGGGGGCTTGCAAATTAGGTCACACTGCTTCAACATGATGACGAAAGCTCACGTCTCAACATAAACACTCTCACAAATACATGTACAAGAATAAAGTAGGTTTAGGCTTCATGAGCAAGTCAAGAGAAAGCCGCCTGTACCAACCACAGTGTTGTCAACATTTAGACAGTGACAGTTTTTGGGTGTGTTGCCTTTTGTACTCCAGCACACTGGCTTTGAAACAAACAATGACTGTGAAGGAAAAGTGCTGTCAGCCCTGTTAAGACGTAATCCCTCAACTTAATGTTACGAAATGTAATTTGGCCATTTAACATTAAATTAAAGTCATCACATTTAGTATGGGCTTGCAAATAATTTGCAATCAATCACTGTCTGAAGTCTACAACCCACAGTCATTTCCAGCAACTTGGTATCTCTTCTAGCAATGTTCTGCAAGGCCTGTGTTGCAGGAATCTTCAGTGGTTGCTTGTTTGGGTGTTTTTGCCTTCAGTTTGCACTTTGGTAAATGATCTGGAGGTCAGGTGATTAACTTAGCCAGTCAAAAGCAGTCCACTGTTTTGGCTGTATGTTTAGGATAACTGTCCATATGATAAAACTGTGAGATATGAAGAGGACTGCAGGTCCGACAGTGATCACTATGGGTGTGAAAATGTCCACACTAGTCAGTGCTGTAACTGAGAAGTCCATCAGTGTGCCATAATGCTTGGTTGTTTCTCCTCGGGCTTGGATGCACTGGCTGACTTGATAGTGTAACGTTAACTCAATCAATAAAAGGGCGTGCAGGTTGTAGCATTACAAGAAGGAAGCCCAGCTATCTGCTGCTCGGGAAAAACAAACAGCTCATTGATGCTCGTCACGTCTGACACTTCAAGCTGCTGGCGACACCTGCTAGCCACCATGCTATTACAGTGATACACAAACATTAAGTCTGAACATTTACGTCTGGCAAACGTTACCACAATAGAGCACTGCACAAATCCCAACAAGACAGGCCGAGCTGTATCCATCCATTTGTAATTAGCTTGAAATGTTAGCTAACGCTACCTTTGGCGTTCGGATATGCTCCATTTCTCCGAGTCGAAACAGCTGTCAGCGACTGCAAAGCTTCAAACGACGCCTTCCGGAGATAAGTGTATCATTGATGATATGGTGGTGTCAGTGCCCGAACCAAACCGGCCTTACTTTGTCGGAGGCATACGATATGTATTTATTGTCAATTATTTCACTCCTTCATCCGCATAAAGATCCCGGCTATAACGTCAACACCTATGGTGTGGGCTTTTCGAAGTAAAAGCACGAGTTTATATAGGTCAGAATAATTTGAGTCCAGAATGTATTACTCTCTCTGTAAAATGTATATGTAACTAGTAATAAGTGTGTTTTGTGTTGATTAAGCACAACTTTGTTCAGTGAAACACACCATGTATGGATAATATCTAGCAGAGTAATTTGAAGGCCTTCAAAATAGATTTTAACTAAGGACTCCTTGTACTAACATTATAATAATGTGGGTGTTACCTTTATTTCAATTAATATGCTATTGTGGTGCACATAGTATAAAACAAATTAAACATTTCTGCAATTAATTCAATTAATTGCAAAAGGATTGCCACACAGTGTACCTCGAGCCTCCAGGCCCCCAAAGGTCTAGGGCCTTGGGGCAACTGCCCACTTTGCCCACATGGTAATCCAGCCATGAAAGGTTAAAATGTCATTAATTTCTGCATGAAAAATTGGCTCATTGTAATGACATTTTTAGATGAAATACAAGGTAATGTAAATTATGGTACATTTGCGGTATGAATTCAGTTCTAAAAAATAATGTTTATGCAGTGTAAAATAGCATAGCGAAGGAAATTATGAAATGTGATTCATAAATTAAATAGAGCAACTATTGCTATAATGCCGAAGATGAGTAGTGGCAAAAAATGACAAAAAATAAAATAAAATAAACGACTGCAAGAGAAAAAGCCTTGCGCAGATTTGATTCAATCAATTCAAAAAGGCTTTATTGTCATTGAAAAAAGGTGTTTGCATTGCCAAAGCAAGTGTAAGATAAAAATAACACATATAGAATATAAATATAGTATGTACAGATTGGTAAGAAATAACTTGAGATATTGATTGTACACAATTTTACAAGTGTTGCCTGACCCATTTACCATGTTTTAAACATCTGAAATGGTGTCTCTTATTTTGAAATCTTGGCCGGAATCAAATTATCGTCTTTTGTTGGCCGTTGACGATTTTAGGAAACGTCTGCTGCAAGGACCAAAGTATGGTGTAATGCGCATGTGTGAAAGTGTGAGGCGTCACGCGACACAAAAAAAACAGCGGTAGGGACGACGGGAAACGTAGTTTAAAAAAGATTACCCGAAATGCAATAGCATTCGGGAAATACCCAGTACCAGGCGGGGAATAGGAAAGGAGTACCATGCGATAATTCATCCTGTGATATTATTTAGCTTTAAAAATAAAAAAAAAGCAACAGAATAGGGTGCAAAACACTTCGGGCTACAGTTGAATACTTCCGGATTTATATGCCAAAGGCGACATTTTTTGTCTGAGCATGTTTTAAGTAGACACAAAACCGCGGATTTGTCCTCACGCGGGCATCTTTCAAAGCTAACTAGCGGGTTAGCTGTTAGCTGTGATGCTGGGTTGCTTCCGTCTTTATCAGTAGCTAAAGTCCAAAAAGGCAGTTGGTTTTAAATGCGTGCTATGTTTAACTCTTAAGATAAAATGTCTGGCTTTAACTTCGGAACAGGGACACTTGGTGCCCCCAACACTGGTGGGGGATTCTCATTCGGGGCCGCAACCAGGTAATGACATGTCTCCAATAGCCGACTTAGCTAACGTTAGCGTAGCATTGAGTCGACCGGTTGTTAGCAGGTATCAACAATTGCATAGGCATTATATTAACGGAGTCTCTGTACGTTTTGTAAGATTGTAAGTTATTAGTATAAGTCAAAAGTTATATTCTTTATGTTGCGTACTTGCGCACTTACATATTTATTGTCACTTTGATTCAGTGTCACTGTGCAGACTGCACGTTGTCTAGTGATCTATAGGTTTTGGGGTTATATGTAAAACATAAGATGTCAAACAGTAGTATGGCATTTCCTTTTCAAATGTGTCTTTTTATTGCTTTGTTGCTTTTGTCTCTGTAGTGCACCTGCAGCCAGTACTGGTGGCTTCTCCATCGGGACTGCACTGGGTACAGCCACCACCAGCACCACCCCGTCTCTCGGCCTAGGAGGCAGTCTCTTCGGTCAAAAACCTCCTGGAGGATTCTCTTTCAACACACCTGCCTCAAGTAATAATTCCACACAGATACATAAACAAACCCAGTGGCAAGCAGTGAAATGAATTAGCCTTTTATTAATCTGCTGCTGTCATACATCTTGTCATATGTTGTTCTGTTTCAGGCGCTGCTGCACCCACAACAGGCCTTACATTAGGTATGTTTGCATTTCTGGGATATCTTTTGAACTAAGATCATGTATTGTCAATAAAAAGCAGGTTGTAACCTTGATTTATACATACACTTTCTCTCAGGTACTCCAGCCACTTCAGCTGCGACCGCCGGCTTCAGCTTGGCCTTCAACAAACCCACCGCCTCAGCAACACCCTTCTCCCTCACCACTACTGCTACCACCTCCTCATCAGCACCCGCAGCGGCAGGTTTATCATTTGGCTCTGTCCTGACATCCACAGCTCCACAGCAGCCTGCAGCCTCGGGCTTCACCCTTGGTCTTGGTGCCACAACCACCACCACAGCAGCCTTAGCAGGCCCGTCACTGGGCGGGGGTCTCTTCTCCAGCAATGTATCTACAGGTGAGGTGAAAACAGACAACCTGAGCTTGTCCACACATGTTAAAGGATAAGTACCGTTTTTTACAACCTGGACCTTATTTCTGGCAAAAGATATGGTCATTTACTCACCCAGATAACTTTGGTGTCATTCGGCGTCGTTCGGACGAAATTAGATCCAGTGTAGCGGCGATATATCCATATAATGGGAGAGACGGGGCAGCGACACACAGCCTCTATATAACACATTATCTGCCACGAAACTAGTTCATTTCATCAATATTTTGTTATGAAATGCTAGCGCTATTAGCCTCTGAGTCCGGGCTCGTCTATTGTCAACATCCGGGGTCTGTAGGCTGATCTACTACCTCTGACCTGGAAGATGTCGTCTCTGAGCTGCGCGCGCACCCGCGACAGCGCGGCTTGTTTACCTGTAGCTGCTACTGCTAGTTTGACCCCGGATGTTGATAACGGACGAGCCCGGACTCAGAGGCTAATAGCGCTAGCATATCGTAACAAAATATTGATGAAATTAACTAGTTTCGTGGCAGATAATGCGTTATATAGAGGCTGTGTGTCGCTGCCCCGTCTCTCCCATTATATGGATATATCGCCGCTACACTGGATCTAATTTCGTCCGAACGACGCCGAATGACACCAAAGTTATCTGGGTGAGTAAATGACCATATCTTTTGCCAGAAATAAGGTCCAGGTTGTAAAAAACGGTACTTATCCTTTAAAGGGAATGGGTGCGCAGACAACACAATGGGAAAACCTTGTTTATTTTAGAAGTAGTTCTCAACCTAAATAATGCTGCCCATTGGTCTAACCTACATGTTTACTTGGTGTTGCAGGTTTGGGTCAGACCACTCTAGGAGGAGGAGGTGGGTTAACGTTAGGTTCTCTGTTAGCATCCTCCACAGCAGTATCATCAGCACCTGCCCCCAGTATTGGCCTTGGTGGAGTTGACTTCAGCACTTCCTCTGAGAGTAAGAGTGACACATCATCTGGAGCCAATGCACAGTAAGTCATGCTGACCAACATAGGCATGGTTCTTTACTAAATGGGAATGCTAAATTAATTTTCCTGCTAAAATGTAAACGTGTAAACTGCTGTTTATGCAATATAATGGCTTCTGATCCTGTTAATGTATACCTGATCAGTAGGGACTAATGAGTTTGTTGTAATTATTAAAACACACTCTCTTTCTCTCTCTTAGGGACAGTAAAGCTCTAAAAGATGAGAACCTGCCCCCAGTCATTTGTCAGGATGTCGAGAATTTCCAGTAAGTGTTTTATGTGTAAATTGTCTCAGGGTTTGATCTGCAGTGACTGATGGGTCACAAGCCTGGGCACATCGCTCGGCACGTTAGAATTGTGTCATTTGTTTAAAGATGCAAATGTTAACGATTTCTATCAGTGGAGTTATTGTTCGAAAAGGAGACATTACAATCTCATTAGTGCTGTGTGTTGTAAACAACAGCTAGAAGTATCATAGAATCATAAAGCTACAACTTCTAACCTGGACTGTGGGAATGTACTCTAACATGTGTTGTTTTAGTAATTTCCAACTGTTTTTGTTCCTCTTTTTTTTTTTTAGAAAATTTGTCAAAGACCAGAAACAGGTTCAGGAGGATATCAGCAGGATGTCCTCTAAGGCCATTTCTAAAGTCCAAGATGACATCAAGAGCCTCAAACAGCTTCTATCTGTCAGTGCCAGTGGTCTACAGCGACAAGGCCTGGGCATCGACAAGCTGAAGCTTGAGACAGCGCAGGTAAGAACTGAACATCTGCCCACACCAGCTTAAATTGCATGCTCACTCTCATCTTTATTTTCCTGCTGCACTAAGTTTTATATAGGCATAGATCAGTTGTCAGTATGAACATACACTGCAATGAACACTTGACTTCTTTAAATCTAGTCAGGAGATACACATGCCAATTATATTTTTCAATGGATACACATTGTATGTATGTACTGTTGCATATTTTTATTCACAAATACATGTAAGACTGATAAGGAATTGCTCCACTTCTATATCACAATGGATATAAGTAGAACTATAAGATATGGAGCTACAGATCAATGAGATTTAGGTTTTTAACCATGCTACTCACCATGAATTGAAAATGTGTCAAAGGATCTCCAAGAAAGCGATGGCATCCAGAAGATTCATAAAAAATCAGTTTTTTTACCGTCTCTTACTTTCCTTCTTTAGGAACTCAAAAATGCTGACATAGCACTGCGAACACAGAAGACCCCCCCAGGACTACAACATGAGAACACAGCTCCATCAGAGTAAGTAAGCTACCAGACAGTAGCAGAAGCATAGTAATCAATGGCGTCTAATAATGCAGTCTGATTTCATTATTGTTTACTCGGTTTTAAGCAACAACTTGAAGTGAAGTTGATGAAAGCTGCCTTCTAGTCTCATGAGACAACACTAAATAATCATTTTGTCAGTGGTGTCTGGCCAATATTCCCCTCCTCACTAGTCTCTCAGGTGTTTTCTATATATCAGCTTTCAGCACTTTATGGATATGTCAAAAATGTGTTATTTTTTGTGTTTAGTTATTTCCGTAGCCTGATAGAGCAGTTCGAGGTGCAGTTGCAGCAGTACCGGCAGCAGATAGAAGAACTCGAGAACCACCTGACAACACAGAGCAGTGGCTCCCACATCACTCCTCAGGGTAAGAGAATGTTTGTTTGGTCAAAATCTAATAAAGAAAAGGAAACAATGACTATATATAGGTGACATTGTTTTTGATTTCTGATTCTTGCTGGTCATTATGTCTCTCTTTTTCCCCTTCATCTTTTCATTAACTTATCACAAATGATGATGATGATGATATTGTAATCATTTTTTGTTTTCAGACCTGACCTTGGCCATGCAGAAGTTATACCAGACATTTGTTGCACAGGCAGCCCAGCTCCAGTCTGTCCATGAGAATGTCAAGGTCAGTTCTTTTCCTCCAGCTTTGTCTGAAAATGATTTGATATTCTATTGAAATTTTAATGTTTATGGCTGTGTGATGAGGAATATCAAGTTTGAGTAGAATTCGATTGTGATAATACGATCATATCATGTTATTGTTTTATAAAAGTTTGTTGTCCAAATTATCCATTTACCCAATTAAAACTAATAAAATTAGATAGCTGTTGTATATTTGTGAACAACATGTTAATTACATTCTTTTTTTGTCTGTCCTTTTGTGTATGTCTGACATTAAAGATCTTGAAGCACCAGTACCTTTCCTACCGTCGAGCCTTCCTGGAAGACTCCACTGACGTCTTTGAGTCCAAACGGGCATCTAACAGGAAGTGGCAGAGTACGCCGCGAGTAACGACTGGGCCTGCCCCATTTTCCAGTGTGCCCAACGCTGCAGCGGTGGCCATGGCAGCCACGTTGACCCAGCAACAGCAGCCAACTCCAGGTCTGACTGCCTACAAGTTCTAGAAAGTTCTGCTCCCCTCACCTTAAAATAAAGGAGGTAGAGGTGGAATAAATTTAATACTTTTGGGAGGGATTGAATTGATAATTGTTTTTTAAAATGAAGCAATTATGCAACGGGACAGAGAGGATGATTAAAAATAATTAAAAACAAAATAGACTTAGCTGGTGCCAAGCTATTGTGTGTGTCTAATGAAAGAATGGCTGAAGAAAGGGAGAGATAAGCCCCGACAGGAAATCTTTGTGCTGCCTTACCATCTTGTCTCTGACTCTTAGTTCAAGGGTTAGACACATTTATCTAATGCGCCTTACAATACCAGAGTGAGGACATTTTCTAGATCGCCCCAGTTGAAAAGTAACACCAAAATGTGGCAGTGTTGGTGCCAAGTCTGTACACTTCAGAATGCCATACAGTAAATAGTAATACCAAGGATATAATAACTTACTTCACCTAATCTCTCTTTGTGCCCTCTCTAAGGGAAGGATGTAAGAGCAGGTGTATGAGGCTGACATTATTGGAGAAATGATGTAATGTGAGAGAAAGTCCAGCTATCTCAATTTTTACTCACTTGAATTTTGAAGTTATAATGAGAGCTTCTAAACCTCATTTGAGCGAGTACTCAAATCTTTTATTCAATGAATGCTTGAAATGAGCCAACTCCATGAAGGTTGTTACGTGATGGGGTTAGAAACATTAGACACTTGCTGTGTGATTCAGATAAACTGCGATTGCTTTTTTTTTTTTTTAGTGTTTTTTTTTTAAAGATTGTGTCTGGGTGATCAGTTGGTGTATGAGGTATAAATTTATTATAATGTAGCTCCTACTCTCTTTAGTCTAGCTGTCAAGAGGTCTCTTCCATGTAGGGGATTCTCCTGTTGCTCAGTCACCAATTGGCATCAGCTTACTTTATTGAAAATACAGGACTCTTAAATGTTTTTAAGAACACACTTGATCTAAAGATTGTGTCGCCATTGTTCATTGAAGCGTGCAGCTTCTATGGTCAGGGCCTATGTAATAGGCCAAATATGGGCCAAGAGCCACATTTTTCAGAAACCATACTGTAAAGAATTATACTAAAGGCTTACATTTAAAAAAGCCAGTCAGAATGTAAGATATTATAAACTATCGTGAAACATGTTAAATTCTTTCTGCTAGTAAAAACAAAACTATACTAATAAAGATTATTCTACACAGTATTATTATCCAACATAAACAGAAAGGTAAAGGCTGATCTTTCTATTACCAATGCTGGTGTGTTTTTTAGTCACCAACATATTTAAATAAGCCTAATACTCTAATATTATAAAACATAAACTAGCAGGTCACATTGTTTCAGTCATCTTGGCACTCAATGGCACACTAATTCACTTTTATGAAACATTTTTCAACTTAAATAACTGTTAAAAGTAGTATTCGTTATAGTTGTTGCCACATCTCTGAGGTGTTAAACAAATTTTCAGCCTTTTTTGTAGGCTTTGATTTGTAGGCCATTTTACTGGCATATCAGGGCACCTACCTACGATGAACAAACTAAGCTACTATGTACAGTATATTAGCATGTTTCTGCAGTCATTTTTTTCTTGTAAATTTAAATAAAGTGGAGTAAAGAGTTTGAAAGCAATACTTTAATTGGATGGGGTTGCAAAGGCAGCATGGTTTAAAAAAACAAAAACAAAAACAGCTTCCTTTTCAATAAAAACATCAAATCTGCTTAGACTGTTAGAGCCGATAACCAACAATTGTTACCCCAGACAATGAATGTGGCAAATCTTTTCAGTGTAATAATATTTGAATATTCACATACCTTTTGACTGCTAAGCAGGACATGCAGGAGCTATTCTGAATAAGCATCTGTGCCAAGTAGGGATGAGGATATTTTATCAATCCATTGCTGAACCACAATTAGCAGGAAAAACCTATTCACAAACAAGCCCTGTTTTCACAGGAGATACGATCCACTTGTGTGGTAGAAGTGCACACTACATTGGTGCCTGCTGAAGATTATATTTGTGTCGCTCTTCATTTCTTTATTTCATATAAAGCCAAATCAATTACTGATCATTTATTGTAACCGTGTGTGCTCTGGGTATGCTAGCTGTCTAAAAAGCTGAATTGCGCTGTAACTTATTTCTCATAGCTTTGCAAGTCCGTTAACCCCAGAGTTGGGTACTAGGTTACATGATTTCTTTTTTGATATCAATCATAATATTTAGCGAAACTCCATTCCTTTTGCCAAATAGTTGTTATTCTCCAGTATTTGACTCAGTCAGTTTAACGGCTAAGCCTAATCACAAGTGGATGTTCTTGGTATTGACAGTATTTATTTACCTATTTATTTTCAACTTTATTTTTTTGTTTATGTGCATAACTAAGTCCATAATTGGAATGGCATAGTGAAGCATGGCCAGTATTACAGCACATATAACACTAACCATGCAGCTGGGTGGCGCTTACTTCAGGCAGACTCTCGTTTGACCTGTATATTTGTTGTTGCGGTGGTTGACTGTGGAGGCCAAAAGCTTGTTCAGATCTGTGCCTCAGTGGACGTGAGGTGAAAGGTGCCAAAAGACTCAGGACTGAAAATATAAACTATTTAATTACCTGAAATGTAAATTTTAACTTAGAAATTGTCTTTCCATTACTGCACTTAGTTGGTCTTGAAGTAGAAGCAAGGCTGAAAACCTTGTCAATTTGCCACGTGTCCAAAATTGTCTGCATTATCTCACTGTTCAATACTAAATTGCATTTAGCTGGTTTGGTTGCATGAGGCCATACCACTCTTACTTGATTTAAGCTATTTCACCTAAGGGCTACGGTCGCTGTAACGGGGCTGGATCATATCGCATTAAGTTCAGTTAAATTAAAATGTAGAGTAAAAGTGTTGTTCACAAGATGTAATTTCAGGTATTTATCCAAGATGGTGGTACTTTGTATGGACCTTTGCTGAGACAGGTTTCTCTGATTTTGTAGAAAATCTACCTTCTCATTGTTTCGACTTCATTGATTGAGTCCTGTTTGTTTTTGTAGACCAGCGGAGAAGAATGATTTTTGCTGCTCACACTGGTCCTTCAGTACCAGTAAGACACATTTGTGCCAAACAAAACAGACCAATCAGTGTGGTCAGATTTTGTCCACGTCTTTATTGCGTGGGGTTTTATTTCCCACCATTTTGAACGGATACAGTGTTGCTCTGTGTTAGACACTGGTGAGAACTTAGCATTTTTGGACAAAAAAGTAGTTTGATATTTTGTGATATAAACTGGTGTTCAGTTCACTCTCCAGCACTTATCGGTATGTTGCTGCTAGTTACAGTGGTGCTCGCTCAATCCAACCTAATTGATTCTTTCTCGATGGAGTTGCTGAGTGTTAGAGAGACAAACTGCTGCTTTGGACATTCCAGTCCTCTGTTAAACAACTCTAAACATTTAGTAGGATCGAGATGGATGTCTGTCAGCCCGTCAGCACGATTCCCAAGCAGTCCAGAAATCTGACATTTTTGTAGTTTAGCTTACACTTGAACATATTGTCTTCCATATCCCAATAGTTGTACTTAGAAAAATTGAGTGCTGAAGGTAGGACATATTTTTATAGGCTAACCCGGAAGTAAGCATTGCCCTGGTTCCTTCGACAAACAGCCAATGGGATTTTCCCATAGGATTTTGAATCAATGCAGGAAATAAGATCCGTGGTAAAAAAAAAAAGAGGGTAATTTTGTTCAACAAGATAATCTTCACAAATGTTCACTACTTTCCTGATATCTAAAGCGTACATACAATCGCCAGAAATAAAAAGCTAACAGTAGGCTATAAACTCACTACACCTCAGTCGCTTGACTTCAGTGTCCCCGCCACTAAATTCCCTACGACACTTAACTATACACACTTTACAATAAATTGATCAATCTACAAGTTCAAAAGCTTCAAAATTCACGAGCGGGGTATTTAATGACATATTTAATGTTGTAGAACAAATCGTGAAAGGCTTTTGTTAACCACTGACCTTATTTCAGGCATCTAACCAAAAAAACATTTTCAAAAAAACATTGACTAGGGAACCGAGAGAACAAAAACGCTTACTCACTTCCGGGTGTTTGAGCTAATTCCTGAGTTACTCTATAATGAATATGAAATGATGTTAGCCTGTCAAAGCTGTGTGGATCTTGACAGTGAAAGTGGATCTTTACCCACCTTATTCCTGTTTGATTGGTATCTTTCCAATATCTGTCAGTGCTATGTATGCAAAAACTGACTGCTGTTTTTTCTTGAACGCTGTAACAACAGCAGGAAGATCCCATTTGCCCTTTGTTTTTTTTGTCCAGAACAACTGAAGGAATTAAAACGTGATATTTCTTTTACATTTTTGATGGTTGGCAAACTACTTACACCACAATTTGCCTACAGTGCTCAACTCCATTTGAGTTCTTCTGAATCTCAGTGAATCAGAATTTGGCATACGATTTCTTACTTTTTCTGTGTGACGTTGAGCTTCAGTACAACAGTTCTCTAAAACAGGCTTGATCAGTTGAAAATCTGCGAGTCTGGTGTTCTGAGTGGTTGGCTGTAACAGACTGTTTTGAATGTTCTTATTCTCCTAATCATTTCCTTTTGATCATTTATCATATGATTACTTTAAGCCTTTTTTGTAGTGGTTTTTCTGTATGTGGTTCTAAGGAGGTACTACTATTGCAAGCTGCATTTTTTTGGGGGGGGGGGTTTGTGATCTTTGCAACACATTTATCTGAAAACTACTCCCTCAATTACAACATGTTACAATATGTTAACCAGTCACCTCACCTAAGTCAGACTTGATCCAACAACAAAAAGTGTTTGTAGCCTGTAATCATTGGTAGATTTATCTAAGGTGCAGCTTTTTGTTTACAAAGAAACACAGATTAACCACCAAGAATTTGGCTGTTATGTCTGAGAATACACTGGTGAATAGTGTTCAAACAAACACAAACCACAAAGGTCAGCCAATTCTTGTTGAAAGGATGGTCTGAAACTTAACCACCTTGAATTCCACAGGCAAACTGTAACATATCACTGAGTTTCCTTTTTATTTTGATCAGTTTACACTGAGAGGCAGCCATAGATGCCAAATTCACATTTCTTACCTAAATCTCGAGTGCTTTTACTTGTAGATGAATGTGTTTCAACTTGTATAACCAATGCCTGTTGATACAGTATATTTAATATATAATATGGTGTGCCTTTTTAAGCTATATTCAATAATTGTGTGATGCTTTTTTTTTTTTTTTTTTTTTTGGCGTATGCTAGTTCATTCACTCTCAGAAATCTTGAAAATTTGGAAACTTGTCAAATGCAGTAGCAGTTAGCAATTAACAATCAATTCTGTTCTAAACTGTTTGTTTGTGTTTTATGTAAGTGGAATTGCATATTAAATTGACAATAAATCCGTTTTTAAACAAAGAAACGTTTGTCCTTGTTTCTTTTCGACTGAAGTTGTTTAACAATGCAGACTAATTGGAAGCCTTGCAAAATTTGAAAACATACCAAAAAAATTGCATAGAGGAAAAAAGACAAGTTTCTGAGTGAAAGAACTAGCAGCATTTTTTCCCCACAGTTTTTCAGCAAGAATCATTGTACATCTGATTAGCTGGAATGTTTTAGTTTTCGTTAAAACAAAGTATTTATTAGGTAAATATGCACTTAAGTTTTAAAAGTGTGGTGTATTTCCTTATTCTGAAGTTAAACTGTAGTGTTATATAATTGTAGAGTACTTCCAATCAAAACCACTGTGTCAGATAACTCCTATACCATCTATTGCAAACATTTTGCTTCTTACATATGGATGTGAAAAAACCTATATTTGGGATTTTTTGGGGTATATAGACATTAAAGCATATGATTAAGTTTTATTTCAAAGTTAATAGGAATTGAATTTTATGTTACAGTAGTTTAAGTCACAAAATGCATAATGTGTCCTTGTTGGTGAATCTTCATACCAGCTTTTTTCTGTCAAAGGAGATCAGGAACATAATTTACTTGATACACAAAATACATTCAGAGGAGTAAAGCATATACTCTCTCTCTGTGCCTTAGGGACCCAGGCACCCTTGGGGGCAGGGTTCGGAAACCCATTTGCCTCGGCAGTGGGCACTAGCTTGGGCTCTTCTACCCTTGGAGGTATTACCTCTGCCTTTTAAAAAAAATAAATATTCCCTTTTTGCCCTTCCCTTACACAGTTTAACATTTCCCTTCATGCCTCCTAGCTCTTAATGCCAGCAGCCTTTTTGTTTTTTGTGTATGAAAGTAGTGTTAGGCAGCGTGTATGTGTCTGAGAGTGTGGTGCAGTCAGAGCTTGGCAGTTTCCCTGTGCGTTCACACCACAAGAAAACAGAGCAACCACTTGCCACAGGAGGTCACTGTACTTTTATATGTGACAAGTTGGGATGATTACTGAGAGAAAATTTGGCCCAAAAACATAAATCACCAGGTTTTATATGAAAACAATTTTGTTTAAAGTATCTTGGCAGTGTGGGAACAAGTGGTCTGAACGCACATCAAGTTAGTGTTCTCTTGTAGTTGGTGTGTTTGGTAAAGTATTCCTCGTGTTGTTTTTCTCCCTTTGGCCCTTGCTTTGCCATGCAGTGTACTGTGAATACTGTTGTGTTCTGCAGTCTCTTGTCAGAAGTAAAGCTGTGTGTAGTGCTCCAATTTTTAGGCTGTGGAATTTGTTTTGCATAGTGTGTTTGTTTGCTAATTCCTGCCTGTATTCCCGAGGCACTGCTCCTTTCATTCTTTCCTTGTGCAGCCTGTGTGCTCAGCCCAAACTGACTTCCATGTCACTCTCTCCCACAGGTTTTGGTGGTGGGCCAGGATTTGGTGGGGTGGGGACTGGGGGGTCTTCTTTTGCCTTCTCCTCCGCCAGTAAGCCCACAGGAGGCAGTCTGAGTGCAGGTACATACATATTGTATATACCCATTCATACCCGGCCCCGAAAAACTAGAACTATAGAAAAATTGCCATACATGGTGTCTGCAGATCCTTAAAAAGTCTTATATTAAATTGTATTAATATTAGGCCCTAAGAGTCATTTAACAGTCTTAATTTTGAATGTATGAGATTTTAATTGGCACAATTTTATCTAATTTATCCATGTTTAATTTCTTTTGTCAAAACTTAGATCAACTGATGTAGACCAACCTAGCTCACTCAAATAACCATATTCCTAATTCAAACCTACCTCTACATGGGACCACTCATATACTACTTGCCATGCCTGGAAAAAAAACAAAAAGATCGGTCTTAAATTTGGTTAAAAATGATCTCAAAATGGTCTAAAACAGCATTTGGTTTCAGTTTCTGATACCTGTTGACACACTCGAGTCTGATAAGGCTTGTGTTTGCAAGTGTACTCCCTGAATAGTGATATTTCTGAGCGTACATCCTCACATGCAGTTGGACAAGCCTTCTGTGCACAAAATGGCAAGATATTGTTAGTTTCAAAGCAACATGCAGAGACTGTGTAATATTTTTCTCTGGGTTTGTCTCTGCTCTTATTAGCCTTTTTCATCAAAGTCATCCCTGTGTAGTCATTTAAGCCTTTTCTATGTTTGCTGGAAGTCTGTCCAAAACACATTTTAGAATATGGGGTTTTTCACCAGATGGACAAAATCTGCATTTCATATTGACATTACCTTTGTTTTCTCTTAACATTTCTAACATTTTCTTTTTATATGGTGTCCGTCTGTGTCCCCTTTCTCTTGCTTTTCTAGGTTTCGGTAGTAGCAGCAGCTCAGGCTTTAACTTCAGCAACCCTGGCATCAACCCCTCGGCTGGCCTCACCTTCGGCGTGTCGAACCAACCTGCCGCGGGCTTCGGCACAGCAGGGCCACTTCTCCAGCTCAAGAAACCTCCTGCTGGTAATAAAAGGGGCAAGAGATAGGACCAACGAAAGAAAGAGCCCTGTGACTGACCACCTGACCAGCTTGGGGTTTGTAGCGGATAAAGCCTGGTCTCCCAAAAGTGTAGAAGTGCTATAATAATCTTTATTCGCCTACAGAAGAAAGAAAATGTACATTTTAAGGGAAACCATCAGGGATGGGATTGAATTCACCATAAAACAACACAGAATCACCCTTTGAAGTATATAAACATTGGAGAAAGAATATTTCATTCACCAACAACTATGATATACTGGTTTGTGTTCTTCACTGATTTGATTCTATTTAATTTGATTTCAAACTGCAAAGTCGATAGCCAGGATTACCTGTCAGTTGATCCAAAAAGCTCACATTCACATGTTCTTATTAGAACCAGTCAAACATCTAAATTATATCACGTGGGTCTTATCAGTACTCCGTAACTCTGAATCAATGTAGTAGTACAGTGGTGTGTATGGAAAGGCTTAAAATAGTTTTGCATACATTTATACATGAGTTTGCCCATTTGCATTGACTTAAAATTTTGCCTGCACGCTATAATCTGTAGCACTACAATGCTTTTGGGACTGCCAGCCACGGACAGAGCTGGGTTAATTCCAAATTGTAGAGTTATCTATGAGGAATTTTCTTTAGTCTGAGTATTGTTCAAGATCAGTGTGTTTTTGAGCTTTGAGGTGGACAGTGCAGTCGGTTCCATTGTGTCAAACAAACTCTGTCAAACTGCACTTGAATGCCTCTCAAATGATGAGTTGGCCCAAGTCTCGTCCAGGAAAGGGTAAGATAAGGTAAAGGGAAAGAAGCTTATGAGGTAATAGTTGGTTGGGAACAGCGTAGTCCCTGCCTGAAGGTGCCAGTGGGGGGTATTATCTGATTCTAGATAGTTTTATAGGCACAGGAGAGTGTCCAGGGTGGGTTATGGGGAGACAGTTTATTTTTGTATCAAGTGGAGAAAGAGATGACATTCGGGAGGGGTAAAAGGGGACTAGCACCGTCACGTAGTCCACATAACCTGTGTTGTTTTTGCTAGAGTCCATCCTTATCATTGTTTAATATTGACTTTCTAGGCACATTTTCTTTCCCCCAATGTAAGAACGCTGTGCTGTTTGTATTACATGGCTCCCATTAAATGTTACGTTAGTTGAATCTGAAAGGGATTTCACACGCAGATTCTACCCACTTGACCCAGTTTATACATGTGCTAGAATGAACTCGCACTTGCCAGTGTATATGACCTGACAGTGATTGTGTGAATGTGCATGTGTGCCTGTTGCACAAGTATGAATTTGTCTCTCTGGTCTATCATAGCTGCTGACTTCTTTTGAGCGTCTGGGGCAGTTGGGGGGGATTCTCTGCTTTTTTTAATTGTCCATGTCAGTTCAGTTACCAAATACTGGTAGTTGTACTATTATTTTCTAATCACAGTCTGTGTAAACCTGTATTTTCAAGAAGCTGTTTAATAATAAAATCTTCAATATGATGTTTTGCCTGTTTGTGGCATCACTTCAATAAATGTGTGTGTTGACACAGAGTGGTGTTTGTCATTATGTGTTTGTTTGAATGTGTGTCATCTGATTTGTGACATCTCCAACTTTAATCTGACAAGGAAAATACATTTATTCTGATCAGTTTTATTACTTTTATGCAAGGAGACGAAAGTATCAACCTTGTAATGTCAAGTACATTTTCCTGAGCATTGCACATGCAAATAAGCTTTTTAAAAAGATAGTTTTTTATGGTTCAAATGGGAAATTGCAGCTTTAGCAGTAGGCCTACAGTTTTTGACAAATTTAAACAGGACTACTGATTCTGGGGAGACATGATGCATCACCCATTGCAGTTTCTTATTAACGACATTGGATATTAAAAAAGCCATTAAGATTGTAAGACTTGGCAGTTTTGGTCACATCCTCTAATTGAATGGAGATTTCAATACATCAACCTCAAAGATAGAAAGTCTGTAATTTTAGAATTTGTGCTAATTAATGAAAGGTGTGTTTCAACCAGTCTAATTATCTTAACTTGTATGGCACATTAGAGTTTTTGTAATCAAAAGTCCTAATTCGGAATAAATATTGGTCAGATAAAGGTTGAGCAATAACATGGCATTTGTCCACTCGCCTACCTGAAGGGGGCGGTAATGCGCTTCGTGCAGTACTTCAGCCAATAAAAGAAGAAGAACGCTGTTGCTATGCGACAAAAGTGCAATACACATCAAGTGCGAGTCGTACATTAAGTTACATTTTTTGAGCTAGCCGTACATATTTTAGCCCATTTTTTCAGCGTTTCATTATTCAACAATTCAGGTAACGTAACCGGGTTTAATGTACATAACAGTTTCAATTAACCCTGGTAAGAAAAATACCTCTGGGCTTTATGCCAACTTAGTTTCGGCCGTTAGCATTATGACAAAAACACACTCAAGGAACCTTGTATAGATGAGTTTATATTAATCGAGCGATCAAGAAATTATACCGAGACTGGTTATTGTTCTTTCCATAACAGTATAACAGAAAAGTTAAAGTGCTTCGTTTATACAGACTTGTTTTCTTCACCCGCTTTTACCTGTCACCTCTCTGCTCTTGAATTTAGTAAACTAACGCTAGCTACAGTAGTCTGGTTTGCTAACTAGCTAACGGTATTAAGTTTGTTTTTTTATTCGCCGTTTATGGAGCAGGTTCAGCTTACGTTGCTATAACCTTGTTGAGATAAGCGCTACATAAATACAATTATTATTATTATTGTTGTTATTATTAGTAGTCGTATGATTTAAACACTAAGCCTTTCATTGGCCAGTGCCAGATTCAGTGACTTAACATTCTCGGCCTTTTACTTTCTTGCTGCTTTCTTCATTCAAAGAAATATGTAAAATTGATGAGAACAACTGCACGTCATTAATTGCCGGATGACTGTTATATTCTGCAGGGCGGCTTCATTATCATTAACAAGCATCTTGTCAACAGGAAATACAGATTTTTTGTATCTCTTGAAAACACGGTGCTTTTATGGTATTTTCCTCCATATTCCTGTCAAACTTCCCCGGTGTAACTCAGTAGAACAATTGATTTGTTTATGTTGTGTTATTGTCAATGTGTATAGTTGTAATTGCCTTAGGAGTTGCCACTTTTTTTTTTTTTTTTAAGATCTTTTTCTGCTAGAACTCATCTGCTAATTGGTATAAATTGCAGTGTTTTATATTACAGCCATGCCTCTTCCAGACACGATGTACTGTGCCCAGCAAATCAACATCCCTCCCCAGCTGCCAGACATCCTCAAAAACTTCACTAAAGCAGCCATCCGTACACAGCCCAAGGATGTGCTGCTGTGGTCTGCGGTGTAAGTTTTACTCTCTGTCGGTGGTGGTTTGAGTAGAGGGTAAGGATACGTGATTGTGTTTTATTCCGATCTTGATCTCTTAAACAATACCATCAACAGATTCTCCAGACAGCAGCATTGTATGAATAGACATACCCTTTTCACCTGTGCATCTCTCATCTTTACATTGACTGGCTGTAATTGGATCCCAGGGGGATTCCACGTTACTGCAGCGGTTAAACTATCTGACTTTCTCCAACAAAGTAAAAGCACTTTGAAAGTGCTGGATGAAATTTAAATGTATGTCAAGGATTTTCTTTTCTACCCCAAAGGACTGTCATAACATCTGCTATTTTATTAGCCAATGTAGCTTGGCAGTGTTTACAGCAAAAGACAATAATGTGAGCCATATGGTGAAATAAAAACAATTCAAATGTCTCCTGGGTTACAAGATGTTTGTATGCTATTAAAGTAACTCCAGGCTCTGTTGCCTCTCAGAGATGCTGAAAGTCACGCTGCCTCTAAATCCACTGTAAAATATTATTTGAACTGTGAAGTTAGATAAGCCGCAGTATGCCCTTTAGGATAATAAGAATATCGCTTAATGTCAGACAAAGAAAACTACAACACATGGTGACTTATTCGACTGATGGTACTCATGAGATCTCATTAAATTGGACAAATGCCAACTTTTGCCTGAATTTACGTGGTCTACTTTTATCACTATTTGACTGGCATGCTGGGGAGCAGGGGGAATGAGTGACAAGCAGGGTGAAGTTATGCAGTGTTGAATAATATACTATGAGTGTTAATAATGTGTGTGTGTGTGTCCTCTCCCAGATACTTCAGAGCACTCTCTGAAGGAGAGTGTCTGCCTGTCAAGGACAGGCTGGAGATGAACGTTGCCACCCAGAAGACAGACACCGGCCTGACTCCAGGTCTACTTAAGATTCTCCATAAACAGGTATTTACAACCACACCTCATAGAACGGATCATATACTTGTTTGCTTCATATTATTGCTGTTGAAAGAAAATGTGTTGTGAATTTTGTGTGCTTTACTGTATTGAATCTGCCCGCCCTGTACAGATTACATAACGACTACTGTATACCTACCTTATGTTCGGTGGGTTAAATTATAAGTTGCATTAAGTTTAACATCACATTAACGTGTACCTTGTCAGTTTAATATGCACACTTGGTTACAGTTAATTGTTTTTTGTGTGTATTTGCAAAATGTAGTGATTCTGTTTCCCCTTGTGTATCATTAAATGTTCATATCATGGTTTTGCAACATCAAGGCTCAGACATGTAACTTATATATCAATCTACTAGATGGAGTGGGAATAAATTTCATTTCTTCTGTGTCTAAATTACATAACGTCCCGTACATAAATGTACATAAAAGTCCACTACCAATAAATAAGAACAAGAAATCCTGCTGATAAACATATCATTAGTATGCTCATTGAAATTAGTCTATTTCAACAAATAATACTGAATAATATTTTCTCCCCTTCTCTGTTAACCTTCTACTCTCTTGAACCAACCTTAGCTGTCATCCATGAAAACATGCAGAGAGGAGGAAGTGGAGAAGAAATGGAAGGGTCTGTGTCTACCCATGGATCAGCTCGAGGCCCTGCTGTCACTAGGCGGCTTTAGCTCAGACATTGACTGGATGGAGTTCTTCGCCCTGGGCTGCAGTGCTCTGGGAGGGGTGAGATGTTACATAAGGCCAAAAATAAACGCTAACACCACTTCATATCACTTCCTTTGAGCCTTAAAACCTACTGTGAGATAAAGGACAGCTGGAGATCCCCAAGCAGCACCTTTTCTGTTCATCATCTCACAGTCTAGTCTTCTCATGTTTATACTAGAGCCAGATGTCCATGATCCAGACTTCTCCATCGGGGCCCCCAGGCTCCAATGAGAATGACTGGATAAATCCTTCTTTGACAACTTGAATCTTTGCAGTGCTATGAAGCGAATGATTTTTACCTCAAAGTTGCAGATGGAGACAGATCAAAGAGAATTTCTCTAAGCACGGAGAACTTTGCAGATGATGGCTTAGAATCTGCTCAGCATTACCAACATGATGTGCTCAGTGTCAGTAGTTTGAAAAGAATGCTGCTGTGCATGAGGGTGTTGAACACTTTAGCCACATGGGGGCAGTCATGTTCTACACTGATTAGACTGTTTTTTTAAGTGCCTGCGAGCCTGTGTGTGTTGGTGCAAGTGTATTTGCAGTGTGCGTTTGTGAAGCTCAAACAAGACTCGATCGTCCTTGAATGCTGAATGCGTGTTTTCATATTTGGATTTGACTAAAACCCTACTGTGTGTTCCTCCGTGATCTCTCTGTCAGACCCTTGTGACTTCTCTGAAGTTTGCCTGTGAGATCTTGACAGAGGATGAGGAGGGTGGACCTGCGAGGATCCCCTTCAACACCTTTGTCAAGCTTTACACCTACCTGGCTCACGTGGATGGAGACATGCCACAGGAGAAGATTGACAACTTCCTCAGCAGCATGCAGGCAGAAGTGTAAGTATTGTTTGTTTGTCAGTTTTGAGAATTATAGAAATGAAGCCTACCTCATTACTTGCACTTGCAATAAGCAAGAGTGGATGTAGGCGGTGGAAGATGGGGTTGTTTCAAATGCATCAGGAATAGAGATGCTACCCAGTATCAAACAGCCTAATTATTTTTTCTCATTTGAATGAGTTCCCCTTGGATTCAGCTCCAGTCAAATCTCATAAAAAGTCTTTATTTCACCCTGGTCTATGAAGATCGTCAGTCATCAAGGTCATATGATGTCTGCAGGTGCGGTTGCCTTTTACTTTTATGACTAATCAATATTTTATTCCTTTTTCCTGATTAATTTGGCAGTAGCTAACAGAGTTTGATTTGGTCAAAATTTCAGCACACATGATTATATCTAATACACATTGTGCTGCTGAACATTACTCATTAGACTTAATTGCCACAAGTATGTTTTATTTATCCATCTTGTAATTTATTTATGTCAAAATGATTTAAGCTCTTCTTGCATGCGAGTCTGCATTTTTGACGTTAATAATCTTTAAACCTACCACTGAACACCTCAGCTGGTATCTGAACCATTTGCAGCAATGGCGACAACATAATCCTTTAGGTTAACTCCGACTGTAAAGTAATGTCCATTAAAAGTGATGGTTTCTGAGGTTATTCCAAGAGTCTGTCAACACTACGGAATTGATTCCTACAGCGATAGACCTTTTTATTAAATATTAAAATCCTTTTTTTAACCAGAGACAATCTCATCTGAAATCTCGTGAGAAGTGACGATGGAAACGTGAGTCAGAGTTGGAGAGAGGAGTTTACCTAGAGGAACTGCCAGTAAGAATTAATTTCCAAGGTCATGGCTGACTTTTTAAACTCATTTTGACAATTAAGATGAGGCAACTCTAACAACTGACCACGCAAAATTTCAGAGTGAGACTTTTCCTTGAGCCATTGAAGCTGTGTTGCGGCTGGCAGCTGAGGCAATCCACTTGACCGATTCCAAAACCTTTTTGGGTAAGAATCAATTATACACAGGATTTAAAAATACCGGAATTCCCCTTTAATACTGTTTTTTTTACTTTATACTTGCAATTAAATGTTGACAAAATGTAGACTGACATAAGTAACTCTCATAATCATATTCCTACATAAAGCCTCACAATGGAGTAGATGACTAGAGCTTAATTTCAAAGCTACGCATAGTGTTAAATAAGGACTTTTTTTTTTTAATGCAGGAAAGACATTCAACACTACTTAAGGATGATGGTGCAAATGTGTTTTCTGCCTCTGGATGTGCTGAACACTGCTTTAGCTCTCTCTGGCCCAATATTTCTGCCAGTCAATGTTGGTAGGCTTAGAAGCACAGACAGTTTAAGAGCTAAGCCAGATCCCCTGGCCTCAGATGAAGTTGGGAGATAGTGATACTCACTGTTGTGAAAATCCCTAGGCTGCTGAGTAGAGCTGTTGCACTGATGCACTGGTTTCTCTGCCCGACAGCAACAAGCAGAATGGCATGATTCAGGTTTCCAACTTCAACATCAGCAGGAAGTGAGGGAAGGAGAGACTGGAAAGCAATGGAAGACAGGAAGGAAGGAACAGAAGTAACGAAATGAGAAATGCTCAATTAATAAATGGGCCTGCTAATGCTCTTTCAAGCACAGCTGTTGTTTCATTACCAAGAAATTGGTCTCATTAATTGTTAGCATCAGGCACAGCGGCTTATTATTCATCACTGTCCAGCCGATTCAGGCTGCTATTTTGAGTCAGGTTGGAATCTTTTAATGAGCAGCGAGAGAGGCACAAAGCTGCCTTACACAAATTGTCAGGTGGAGTGTGTGTGTATGCTTTTTTATTGCCCGTTCCCTTATGTCTGGGTTAGCCAAAGTTCATTTATCATACACACAACCTATCAGCTTGCAGCTTCACCTCATTTGGCCTCTCTGCTGGTGTGTTCATTCCGCCCAGCAGACAAAAAAGACGAGCAGTAAGGAGATAAGCTCTGAGGGCACAAGAGTGTGATTTTCAGCTCGTGTTAAAGACCTCAAACCCCCCGTGTTTTGTTCACGCCTCCATGCAATATTGTACACAGGCAAGTATAAATGCACACTCAGACAGGTTTATGAAACTAGTCAGAAAATCACAAGCAGGGCCAAGAAATCTCAGAGGCAAGCACATGCAAGCATAAATCTCACACCCAGTCTCTCTCAACAGCACATCATTTACAGTCACACATTTTTAAAAGGCACAGTTTCGTGTGTCAGCAAGAGAGAGCATGATCGCTGCTCACACAGGCACAATATGACTCTCATTTCTTATGAACATGTTATTTTCCCCCTAACACTCTCACACACACTGGCTTGTAGTTGTGTTGTTTTGTGAGTATTTCATCAGGCAGGACAGGAAACAGGATCAGTGGGAATTCACAGTTCAGGCACAGTTGGCAGTAGGTTTTAAGAGTGGAGGATACACACAAACACACACACAAACACACACACACACGCTGAAGCTGGATTGCTGCTGAGGCCAAGTCAAAGGGAATTGGAGGACAGATAGGATCCTTGATAGCCTGATAACTGCAGGCTTTCCACCCGTATGACACTGCAGACAAGGAATTTTGTCAGGGCTTAAAACAGAGATCTTTCTGTGAGGATCACAAGTAGAATTTTGGTAAATAGTATGTTGAACAAAAAGTCAGCATTGATTTTAATCTGGGTTCTGGGATATCTGGGATATTGGGTAGCAATGATTTAGGATTCCAGCCATCAAAAGTGTTGCTGGTTGTAAACATCAGTTTTCTTATTGAATAACACAATTTTACCATTACCTATCATTGAAAAAGTTGAACTTTTAAGCTACATTCATATAATTTACCAAATAGAGACAAATCAGAATTGGACCCTGCTCTCTGCAGTAACTTCCAGGAATCCAGAATCTTTTTGAGAAATCAAGTACTTTGGTTTTGCTTCCAGGAAGTGTCTTCTCCCCAGAAACTCCCCACTCTCAAGTTTGGTACTTTTCAGTGGCTCAGGGACTTCTGGGACTGAGTTTGTAGTGCTGAACATGCCTGACCTGTGAAACACAAGAGACTGCAGCAGTTTGTGGACAGTATTCATTCAGACTGTTAGCAGGCACTGTCTATTGGCTTTTATTGGTTTAATTTGACTATTTTTTACATTTTGTTTTTGACTGAAATGTGGACAAAAGAAGCAACAATAAATGTTTCCACTGTAGTTATGTCTTCAAGACAAAAAATACTAGAGAAAAGATTTTTCATACTTTAGAGACTTGCATCGAGCCTTTTTCCACTTCTGCACATCTTCCTTCAAGCATTCATTTAAAAATCACACTCTCACATTGGCAAACTACAAAGAGCAACGCTCTGTTGTCTCTGTCTAAAACTGAAACCGTTAACACTGGCAAGTGTGCTCGATTGGACACACTACCTGCACATGTTCTTTTGAGAAATGATCATCTTTGACAATTCTAGTAAAAGAAGCTGCTTTATATTTATGTGTGTAAGGTATGTAAGGACCGTGGTACCATGTATTTTTTATTAAGCCTGCTATAAAGACAAGACGATAAAAAATTCCTGTATATCCCGATGGTGTGTTATTTTTCTTACTTTGAACCGTACACAGTGAAACAGTGATTTGTTCTTCATAGAAAATCCTCATATTTCCATGCAGCTGAGGCGTATTTTTAGTTGCATCGTCTAGTACAATGCACACACAGTGCAGCTTCAGAGCTGTATGCTCCATTGTTTTAGGATGTTGGAACTTGGGAGCAACCATGATGTCATTGCAAAGATGTCAGCGGTTTAGGAATCTCAGCTCCAGGGTGGACATTGTTGCACAACCTTTACTGCCTTCTCTAAGATTCGCTCATAACATCACATCTCCAGGGACACGACGAATGTAGCGGAGCAGTGCGAAAGAGACAGGAGAAGAGAGCGTGGACACAAAGGCTCCATTTGAGCGTTCCTCTCTGTAGCTGTTGTGTAACAGATTTCAGGGTAAGGATGAGGGAAAACATGAATCATGCTGTACTCTGAAGTTGTGGAGCATGGATATTTTATCAGTCAGCTCAACTGTGCTCTTTTGTAGGAACCTTTTAAACATTTTTGGGTTGTTTTACATGATTTAATCAGTGTAGACTTCATTGTCAAGCTTGGCTGTTTGTATTAGTTATCTAATAGTTAACTGGGACATTCTCATTAGCTGCTCAGTTGCATATGTATTGCTTATAGATTGTATTGTACAGATGTCTAACAGAATATTATATGTTCCAGGGAACGCCAACATGGGATGATAAAACCTCTGGACTTTATCCATCGGGATGATATGGACCCAACTCCAGCCAGAGCAGCCTCAAGAGCTGAATAAGAACAACGAAAGACAGAAATGTCTAAATTAAAGCTTTATTTTTAACAGAACACGTTGAACCAAATCCTGAGCCAACAGACCTGTTGTATATGTCTGTTTGACCAAAAAAAGAGAGTGAGCTGGAAACGCCTCTACCACTACACTTTATCTGATGTAACTTATGTGCAAGGGTCATAGACATTATGACATCACCCATACTTTTCTCAAGGGAAGTTTTAAAGCCTGGATCTGCGTTTACCACAATCTTAAAGCTGAGGTGGGATGAAACAAGCAGAAACCTCAACGGCTGCCTGTGACAGGCACCTGTCAATCAAGCAAACACCCCCCCCCCCCCCCCCCCCCCCCCCCCCAAAGCATTTTTCTCTTTAAGCCTCATTATCTCCTTAATGGAACAATGATCTCATAATCCCCGCTGTGACACACATTAGCAGATGTAAAATTAATTCACTGAGACCTGAACTCCTTGCGAAAGTATACATAATTACTTTTTATTGCAAGAGAGAAGTTGGAGGAGGTTTCCCACTGATTTCGACACATTCTGGGATTTGATGGAGCCAGTATCCTGCAGCCATCAGAGGAGCAGCATTTTGAGACACCTCCGCATCAGCTTCACCGCTCTGCCTCCCCATTGCAGCGAGGTTATGTGTGTGTTTGTGTGTAAGAGAAGAATTAGTTCCTCTATCGAGAAGAATTGGGCATTTATCTTGTGGCTGTCACACTTCACAGTATAGATTGTTTAAATTCTGTATAATGTTTTTGTGTAATTATTATTAATACTGATTTTGGCTGGGGAATATGCTTACAATACATGGAATACATGATTTGTCTGGGCTGATGTTCTTACACGCATGAATACATATCACAAAAACATAATGAAGGGCCATTGTTGTCTGATTAAAACTAGTTAATTACTACTTGTGGACTATTGAGTTCTCCTATTTTTCCATTCGACTGGCAGCAAAAGCTCTCTCTGTCCCTGAATTGAAGTGTGGTCCCTTAGCCTCTGAATTGACAGTGTTATCTGTCCCAGCCTCTTTAACTGATTCAGGGATAATATGAAGAGTTTATAATCAAGCTATTATTATTAATCAGCGTATGGGTCCTTTGCTATGAAGTGGAAAAAAAACATTTTTAGGCAGGTCTCCTCAGGCACAAGCAGCCCTGTTGAAACCCTGACATAAACTCAGCTTTGGTCACACATTCACTTTACCCTCACACATACACACCTGAACAGTTAAGTGCTTGTGTCAAGAGGAGACTCATAGGAGATCTTTGTATAGCTTCAGGTATGCCATAGAAGAGACCACACTGTGTTGGGGTGTTTTGGCTGTTTGTGGTTTTAGGGGAAAGATATGAATGACTGAATGCAGGAGCACCGAGGTCATGTACTCATTAGGTGTATGTGAGATGCAGTCATATATGAGCTCTTCTGAGAAAGATGTTGTTGTATCAAGAGCCGTCCACACTACAGTCACTTCTCAGTTTACAGGAACATTTCACTGCTGGTGCTGATGGTCAAAGACATTTTTAAAACAACTTACTTGAGGACGTTCTGATCAGAGAGCCCATCCCACAGTGACTCATGTTCATGTAATCCAGGTATTTGAGCTTCTCTTTAGTGACCCTGAGGCACACTTAAAGGTCCTCTCCAGACATGTACAACCTCACTTACAAAGACGTTGTGACGCTGTGGTTCTTCCCACTTTCAAATTCATAATGTGTGTATATCTCCAAAAGGCAATAAAGTTTAATAGTTTGAACCTAAAATATTTTCTGTGTATTGTATCCAATATAGGTCAAAAAGGATTTGCAAATGATTGCAACGGGGGAAATGTTGATGTTTATACTGCTAGCACAGGAGCTATGGACCAGGACAGGCTGGGGTAAGCTGGTTAGTATGGTAAGTTCAGTAGATATCTCTGCACATACAGTAAGTGTAGATGTCTTAATGTCAAAACAGTTAGGAGATTTTTTGTAATTTTTTTAATGATTTCAACTACATACTTACATATCACACCTTTAAGATGTTAATACAAATAGTCAGCTTGGAAGAATAATGTGTGTTGTAAAATTCATCAAAAGGCATCTTTCCTTCTCCCTCATCAAAAATTCCAGAATTATGAATATGCAAAATTTCGTTCCTTTTTTAAAGTTTTCCTGCTGAACACAAGAGGTCTCCTACTTCACTGTAAAGTCCATTCTCAGTGTATGTGACCTGGTGGCTTCAAGGTTGTGATGAACTCTGCATGTGCATCATTATATTCAGTGAAGCACAACAATTCAACTGTAGGAACAAGAAGAAAGAAATATTTTGTTTGTAGGGGGGCTTTAGCTTAGCTGTTCTGGTATGGTCCTTATTTTGTCCCAACAAGCGTATTGCATAGCTTGCAATTGCTAACATACACAATCATCCGTCTGCGTAAGACTGCTTATATAGGGTGCAAGCAGAGCTAGGTTACAGAGATGATTAACTAATGCAACATGTCAGGATTACTGTAGTGACTGCACATGTAGCATTAAGGGTTAGGGATGAACACTGGTCAAGATGCCAAAGAGTGAGCAGAGCATGAACCCTTCCGTTCCTCCCTCTTGCAGCAGGTGTAGTGAGGATGTTGCAGAGGATTGTAGCTTCAATACTGCTCATTTTTTGCTCTGCAATTTCAAGTAATTTAAACCAATATTTTAGGTTTTCCAATCTCCTCCTTCAAGAAAATATTGTCTACCCAAATGGCAACAAATATTTTTGCCAAATGGCATGCAGCAAAGAGGCAGACAGTTACGAATATTACATATCCGACTGCTTTGCAGTGCTGTCCTCTCACTGAGTATAGCTGTTTAAAAGAGTCTTGAATATGTAAAGGATCAGGGACCCAGTATAAACCTGACTATTTACATGACACACACCCATACGCAGAAGAGCTCATTGTGATTATCTGTCCGGGGGATTTAGATTTTTCTTCTGAGCCTAGGTTGAGCTAATGCAATTGGCTCTGTGAGGGTTGGTGTTAGTAGTGCTGTGCTATTTACAGCATGTCTAAGTCTCTGACTGCATGTGCACAGAAGGTGCATCACAGTGAATGCAACAGATCAGATTTTTCATGTGGTCACATGTCAGTACTCTACAGTATTGCAGTATTTTGTGATATAGCAGTGAGTGTGGGCTGTTGTACATACTGTATAGGACATATGGGAAGGAGATTCTGGCCGGTAGTGATTTATTTGAAATCATAATACTGCTGTGTAAATATGATGTAATGTGAAATAAAACAAACTGATAAGAATGAATAATATTGGGTAATACAAAAGCCAACATAATTAGAGAAACCTTTTTAACTGTGAAGTGGATGCCAGTGTTTTTTATTACAATTTGCAATATTGAGACTCTTCTGTAATTTAATTGACTCTAGTTATTCCATTGTATCCCCATAAACATAACTACTACCAAGCAATATGAGCAATATTTTTTTTACCAGCCGCAAATTGTTGCCTTTATTATCCTACTGTGCAATGGAACTGTTGATGGGTGGATCAGGATGTAAAACTCAAAGACAACACACTTCTGTGACTACAGAATACATTATTGTCATTAAAAAAATCAACATAATGTGAGCAATCGAAGTATTTGAATTTTATTCTAATAAAATCCATCAGATTTTCAAACACAATGGCTGTGTAAGGTAATGTTGTCTATTACAACAGCTTATATTAGGAAATATCTAAGGTGAAAAGAAAAGATGGGACGCCCGGTAACTGTTTTCTAGTTGATTCATTGTTTCAAATATTTTATATAGAGGTAAACATGGAAACAAAGTATATTGTTATGTTGATGCTCATTTTTATTTACATTAAATAATAACAAAATTATATTCAAGCACATTTATAGATAGAAAACAAATTACAGAAACAAAGACAAGACATGAAAAAAATCTAAAACTTAGAACATAATTCATACAGGGCAGTGTACACCTTCCTCCTTCCTCCCCCATAGCTCTCCCCCTTAACTTATTTATTATATTGATGCTGCTGAATAGTGATCAAGTTTTTAAATCCTGGCCTGTCTCTTGTGTTCATGGCCCTACAGCTGGAGCTCCTGTATGTGGGCCTGATGTCCTTTTAGATTTCAGTTGTATGAGCACATTCTCTTTCTATTGCAACGTAGCTTTTAGAGACCACCCTCTGAATCTATACTCTTCATTGTTAAACATGACTCACAATCTTGAGTCTTGATAGCTTTACTAGAGTAAGTAGATGAGAATCTTCTTGGTCTCTCTCTCTCTCTCTCTCTCTCTCTTCCTCTCTGGTGCTCCTGTCTGTGGCTTGACCAGACATCGAAACTTTGCACTGATATTTATCTCTGGAAGTGCAAGCACTGACTGTCATGCACACAGCAGCAGACTGATACCATAGAGATGGAGGAGCCACAGGAGAGCAGAGCTCTCAGCTGGGGGTAGATGAAGGTATAACAATAATGGGTACACACTGGGACTGTTATGCACTCGGTTTTTCCACAGCTGACTTCAGCAAACCGATGTTATTAATTACTGAGAGAAAGGGATCATCTATGTAAATCTGGCTGTGGCCTGTAAATGATAGGAAATTGTACACATACATAGAGAATGTGCACCTTTTTACGCTATATAGATAAATATAGTTTACATCCAGTAACAGCATATTATGATCACATTTTCTCACTTCACTCTTACCACATGTAGAATATTTATTGTAAAAGCATGGTCCTGAAATCGTGAAGATGTGTTAAACCTGTATAACATAGAACCTTAATAATGGATATGTGCACCTGCAAGTGAAGATGGACTGAAAGTTCCCCTGAGGACTGAGTTATGGCCCACAAGGACTGCAGCTTTAATTACCCCTCTCTGTGCATATGCACACACTGTACACATATTTGAAAGTGGAAAAGGTTTCATGCAAAACTACATTGAAGTTTTTGTGTGAGACTGCCTTTTCCAAATAGAAAATTAAATGACTGCATGGTCCTCATTCACAGACAAAGCACACAAGCAGCCCAGCACATCCAGTAAAAAATCTGATGCTGCTAGTGGGATCAATATTACCATGATATCTCATTTCAGTTACACCAACTGTCTGCTCAGTGGATCTATATTTCATGCGTTACTTTGAACGTCTCATTTTCAAGTGTAAAATCGGCACCATACTGTTACATGTTTAGTTCCCCATTTCCGGGCTACTGTTTTTAAATAATCTAATCACTTTTAGTCATGGTTTCGCTCACTTTTGTGTCTCTGTGGTTGAGCCCACACAGTTGCCAATTTTTTGCACACCAGATGCAAAACATTGTCTTTCCCACTTTCCCGCATGAATTTTCCATGAGATGAAACTGATTATACACATGCACAAATACAAGACCAACTCTCTCCATAATTCAGCGCCAAGCAATAAAGCCCAATCTATGTCTCAATTATCTCAACTGGCTGGTGGCCAAGAAAATAAGAGAGAGAGAGAGAGGTGCAAGTACTGAATGCACTGAGACTGCGTGTGAATTAAATTAAAATCATACTAAATTCAATCATGGAAATCCTAACTCATGTGTCACCATCACTTTCATAATGTTAACCACTTAATTTGGACCTATCCTGCCCTATGTTGGCCTTAAATTTGGCAAGCACTTTCTTTTGGTTTACAGTGAAGTGATAGCTTGTAGATATTCAAATCAAATGACTCATCGCAGGCTGCCACTTCAGTGCTGTTTTTTTCCCCTGCTTGAGTTTTCATGAACCATAAATACATAACACATAGGGGATTTTTTTTAAAAACCATTAACCATTAAACCATCTGTCAAACATGATGTCATAGCACAGGGGTTCACAGGAGTGAGTCTTTTGCAGTTGGCCTAATTAACACGGCTGCTTAACAGCTAATTAATAGGAATAGGGAGGAAGTCACAAGTAAACTGCCAGTTTCATTTTTAATTTTACTCAAAGAGCATATACGATACAGAGAAAATGGATGTTTTGGTTTTACTTTCTGATGCTCTGGAAGTGAAATGCACACATTAAACTGAAGTGAAACACAAACATGTTACCATGAATATTCTACCAACATTAATGTGACACCACCAGCTGAGAGTAGAATTAATCTCTAGTCAGTAGACAGACTGAGAGAGACAGAGAGAGATAGAGGGAGTGAGAGAGAGAGAGAGGTCCCAACATGTAATCGGATTAGGCGACTATAGGTTAACAGGCTGCTGTCTCTCTCCGCCTCAGCCTACACGGGACGGTTGTGTGAGCAGCAGTTTTACTTTCTGTCCTAGCGTCGCTTTTGGGGTAAACCTGACGGGTATTTCCCCTCCACGTGCTCTCAAACCGCATAACTAGAACAATTACAACGTGGTTTCGTTTTGAGAGCGCACTTCGTGGGGCGTTCACGGCCCAGATGGGCGCATCGTCAATAACTCTCAGAGGATGACTGATGGGTAACTGCACGCGCGACATGCTCAACTAGTGAAGCCGACACCACGGGTGAAGTTTGTTGAATTAAGGCTCTCCTCGGCGATGTAAGTGACTTTTTTTTTTTTTTTTTGGTACGACAGTTTGTTCAGGAGAGACAGCCAGTCCCATGCCCGCGCCCCGCGTGCCAGGCTGCACTCTGCCCCGAGGACAGTGCCCTAGGCTCGGGGGCTAGATGGTGCTAATCACGGACGACAGGGATGGAGGAGGCGTCCGGGTCAGGCAGCTCCAGCAGCAGCAAAAAGTCACGGGGAACTTCACCCAAGTCCACCCGACCATAGTTGAGGAGCCCCTGTCCAACTCTGACGAGGACTACCTGGGCTCGTGCGATGAGGACAATGACGACGACGAGGGAGAGGAGGAAGACGATGATGAATTCGAAGAAGTTGACTTCGAGGACTTGGACGACTGTCGGAGCATCGCGTCGGACGACTCCTTCTACCCGCCGGATGATGTGTTCGCGGACTCGGAGCGCACCCCGTCTCCGGACAGCCCGGAGCCGATGTCTTTTTTCCAGGCGTGCTGCACCAACAACGCGGCTATCGTCCGGATCATGATACGGCATGGAGTGACGGAGGAGGAGGTGAAGGAGAAGGACAGGAATAACAGGGTATGAAGCACACAGTAGGAGCACTTTGAGTAACTTTTTTAGTAGTCCACTTTGACACCATGTCTTGTAGATGAATGTCATAGGACATATTATTGCACTTTTAGTAGTTATGGAGCAGTTATTAAAATGTTCTGACTTGAAGCCATCTTCAGACAGCCTCCATCACCTATCTGTCGCTCAATGCAACAAGTTTAGTTAAGAAGCCTCAGATTATAAGGAAGGCTGACCTGACTACATTCCAGGCCCATGCTGGCCTTGAGTTATGACACCAAAGTCTTAACAGGTCTGTAAAGTAATCACAGTAATTAACTGATACTTCGATTAAAGGGGCACTATGTAGTTTTGGAGAAGAAATTCAAACTCAGATTTATATTATTAACAGTATTAATGAGGTAATAGTACAAACTCAGAACTGTTTTTTTTTTTCTATAACTGATTAAACAAGCTGTTCACAGAGAAAAAATAAGGTCCCCAGAACACTGTTTAAAGCTAGAAAGGTGGCAGGGTCTGCCAAATATAAACAAAGCAGAACAGTATGAAATTGTGTTGTCCTTAAAGGTCAGTTTGCTTATTCAGTTTATCCAGTCATGAAAACGAAGAGAGTTTGTTTATTTAATTTTAGGCATAAAAAAGTTTGTCAATGACGATCTTTCTCCTATGATTAAAATTTCCTCCCCTGTGTGTTGACATACCTGTTTTGCAAGAGTGAGCTACCTCCATCTAGAACACACAGTTCTCTCTGTGTGTGCGAGAGCGTGTGTGGTCATGCAGACACATACATATGTATTTGAGTGTGCATCTGAATACATTTTCTTATTTGGATTCCATATGTGGGAGGTCATGCGCAAACACCTTGTACCAATGAGATGGTTGTATTCGTGCGGCTCAGGGCACTATTGCTAATGACCCAAGATGCGTTTAAAACCATAAATTCCACAATAGGGGAGTAGCAGGGTTGAATTATAGACTTTTGCTAATCAACACTGATGTCAATAGCAATGTGTCATGATTTATATGCAATTACAGTGGGCTGGCTTAAATTAAACAAAAAATAAACATTATTCACTGAAGGTGATTTATCAAAAGAGGGCCTGCTTATTGGAAATGTTATCTGCAGTGTAATCAAAGCATGTATCCCCTTCACGCCTTGTGTATCACTTCGCTTCTGCCAAAGAACTGCCGCCCAGAGCAAAGAGATAAATCCATACTGATGGAACGCGGAACTACTTTTAATTCATCTGGACGTTTCGCTATTAGTAATTGAATTAGCTGGCAGTGGGCCCTGTACTGAACAGGAATCACACGCCTTTTATCATGCACGGTTGTGACTCAGTGGATTGTTGCTAGGTTAGTTTTTCGTAACACTGACAAAGCCCTTTTTTCGCATTCACATCACTTTATGTCCTCACATACAGAGTGTAGCTGTTGTTTTTCGACCATTGGCAACTAAAGAGAGCCATTAGAGAAGTGTGTTTAATTCTTCAGCTTTCTGCATTGAACACTTACCAGCTGGTCTGAGTTTTCATACGACTGACTTTACGTCACAGATTTGCGTCTCCGACCTTCAGGCTACCCCCATCTGTCTGTGTCTCTTCTACTGTTTTACTTTTCTTTACATCTCTCACCACCTCCCCCTTCTTGTTTCTCTTTGCTTATGTAATTACTGATGAGGTCATGTAGTAAAAATAGGAATTACTTCACTGGAAAGTAAAGATTTCTCTCTATGTGACATGTAAGGTAGAGGGGATTCATTTGGTAAGGACCTCAAAACACATGCCGGCATTGAGTGTTTACCATAAAGACTGAGAGACAGTTATGCGTTTGCATAGATAAGCAGGATGTGTGCTCTTGACTTTGCTGTGCCCTGTGACCTCAGGGACACTTCGTATCCAGACACAATACAGGTTAGGAAAAAGCCATGCATTGGAAACACATGTTTACATGAATCTGTTAAGCTCATTAGTGCATGTGTGTGAGTGTGTGTGTTCAACATCCTAACACAGATGTCAACATCCTGATAAAGCAGACAGTTTGACAGTGTGACGTGCGAGACAAAGAGGCTCCAGGGTTGGAAATTTCCCTTTTCGCCCTTTAGCGGTTTGTATGGACATTTTCAGTATAATCCTTTTATAATCTTGGAAGACGAAGAAACTACTGAAGAGGTTGTGTTTAATTATATTTAAAGTAAATGGAACTATTGCATATCAATAATAGGATTGATAGACAATACATTTTCAATTGTCTGGCTGCGCAGAGCTAGTTCAAACACATAGTTGATTAAACCAGTCTAATAAATGAAAAATATTAACGTTAACACTGATACACCAGGCCAATCAGAAAAAATTGGGCTTTAATAGTATTTTGTAGCCTACGTGTTCTGTTAAATAGGCTCTAAAGCTGCAGAAAAGAGGTTCAGTCATAATATTTGATGCACTCAAATTCACTTCAACAGAGAGGTCAGATGTCAGAGTCAGCTACAGAGTGGCAGCCCAGAAGCTGGTGGGGAATCTGTTTTGCATAAAGTTATTTCAGCATGGTGGATCATTTGCCAACACAAGAGATTAACCTGAACCTTTGGTTAATGGTAGCCCAATTAGTGCATTCACTACCTGCTGCTGCACAGAAAAACAAATCAATTTTTAAAGGATGTGGGTGACATAAAACATAAGATGTGTGTGGTTTGATGTGCTGTAGCAAGCAGGAACGTTGGGTTTTTCTGTACCACAAGGGTCTGTTTTTGTCTTTGTGGCTTATAGCCAACAACAATTTACATCCCATTAATATGGTCCAGAAGATTTTTCAATATGGATTAAGACGAAGACATGCAAAGAGGGTAGAAAAACAAGTCCAATAGCCCGGAGCAAAATTTGCTAAAATTAACTGGTGTGATATAACAGGAAAGGATAAATGTTCCAAAACGGACCCTTAGGAATGCAATGGAAGTTTGACAGACACAACCTGAGTTGACTTAACAAAATGTCATTTTTTTTGTACTGAAAGATTAGTATAACCTTTTAATGTTTTTTTTCCCAGCATGTTTTGGGGGCCTATTTTGAAAACTAACTGCAACCTCGATCACAACCTAAAAAGCCAGACGCACACTTAAACAGACAGGGTTCATCCCCAGTACCCTCAGAAGACTGGGAGAGACAGTCCATTTTTAAACTAAACACAGTGTGCTAAATTTAGCAAGAATCTTAATGACAAGCCATTATGTAGGTCATAATCAAGTACATGTACTTAATTCTCCTTGTATATGATCATGGCATTGTAATTATATATGATGTCAATGTCAAAATCCCTATCTTTTTAGTGTAGCACTGTGATGGCTGATGCTCTCTGTGAGATTTCATGAAAAAACTGGCATCATCTCTTCTTAAGGTTGACTGTTAGGAGATGACCCTGACCCTGTTTAGGAAAGTGTTTCTCCTCCTGGCTGTGATTTGGTTAAGTTGTCATGCTCACATGAAAATTCACACACATAACACACAAACACAGAATCCAATCAACTTGAAATGAGGCCACGCTGCCTGATTCTGACCTCTCTCTCTCTCTCTCTCTCTTTCTCTCTCTCTCAGACATGCAAACGCACTCTACTCATCCAGAACACACTCAAATTTTCCAAATAGGGTGAGATCAGGTGAAAAACAAGGACATATAGTAGTTGCAGACACCAGGCAACAGGTGAAAAAAGTCACCCGCAGAGTGTCAGACAGCCAGAAAGTCCAGCTGGCCAACACGCAGATCGACCGTCAGGCCGACAAGCCGGCAGACTAAATGAGGCACAGGCGGGGGGGTGGGGGGGTGGGGGGGTCAGAAATTTGGCTGTGCAGATGGTAACGAGCATGATGCTGCTAGCAAGTATAGATGAGTGGAAAAATCAAAGAGACAGTCATACACATCTGATTTGATGCAGCCATGTGAACGCTCAGCTGCAGACAGAAAGACGGTTAACAGAGAGGCTATTGACAGAAACATGGCCCAGTATGTCTGTGTCAGTGCTTCTTGTGTATGCGATTGAGGGCGATCTACAGTGCGTTTGACTGCATGTGTGTGTGCATGTGCTTGAGCACGGAGATTTACTATAAAAGGGAAGAACAACGTTTTGTATTTGGTTTATGCAGGCTGCAGATGTACAGGTTATCCGCTGTCCCAGATTGAGCTTCGATCAGTATTTATGTAGTTCACTGGACCAATATGGACGCTCGCACAGAGCTGATTAGTTCTATCACTTTTAAAACCTATTCTAGGCAATAACTGTAAATGTATTATTGGTTACAATCTGCTTACAGTAACGTCAATCAGTCCATCCAAGCTTATCTAAAGATGCTACAGCTTGGCAGAAGTGCAAACATGTACTTCTGTCTACTTTACGTGATTTGATTAAGACGTCATTGATAACATAGTTTAACATTGACTAAGAAAACTGTAGTCATTTTATGTCAATAAGGAATTTTAAGAGTTGCACTGGGTATTGTGTCATCGTCACTGGAGCCAATTATTACAGCATTTTTATGTTAACTGTAGACACAAAGATCTGTCTCTCTCCCTCCCCCACTCTGTCTCTGTGTCACTGACTGATACGGCTAAGCCTTTCTATTCCTAGCTCTGGATATTTCCCAGATTACTTTGGCGAGTGTGTGTGTGTGTTTGTTTTTGTTTCTGTGTGCGTGTGTCTGTGCGGACTAATAATAAGTTGATAAGAGTTTGTGTGCGTGTGTGCATCAGAACCCACTGACCTTGATTGCAAATGTGAGCTTTAGTTACAGTTCATCTGAAATTAAAAGAATCTCTCCATATATATACACACACACACACACAGTGTGTATATATATATATATATATATATATATATACACACCATATCACTCTGGTTTGTTAGAATGTGTGTATTTATTTGGTCAAAACTGTCCTTACCAAAAGTAAATTCATATTTTATTTGTATGAATGCAATGACAACCCTATGATATTGGTGTATTTCAGTTGGTGGGTCTTTTTGATACAGATTGAAGATTTTCACCAGCCAGAGATGAGGTTAAAGCAGTCATCTTATTTATTATTATACAATAATGTTCTTTGGTTTCAAACACACTCCTCAACAGACCTGAACTGGCTCAGGGCCAATGTTGTGTGCAGGAGATGGCCAGTGGCACTGAGCAGGTTTTTGAAACCACCAAAAAGTGATGAAAAGTCATGTCCATTGGGAATCAGTTCTAATATTAGCAAGCTAGGCTAGCTAGCTTCCACTTAAAGGACAAGTTCACACAAAAATGAAAATCATTCAGTCATTATCTACTTACCTCCATGATGGAAAGTCGGGTGAAGTTTGGTTGTCCACGAAACATTTCTGGAGCTTCACAGCAAAACTTCACACCAACACAGCATCCTCCTTTTCATTCTCATTCTTCCCATCGACTGTAGTAGATAGGGACTTGTTTTAAAACCTAAAAAAACTACCATAAAGACCCATATAATGGCTCCATACAGCTTGTCCGGTGTAATCCAAGTCTCTGTAAGCTCTGACATCCCCAGTTGATTTGAAGACGTTATTTACACCCTCTTTGAAGCTGAAGCTGAAGGGCTTCCAGAGTCTTGGATTACACCATACGAGCTGAATGGAGTCATGCTATGTCGTTTTTTTTCCCTCTTTTTTTTGCATGGGGTTGAGTTGATTGAGGAGGAATTTAATTTTGAGGTTTACTTACTAAACTTCTACTAAAGGGACAGACAGCTTATATTGGTACTGTTAGATATTTATGTGAAAAGAAGAAAAGCCTTCACATTTATAGGCCACAAGAAAGCACAGAGATTGCTACTACAAGTATAACGTTAAAGTGATCATAACTCAGAATGTTTCAGTTATGATACTATAAGTATCAAGAGCTCAGACCATGTGCACACAGAACAGTGCTTCACACCACAGGGCATTTTGGCCTTAGTTCAAACCCTTTGTATACTACTTTATACTTTACAAGCTATTTTAAAAGAAAAGGGTCAAGAAAAACTGCACTACTATTAAAGGGACGTTTGGGTGTGCATTAACTTTAGGGGTAAAAACACATTTTATGAATGCAGCTGCAATTCACTGTAAAATGTAAAAAAAGGAGATTACACCCTTAGGAGGACATAAGTCTCCGTCCATGACATCTCGCCCACATGCACTGCACACACACGCTTATCCATCCCTGGCAGCACTTCTCTTGATTGTTTCAGTTTTGTTGAGCTGCCAGGTAGTGTTATTTTGCCTCCCTTTAGCCTCAGAGTTAGCTTGATTAATGAGTTTCTGCAATCGTATGCTTGTGCGTTCATTTCAGTGGTGCTCTTCTCTCAGATTCTTCAGTCACTCACACTGGTGAAATGCATCAGAACACATATTCTTGTGTGCATTTCAGAATGTGCTGAATAGAAAACTAGAGCACTGGAGAAAAAGGTAAAAAAGAAAAAAAAAGAGAGAAGGAAGTTAAATCCTTGTGCGTATTTGTGCGTGAGAAAGGTTCACAGAGAAAATAGGACAATGTCAGACAACTGAGATTGCTCCAGACATGCTGCAGGGCATGCTGCTAAAGTACATCACAGCAAGGCTGGAGGGTTGCCAAGAATGTGTGCGTGTGTGTGTTTGTGTGTAAGAGAGAGACATAGACAAGCTCTACATGTGTGTGTCTAACCAGATAGAGCTATCTGGAGCTGTGCCAGCTGTGTAAGTGAATGTCTCCCAGACAATCCACTAGTTAGTCCACAGGACCTCTCGGCACCTTTTCCCCTTAAAAAATCTCAGGACTGACAACACTAATGCGACTGCATCTCCAGCTGCCTGACAGCCTGACTTGTTTAAGTCAAAAGTCTAAGTTCAGCTTGTCTTGCAGGTGTGAAAACCTCCACTGTACATGTACTGTAAATGCTGCAAGACATTGTTATCATTTGGCATAGCACAGGCTTAGTCGCTTAGTTGCTATCTTACTCACACAGCTGTAATTATAGGATTTACCAGACCACCACATGTTTTGGGATAACTGGCAGTGCATTGTCTTGATGAAGGTGACTCATGTTGATGAAACATGATGCTGACATATTCTTGACGCTGGTTAAATTAAATAATAAAAATAATAACGAAAAATAAATAATGTGCAACATGATACCTTTTTGAAAGATTTAGATCTTAAGTGTAGGTGTGAGCTCTTCATATTTGACTTTTACATGTAACTCTACCCTTCCACACACCCTGCCAGTATCAAGTTTGTGTGTGAGGGTTGCAGGTACGTACCGGGGAGGTTGGCACAATACTCTGGAAGTTTTCTATAAACCTCCAGGCCCCCTCTGTACCAGTCTTCAGGTTTTTCTTATGTGTTCATGTCAGCGAGACAGAACTTTTGATTACATCCACATTTGAGTTTGAGAGAATAATTTACTGAAGTAACGCAGTGTGCTTGGGAAGCGAGCGTAAAAACGCATCGTGCCAAGAGGTGCAAAGCATCAAGGAGATTTTATGAGTGCTCATTTGAGGAGAACATCATGTCACAGCAGCATGAACAGAATCAGGTCTGCTTAAGCAATGTCAAATTTGGAACGAAATGTAACAATTTACATAACACTTTAAAACTTTACTCTTACCGGAAAGTTTGATTTTATTTCTCTGAAGTCTGAACTCTGTGGCACAGATCTGATACTCAACTGACATTAAATATGCACAGTTTAGTAGTGTCTTAATAAAGCAATATGTCCTGCAGACAGTTCATTTTCACAGCAGCTGGGAGGGGATAGTTGATTTTGCTTGTTTTAATTACCAAGTCTGTGCTGCCATACCTCACAAACAAAGGACATGTGCTTTCATCGTATCGTATACTTTTAGAGGATGTGCAGTTTGACATAACCAAGCAGAGCAGTGTGCCCCCAATTTTGGCAAAGTTGGTTAAATCTCATGCAATGTATCCACTGAAAAGCCTTCAAAGTTGAAAACAAACATAATATGAATAGGTCTAAGTACAGTGGGAAATAAGTGTAAATTCAAATTAAACTGTAGCAGAATACATAAATATTTGCTTGCATCTGATGTATGCACTGTCGGTGTGTTATGACATGAAGTAAGTCTGACGGGTTGACCTTTTCCAGCACGTGGCTTCAATCAAGCTCTAATGAAGAGTCCCTGTAGAGTCTGCCAGTGGTTGCCAATTAATAGGTCGTTATGAAAAACACATTGTTGTTTGCTTGACTTCGTTGCAAATTAAATTTTTACCAGAGCTCCGGCAACTTGAGCTACACTTGTGAGCCTGTGTATGCAAATCCTACTGACATTATTTAGCTTTGTTTTCTCATCTTTTGCATGGAATTGGAGTACAGCAATACAATCATTTTCCTAGAAACAGTTTGATGACCACCCCTTTTCACACCGTGTGCCATCACAGGCTCTCCAAGTACCAATATTATGAGGTCGAGCCATATCTCCTCACTTTTTTGTGCTGTTTGCGGCTAACGTGTCTCAACACCACTGTAGCTACTAGCAGTTATTATTGGTTCAGTTGTCAATTTCAGTTTCAACAGGGCGGCTAGAAATATTCCCCCCCGAGACGCATTTCTCTTCCTCACAGTGCCAGTTTGGAGCCACATTTGGAGTTTTTCATTTTACTTCCTCTTACTGTTTTATGTAAAAATCCCCCCCCACACAGTTGTCATGAGCGTTAAGTTGGATGTTTTAACATGGTGTCTCATTCGGATTAACTCGCTTTTGGAGTTAGCCTCAAGTGGCTGGTAGTGACTACAATTTTTGTCACATCCACATTAGCTTCATTTTTCAGTGTCAGAGCTTGGTCATTTCTTCATAAATGTCTTCTCATCACTTTAATCACATCATTTTTATATGTTGACTAACACATTACAGCATCACAGCTGTGCTCAGAGCCATCTCGTAAAAGTCATTTCTCTCCAACAGAATAAATCTATAAACACACCACGTATATATGATATGTTAATTGAGAACTCTGTGTTCCCAAATCCTACTTGCCGCTCCCCCTCCGTCTCCTCTCGCTCTCTGGTGGTAAACTTGTTTGTCTTGGCTGATGAAGTGTGCACCTTCCGGAAAGCACCCAACTTTTACGGGAGTTTTTCCAGGACTCACACGCTCACAGACTAACATTTACACACACACATAAAAGGGTTCCTGTTCTGTCTTGAACACACACAGGCGCACAAACACATACACACACAAGTACACAGCAACATCAGACAGCTTATTTTTCCACTGAGTTCAAGACGGTTGAGTTCTCATTGGAAAGACAACAGTTGTCATATTTATTCAGGGGTATTAGTTTTGAAAGATGCACAAAGATCCCCTGGTCTCGTGGATTCCTACTGACACTGCCGGGATCGCATTTTTCTTCATACTACTTCCTCTATGTCAGCACTTTACTGCAGTTTTACTTCATCTCCTTTGGCAAGTTTTTTTTTTTCCCCTGAACATTTTTGCTGATTCCACCCTTAAGCCTCTCTCCCTTCCCCTCGTCTTTTGACTCATCCGTCTCTATCTGTCACTTTTTTTCTCAGATAGGGCTGTTGGTCGCCTGTTATCAAGGCTACGTGGACGTCGTCATAGCGCTCTCTCAGTGTCCCTATCTGGATGTCAACTGGCAGGACAGCGAGGGAAACACAGCTCTCATCACCGCCGCCCAAGCAGGTAACACACAAATGGACACAGTTTATCAGACACTGGCTTTGTTACGTACACACACACAGAGCTTGGCACTAATGCTGACACAGAGGAGCATGAAAAACACAAGACTGTACACTCAAGCTTTTTGAAACAGAAGTGATGACTGTGTGAGGACCAGCTGTATGGATGTGGATTTCGCCTGTCCAAACTGTGACAAGTGTGAAAAAGTATTCAGCAGCAAGCCATCCTTATGATTACAGGCTCTGTATTGTACAGTTACCATTGTTCGTCCCTCTGTTCTTCAAGGCCACATAACAATCACCAACTACCTGCTCAACTACTACTCTGGGTTGGACATCGAGAGGAGGAACTGCCACGGCTTCACCGCTCTGATGAAGGCCGCCATGCAGGGGAGGTTGGAATGTGTGCGCTCGCTCATGATGGCAGGTAAAGAGAGTGACACAAAACGTACAAAACTCTAATGTAGGCCTGACAGGATAAATACTTTTGTTGGACGATATATTGTCCCAGAAATAATTGCAATGAACGATACTCTAGTCAAGTCTCAGTATATCAGATATCAGTCCCAAGAATGAATAAGCCCAAACAACAAGTCTTTGTAGTGTATTTGTTGTATATTTGTTTGTGCATGTTACACATGCACAAACAAATGTTTGATGTTACACATCTTAAACAATAAAAAATAAAAAGCAAAAAGAAGACCATTTAAATAAATGTACATTTAATTTATATTAATGAAATGACAGCAGATTCGATCTTGTTGTACTCCAGCTGACAAGTCTTCTTGGTACAGACTGGTGATGTTGGTATAGGTCTGCCCTAATAATTTATTTTTGCTGGTTGATATATTGTCCCAGCAATAAATGCGATAAATGATATTATATGCTAAGCGCACCCTTTTAAAGAGCAAAAAACATCTAATTCTTAATATTCAGACATTGAAATTGTCAAAATTAAAGTAAAACAATATTAAAATATCCTAAATAAATAAAACAACCAACCAACAACCAAAACAATAAAGAATGTGAGAAAATGGCGAGGTGCAGCATGATATAAAATGTTAGTAACAATCTTATGTAAACAAACACACATGTAAACACGACAAGAAATATCAAGGTCAGCAAAATGGTCGAGGTCGTATACATACATCAATAAGTCGTGAAGAAACATATGATGAGTTGATCACCTAATTATCATGACAGGGCTACTCTTCTTGAGTAATCATGAAGGAGCAAATGTGTAGATTTCAACACAGACACAAAGTGATTAAGCTTCAGGAATGTCATTTTACAAATTACCTGGATTTTCTGTTGGCAGATTTTACTGATGACAGGCACAAAAGATGTTTACTCTGTCATCACTGTTCCATCATGGCAGCTCAGAAAACTCTGAACAGATTTTCAGAGAATTGGTGGACAGATGGACAATTTGAATACGTTTTGGTCGTGATCCAGATCTGTGTTACTGGATTATTATTCTCTCTTTAGACATGACTATGAAACAAACTGAGATATTTGATACCAAATGATAGAGACAGGCTTCATTGTCAGGATTTAATTTTATTGGTGTGAATGACACTTTTGAGATGAATTCTTCAACTTGTTGATTTTGGTATTAATTGTCCTAATCCTATGAGAGTTGTATCTTTGTGTATCCACCTCCTGCCGTGTCCTTACATTGACATCTTTTCCTCGTGGTGTCCACCAGGAGCTGCCCTGAATGCCAAAGACTACGGCCGCCACTTCACAGCGAGGGATTGGGCCTTATTCACAGGCCGTTATGAAACTGCCTGGCTGATGACACGGCTGATGGAGCGGCCGTGCCCCCGCCAGTACTGCGACACATTCAGGTAAACTCATTGCTGTTTATCTGTGTGTCTGTCTGTCATGGGCAGTATCTCACATACCAATATCTGAAGAAATGATGCATTTCATCACTGCATTGCAGTATTTTTAAAATTGTGTTCCAAGGAGGGGAGACGGAAGGCAGGCTGGTTTTCAAAGGGACTGAAACATTAATAGAAATCATGAAGAACTGCTCTCTTTTTTACGCTTTAATGTTGCTAAAAAATGTGTTGTTATGATGAGGTACTTTTCCTCAAGACACTGAGTTATTTTGGAAGTCCTTTTCTCTAAGTCTTTCACTGGGAAACTCCACGCCACAGCATCTTGAAGGGCTGTCTAATGAACACAGTCTATATCTGCCAGCTGGCTTTGTAGAAAACAAGTAATCCTGACTAACATTCTGGCTATGTAGATCTGGACAAGTCATTTCCTCATTAGCGTTTGTGCGCAGGTCTTGATTGACATATTTGGATTCATTGCGTCTTTTCTGGTTATTTGCTGAAAGACACTGGGATTTAGGTATGCCCAACAAGGGCAAAGAAAATAATAGTAAGCTTTGTTTATTTAGCACCTTTTAAAATGCAGTTAGAAAGTGCTTCATAATAAAAAACAGAACACAATTAAAACAAAAGATAAGAAAGAAACTAAAAGCCATAAAAACTGAACACATTAAAAACACAAAGAGAGAAAAACAGACGCATCTGAGGATGTCAGGGAGCGGAAGGGACAGAGGAAAATAAAATATGAGTTAAATAACTTAGGGCAAGGCCTCTCAGGGCGTCGTAAGTAATCAACAATAAATCCAGGTAGCCAGGCTCGGGAAAATTAATCAGCTCATCCAAAAGTTTTGGAAGAGCTGGAGGCAGGAGAGGGTTTTTTTTTTGTATTACTAATGCCAGAAAACAAGGAATTACAAAAAAGTTCTGTGTTTTAAATACAAGGAGGATCAGTGCTGGTGGCCACTGATTAACTAGAAAGGGAGAAGAATATATGGCAGCAGGAGTAAACTGTCTGGAAACTGCAAAAATGAGCACCAGCCACTTGCATATTTCACCCGCATTTGGCCGGTTGTGGATTTCCTTCACTCACCAGCCAATAAACAATGCTAATATACTGAGTGGCTTTCTTCATGATGCTGAAGAATCAACCCTACAGTGCGCAGTGGATTTATATCAAATTTTCTCCCCCAGTCTAGAGTGGCCCCCGCTTGCATCCCTGGTAGCCAAAGCCCAAGAGCCCCGCGGCTGTCTGAAGCGCCTGTCGGACACCATGCGGCAAGTCTTCAACATCGCCAACGTCACCAACCCTGAGGACGAAGGTGTCATCGACCACATGGTTTCTGTTACAACTGCCATGAGGAGCCCTTTCATCGCTGTGGCGTGCCATTCGGTGAGTAATTAAGCTCTAGATCAGGTGCACTCTTCACTATCCACTGCAATCAGCATCTAACAGCGTCTCACAAGATCCAAGAACACGTCTACTGCAACCCACACATCACAACACACCAACAGGCATTTTGCGAATGTAAGCTGAGATAAGGTGAAGCAATTAATATACAGGTGACTAGTCTGTGTGATAAGGGAGGATTTTTTAAAAGTCTGTAAATGTGCTCTCCTCTGCATTATTCCTGGTGGTGTCTGCACATGCTCAGCATAGTAGGAGATATCAGGGCTTATTTTCTTATCTTCACATAGAGCCAAACATTCTTGTAGAAAGTGAGAATCAACTTCCACAGACTTAAAATTTGACTGAACAGTGCACATATATTACTGTTTCTTATTTAATTAAATATTACGCTATATCAGTGGTTCTATCACTGCTGTTTCATGCAATCAGTGTGCAAATAAACTAATGATAACATTGTGGTAATAATGCTATTAAAGGATAAATGTGGTGCTAATTTATCTCTTATTCTATCAACAAATTCTCTGTTTTTTCATGGGATTTGTTCGGAATAATTAAAGGATATAATTAACACGAGCGTTATCTGATAAGCAAGTTATTCATGCAAGATTACCAGTGATGCAATACTGCAAATAAAAAGGAGACTGAGAACTGCTTTTTGTTTAAAGGAAACCAAGAATTCTGTTATTATCACTAATGCAGTGCTATTAATATTACATTCCTGATATTAAAAATATCAATACCAATCAGAGACTGTGGATTTTGTTTCAGGTCTGTCCCGACAGCCCCCCAAGTGTAGGGAAACGGCGTCATGCAGTTCCTGAGATCGTCCGCCAGCAGCGCGCCAAAGAGCTCCGCTCCGTCAACCCCGACAGGGTGGACAGCCACCTCAAAATCTTCGAGAACTCCCGGGTCACAATGGTGGCAAAGAATTCACAAGACCGCAGGGCCAGCCTTCAGGCCCAGAGCCTGGTGCCTCGACACAGGAGCTCCAGCCTGAGCATAGTGGCTTATAACGAGGCCCTGGAGCTGCGGAGAACCAGCCTGCTGCCCATGCACATGGTGCTGAGGAGGAGCAGCGTCCGGCCGGGGTTCAGCATCCCCAAGGTGAGGGTGACCAAGGCGCCCGCGTCCACTTATGAACCAGAAAAGATCAGGAGGAAAAGCAGCTCCAAAGATGGAGGAGGGCACCTGCTGCAGATCCCGAAGTGGAGGTACAAGGAGCTGAAGGAAGAAAGGAGGAAAGCCGAGGAGGCTGAGAGGAGGAGGCTGGAGGCTGTAACCAAGAGACACCTCGCTGCTGGGAAAAGGAAATAATATCATTGCCTCAGAGGATGCCATGTACACTACCCCAGAAAAGACTAAATCTGGACAGACCATTAAGTTTGACCCATTTTTGGCTTTAATATTTTTCTACACTTTATGAGCTCAGGGTGAGTCTCAAATTACCAGCAGTGTTCCTAAAAGAGGACAAGGGACTTAAGGTTGCTTTTGTCTGCTCAGGTTGGTGTGGTTGTCGGTGGTTTGCCTCTTAAAAATGGCTGCCAGACATGTGACAAAGAGTGTCAAAGTGAATACCCAGGGGATTTGATACTTGAAATGTTTGTAGCTAACTTATTTTTTTATATTTATTGCTTTTTGATGGAGGGCCAAGTCTATATTTTGTTACGCTTTGGGTGCTCAGTACAGCACCGTTTCTGTAGAGTGTGACACTGTGTTGGAGCAGTAGACATTTGTTAACACATTCTTTCAGACTGTAAACACAGCTAAGATTTGTTCCTCTTACTGCCTAAGAATAGAAGCAATTTATTAAAGATGTTCTGGATTAATGTCTTTATATTAATTCAGTGGAGAATACTAATGGGCATGTCATATTGACTGAGAAAGCTAAACAAAAGCTTACATAGAATCTAATGGCTCTTAGATGCTTTTTGTTTTGCTTTATAATGACGAACCCATGAATGTATTTTGCATATATATTTTATATTAGAGATTTTAATGCTTTTTGATGACAAACTTTAATTTTTTATTCAACATGGACTTTTTCCTGTGTTTTCTAGTCTTAATGTTGGAGAGCAAGAATGAAATGTAGAGCACTATTGTGATGTAACACATCTCACCATGTAGGAATTAAATTATTTCCAAATGTTTACATTGCAAAACTACATTAACACTGGTTATAATAGTGATAAACTGACATGCAATGACTGAGAGTACAACATGCGCGAGTTTGGTGTTACAGGGTGTGGATGGAGAGGACAAAATAAACACTTCTGCTGACAGTGACTGTGGGTGTGATTGAGCCAAATATTGATGCGTTATTGCTGTTTTAATTTCAAAAGCCTCAGCCATGTTGTGCAGGAGAGTTAATGAGAAATTGATGGGATATTTTTGCTCCTCCATCTTAGCACTGGGGGCACGTGTTTCACCCAGTAACAATAGCAAAAAAATGACTCAGTAGTGATGTGAGTTTGAGAAGCTGGGGTGAGCCTGGGTCAACATGACAGGAGAAGTAGAATGGAAGTGATAATCCCTAAAACATATGGACCTCTCTGATAAAAAAAAAACAACAGCCAACCCATTACAGAACAAGAGGTCAGCTCAATGTTTTAACATTAGAACAGTGAAAATAATGGGGCAAAAAAAAAAAAAAATAGCCGTGAGTTTAAACACACAGAGCCACGGGGAGAGCAGTGATATAACATTGTCGGATTTTTGAGAGCACAATTTCACGGTCCTAACTCCCCATGGCGATTGCAGCTTAAGTGCCATCCGAGAGTGTGTGTCTAATATACATGGTGATGACTTGCTACGGGGTTACAAGGGGTACCGCGCAGCCAAATCATTTCTTCAAATAAACTTCATTGACTTCAGAGTGGCAATCTGCTTAGATACTGCCCAGAGGAAGTCATTTGAGCACGACAAAGGATGAGCAGAGTGCACATTCACTGAACTCTGCACTTAGCAAACTGTAAGTGGTTGCAGGATTAACATATTTAACATTAACATAAGGAAATGTTTCATATGAAAATGGATTTTTGCTGGCGATGCAGTCTCATGGCCGTGACCTTATTCATTTGCAATGCACTTCTTTGTTAGTGTTCTCTCAGTCAGTACAGAGCATTGAAAAGTTTCTTTGGAATACAGAATGAAGTAACCTGTAGACACTTACATGCCTACATTTGTGACATGTTTGCATCTCTATACAAAGTTTACTCATACAGAGTGTGGGAGAATGGACTGCATGAGTGCGTTGCGCGTATGGGAGAGACACAAAACCCATCAGCCCTGAATGCATCAGATAATATTTAGGTCATGGTTGTAGCTCAAACAGCTGTTGGCTTAGATTGTAACCTGAGATTATGAAGCGCTACAGGCTTGGTCAGCGTTCCCCCCCCCCCGAACCGACCGCCCTCCTCCTCGTCACCCTCCCCGACCCAAATCCCTCATAGAAATTCAGAAGTGGATAAATAAACAGGACATCCATCCACTGATAGTATGACAGCTATTATGTCATGCTGTGATGCTGGAGGCTGGGATTGAGACAGGATGACCTGATTGTAGGTCAGCGCTCAGTGAGTGCTTCTGTCAAACCTGTGAATTTGAGGTGGAATCCTTAATTGGGGCCCTCTGCTGGTTGGTTTTGTCACAACACTTTTTTTGCATGCAGGATGAGGTGACATTGTGCATTTTTATGAATATGACAATCCTCATTTACATGCTTAATACTCATTTTGAGTGAGTTATATATTGCTGAATAATCACAAACAATGTCATAATTGCTGACACCCCTTGATAAATCAGGGTGTTTTTTTTTATTATGAATAAGTATAAAAAAATTAGAATGTGATGTTTTACACATGAGTTTTTCGATTAGGATGTAATATTGCATGTTGATAGGTAACTGTTACTACATTGTCACTACATATACTTGTCAAATCCTGAAATCAAGCTGTTAATTATTTTAAAACATGTGCAATTTAATAAGCAAGAAGTAACATGAAACAGAATCAGTGTGTGTATCTGAATATGGGGAAGTTTAAAAAGCTAATTATAATTGAATTGGTACATTTTCAGTGAACCACATCTGAGGCCTTTATCTATAAACAAAGTATTCTGAAAAACAAGATCCTTACGCTCACAATGAATTTCCCTCATTTAGTATGAACTGAATGTAATCTCTTCCAGTGCTCAGGCTATTGGAGCTATATAATTTCAATTCCTCTTTTTAGTATTCTTTGAAATGATACTGTGATGCAATCAGGGGATAAAGTAGGTCCCTCCTAATGAATTCCATTTCTGAAATGCTGAAAAAGTATGAATAAATGAAAATGTCTCGCAATTAAATCAGCATCAGATTTATCTACAACGTCTGAACTCAAAATGAACCTCAAGTGGTGGTGCCCCTGCTGATAATAAGTGAGGGAAAAAGTTGGTGGAGAGCAGCTCTCTGAAGCAAAAAAAATCTCCTCCGAGGAGTTCTGATAACACCAAACTTGATAGAAAAGTTATGCATTATACTTTCTCTTAGACGTTTTCTACAGAAATAGGTTAGTTTTACATAAAATCCAGTCAACACTCTGTTTGAGGACTATGGTGTGACGAATGGATGAGTAAGCTGTTTGGTGAAGCTGGAGCCATAATGTCACTGTAACTTTGTCACTGTGACCCTGCAGCCTTATCAAAATTAGCTGGAGCACATCCAAACGGTCCCCATGTAAATGACTACATACCTTTTTCTCCCACTGTTGCCTGCTGACTGAGTAAACGGCAGCATCGGTGGAAGGTTTTCCAGCAGCTATGTAACAGAAATTACCGGTCTCAAGTAGCTGAAACCAGTTTGAGGACCACATGTCCAACAGCTGGTGGTGTATACTCAAGGCTGATGTAATAAAGTGCCTCTAATTGAGAAGGACTTAGTGCTGAGGCTAGAGTGCTTTAACTATAACCTTGGCTGGTTTTATGATGTTGAAGTAAGTGAAAAAAAAAGCACGTTCCGGAGTCAGACAGGCACCAACACACTCTTTTGCCCACTGATTCACGATTGAACTTGAAGCTGACTAACCCTCGAAAATCCAGTCACAATCTACTCAACCTCATGCAGGTGAAACAACAGGTGTTTCGTCCGTGTCTACAAAACATTTGTGGGGCTTCACAGCAAAACAGCATTGTAGTATGTGAGACTATTTTTAAAAAGTAATAACGCAACAACAACAAAAAAATAATAATAAAATGGTCCCATATGGCTTGGCTGGTGTAATCCAAGTCTCCAGAGGCCCTGAGATTTCAAACTGATTGCAAAAAGATGTTATTACCATCCTCTACGCATGGCTGAGCCTGCGCATCCACTTCAGACTAGCACTTTTAGCATAGCAGCTAAAGTGCAGATTGCAGCTTTGAAAAAAAGGGTGTAAATAAGGTCTTTTCAAATCAATTGGTGATCTCGGGGCTTCCAGAGACTTGGATTACGCCGGACGAGTCCCAGCCCACTCCAGTTGTGTAGGAGAATGTTGCAACGCTGTTTTGCTGTGAAGCTCCAGAAATTTTTTGTGGGTTCATAATGACAGAATTTTCATTTTTGGGTGAACTAATCCTTTAAAACACTCCCATTGAGAGCAGTGCATTGTTTAACAGGTATTTCTGCAGCACCATGATTGGCAGCTTCTCCTGTATGGATGCTCATAGCTACACGTGAACCATTCTTTTGCTGTGTTAGTGTTATGTGGTAAATACTAATACTAACAACACTATTGTTTATTAGCTAGACTCACAATACTATTTAATTTCAGTAGAATATAATCTTGCAATTTACCTTCATCATTGTGGAACTCATACAACCAGAGGTTCCTACTTTTTTTTAGCAGTTTTTCACTCTCATCCTGCTCTTTCAGTCAGTCTAACAGGGCATGGCAGGGGATGAGAGCTCTGCCACATTGGGAGAACTATATACAACCATGGAGAGTCAAGGAGATTGTGTCTGCTTTAATGGGGTGTTGCAGCGTGCAGACAGAGGCTCGTACCAACTAAGCCTGCACTGGCTGCTTTATTGGGCTAACATAAACTGACAGAACACCTGGTTGCAGATGCTTGTGTAAAGATGGATTACATGCACTAACACCTGGTGCACACTGTGTATTGAGGGTGTATGTATGTGTGTGTGTGTGTGTGTCTGTTTGTGCGCGGGATGAAGGGGAAATAAAAAAAAAAAAACAGCGGACAGCTCTTGGAGATGCTTCTGTTTCATTTCAAAACACCACCTGAGCCCTAATCCCTCTGTGCAGGGTGCTAATTCACCATGGGATGCTCAAATACTCGAGGTGAGGTACAGGTCACTATCCATCAAGGAGGACTACTTTGAATTTTATCAGAGTAGAAAATATTGGAACCGTATCATTCACCTTCACAAAATATATTTTACATGGCAAATGTTGCAAATGAGTCTCAAGACCACAAAGTTTTCATCCAGTCATGCATCATTTCATAAAAAACAGACAAGGTGATTTTTTTGAAGATAGTCTATATCTTTATTTACTATGACAACCACACCTAATACCTAAGTCCACTCAATGACTAAAGATTTGTACAATTTGAACAATTTACTCAAGAAGAACAACTGAGCAAAACAAAAATAAACTCTTTCACTCTTTCAACTTAAATTAACATCGGAAATCATTCCTTCTTGGCAAGATAAATTTCTGTCTTTCGTTCTTTGAAACCTGAACATTAGTGTTGCAACAAACGACACTTGAGTGTAAGGGGATGGGTGATTAAGGAAGAGGGTGGTGTGTGTTTGTGTGTGTTGTTATGCATCATATCTTAGGAAATGCCGATCTGGATTGCGGGGGCTGAAACAGATTTCTGATATGCAATGAGCCACACCTGCAGCAGAAATAAATGTAATACATCTTCCTTCTACACTGACAAACTGTCACGTGCTTGATATATTTGTTCAAACACTTGGAATGTACCTCGTTACCTTCATCTTACAGTGAAGAGACTCACCATTTTCTGAACTGCTTCTCTGCAACGCTTTGTCCAACTTGTAATAAAAGTACACTACTCCCTTGTGATGTTCACGCTAATGTTGCTGCAAAAACAAAGCACCCTGCAGCTGCTTCACAATACATTGCTTTCTTTAGATTTCCTTACATTTTTGGCTGCATTTTTGATTCCAGTTGACTCTGGTGTGCAGCAGATAAAATGTAAATCCATGCAAGTCAAAAAAAGAAAATCTTAAAATCTAAGCAATGAGGCACTGCTGGGAGACTTTTACTACGAAGCAAGCGGGAGTTTGCATTAAAATGTGGTGCCCAGGATAGACATGATTACAGCTCCAACAAGGCAGGCAAAACTGGTGAGCAGATCAGAGATCAGTGAGACTCTTCTCGGTCATATAAAATATAAGACACAGGAGGAAACTGGGGCAAAAGCCAAATAGGTTTTGATATGGTCCAAAAGCTATATCAACTTCTGCTATAACTGTAGCTAGCTATCTTGCCGTGCATGCAGTAGTTACTTGGGTAAAGACAGCCATCATTACAGTGAAATGGGCATGTTTTGCATCTAACTGGTTCTCCTTATTGGACATCTAAAGTATTGAAAAGGTCCAATTTCCTGTCCGGGGTGAATCATACTACTTCTCTAATAATTGGTTAATGCTGTTATGTATTTGCTTCTCTGGTCCATGCAATTTGGCAACAGTTTGAACAAAAGTGATACACACATGAAACCTCTGCAAATTAAAGGCTTCTCTGCATTTCTTTTTGGTTTGTGTCGATAATAAGACAGGTGTCCACCTCACGATTGGTCGATTGGTTCTTTTGGTCAGCGAAGATCATAGGTAGAAGGCTGGAGCTTGGGCTCATCACTGTGAGGTGATTGGTTGGCCTGATTGATAGGTTGCTGTGATTGGCTGGTTGCTTTGATGCGTAGTATTTGTCAGCAAATGGCTGCGGTGAGAGTCCCACCCCCCCCCCACAGACTCAGATCTGAGATCGAGTTTGTCCATTTATGTTTAATCGAAGAGTGATAGCCATTTTAGAAGACCCTCCTTGCACTTATACCACCTTAAGACGATACAACTGTCAAAACACTCCTCTTAAGGAGAGGACCCAAAGTGCAGAACTAATAGTGCAGCACCGATGCAGCAGGGGTGTATAGAGTGGGACTTCTACAATGGCTGTGTTGGCATTGGGTGTCTGTTACTGATAAATTCCTCTGATTGATTAGGAGATCTGTGCCTGAGTGGGGAAACGTCTTCATCCTATGTGTTCCATTGGGGAAGGCCGGCTGGTGGAGATTGCGTAGCCTCTGTAGCCTGCTGCCTGGCTCACTTGCGGGGCTGGTGGATGTGCTGGTTGATGTGCTGACCAGGGGGCAGCTTCGGGACACAAGGCTGGGGCTTCTGGTGGGCCACCTGGGCAGCTGCAGGAGTGAAGTCCTTATCACCCTGAACAGAACACAGTCAGTGAATAGTGTTTTCAAGAGAAGAAGAACGAACTGCAAGCACTGTTTGGCACAAAAACCTAAGATACTCAAGCATACAGCATAAGCTGCTAAATGAGTTCATGCTTTGTCTGCCTGATTAAAAAGATGAAGGTTGATACCAAAATGACTTGTGATTATTAAACTTGAAAACTTGACCATTTTCACACAACTGACATTTTCCTCAGATGTCATGCTCAGGGTCAAATGTCGCACTGCTGTGTTTCAGATTGCAATTCATACAAACAAAGGGGATACGACAAATCACTATCATTTCACCACTTCATGATTGATCAGCAACTGAAAAGACAATGGATACTGGAAAATCCGAAAGGGACATCGGGACATATTTCAAGTTAAAACAACACATTTGATAATCGGTAAGATAACGTTAGAGCGAACGTTGGAATTCCACTATTTCACAGCGAATATTACCGTTAAGTCGTGGTACAGAGTATGATAGAAAAGGCGTAAAATTAATTCTGAAATATCAACACACATCTTGGACACATTTATTTAAGCCTTGAAGCATAATGCACTGCAGGTAATCAAGCTCTTTATGTAGCGTAATGTATTGAAACTAAGCATGCATGTCTTTCCAGCCTCTGCTAGAGTGTTTGGAGCCAGAACATTTTGGAGGTTGGGTGAAGAGACAGCGAGAAAGGTAATGTTACATTGCAGGCTTGCCTGATGTTCCATCCAGTTTGTTTTACTTCATGGCTTAAATAAACGATCCAACATGTGAGATGATACACAGTAATGTAAGCTAGGAATTAGTTGAATGCCAATATTAGCTCCAACAATAACATTAGCTAATAGTTTATCAAATATGTTGTTTAACCTTGAAATACAGCACTATGTCTAATTAGCTACTGATTAATCAGGAAGAAATGATAAGGATTTCTCAGATGCCCTTTTGTTTATTCCACTTGAAATCTTGAACACAGCATTATGTAATTATAACCTCTTGAAAACAGCATTTGAGCTTCCCGCCCTGAATGTGACGTCAGAGGAAGATGGCTACATGTGAATATGGTTTAATGAGTGGTCAAAAGGGAAAGGAACAGCTGTTCGGTTCGTTATTCTTAATTGTCAATATGAAATCCTTAAATGTCGTACAAGACCATGGCATTTTTAGAGTTTTAAAGTATTTTACAATAACAGCTTGTGCTACTGCAGGTCTAACTGCACACTTTCCCAAAATAAAGTTAGCAGTGGACTTAAACTCCCACATATCAGATAAACTGATGTGATTGGCCCGACACAGGCCAAGTCAGATGGAGCTCTGAATAGAAGGGGGAAGACACATATGCCACAGCAAATGAAACATGAGCTCACAGATCCGTCTGGTTTCCAGACTAAACCTCATTGTTAATTTTACATTATTTTATCTTAAACTTGTCAGCTGGGAAAATCACGACTGAAGCTAAATATTCAGATGACACTGCCCATCTGCTCTGCTGCATCTTATCTGTTGCAAACCTACTGTAACAACATGCAGCACAGCAAATATCCATCCAACTGAAGATGGCTATTAAACAGTAGCATACTGAGGTGGTTGTTACCAGTAAGAGGCTTGTCATCAAAGTTAGAATAGGTAGTAGAATTCACAATAATTAGGGGAAAGATCAGTGCAGAGGACATTAAGTGAACAGTAAACACAACAGGAATGTGTACAGTGCTTTGTAGTTTGTGTTTATGGCTGCGTAGGCTATGTTCATTTTATGCCCCATTTTTAAATCCTCTCCCTCCGATAATCACAATAACAATGAGGAAATCCGCAAAGTGCACCAAGGGTAAAGTATGGAGCACTCATCTGTCCCCGCTCATCTGCTCTGCAACCTCAATCTCTTATTCCAAGAAAAATGCCCATAAACAGCGTCGCTTCTAAATCGGATCATAGCAGGAATTTGATCATTCAGACGAAAGCGGGATTTTAATCAAAGACTTGCTACGATGACGACTCCATTCCTTCCTCCTTCCTTTGTATCTTTACCTGCCAGCATTCGCTCGTCCTCTATGTCTGTTTGTTTCCTTTCTCATGCCTGTTCCCGACTCCCCCGTTTCTCACTGCTTTGAGTCAGACACCTTAATTTACCTGTTTTCTCACCACACTCTTCTCTCTCTTTGCCTTCTTCACCCCGATCTCATTTACGAGACACGTTAGTCTAAGTGGATGGATGAAATTTATAGCTATAGAACTGCACGCTCGCATATCTCCGGGTGTGAAAAGGAGCTTTTACATACAGCCCGGTGGGGAGTGGGTGGTGAGCTTGGTTAAAGCTGGCAAACCAGCTGCTTAAAGACAGCATTTATGAAAAGCGCACATTAAAACACATATTACATTGCCTCATGCGTGTCTAAGTGGATTAATATTGAAGGTTTTAATTCTTCCAGTTAAAATATTTAGCTGGGTCACTAATGCTGTCTCATATGTCCACATGTTGCCATATGTTACTACTCGTCATTAATATAATAACCAAACACATGGTTCTCTCATATTCTGATTTCTCAGGATAACGTTATATAACAGATTTAATCAACACTCACTCACTCTCTCTTACACACACACACACACACACACACACACACTCTGTATGAACCTCTTGCTGAACTTTACTCGCCCACCCCATCCTCGCTTGACCCTAATCCTCTCTTTGTATGTGTGTGCTGGTTTTGAACCGTCCTGTATTTGAGCTAGTTCTCCTGCATGTGTATGTGTGAAGGTGGGCACAAAACATCTACAGTGTGTATGTGTGTGTGTGTGTGTGTGTATGTGCGTTTCTTTCATTTAAAGCCAATTCCGCAGCCAACTGCATGCGATGTGGATGGATCTGACCTCCAATTGCCCTCCTTCTGATGCTCAAAGCTTCTCTCAACTCTATCTCTGTCCCACTGAAAGCGCAGGTATGGGAGGGAATGCAACAAATTAGCTGTATTACTGCACCACGCTGTGAATACAAGTCGTGCTGATTGGCAAAGGCACGTCTCCCGCCTCCTTTCTAACCATTTTAGTATACAAGAGAATTTAGAGAAGTAATGTGGTATGTGCTACTTATTGTTTCCAAATCACACTTTTCTTTTAATATTTTAAAGAGGGTTTGAATGAAGACGTGTCAAAATGGAAGCAATCTTGAAGAATGTAACTAACTAACTTTAGCCAGCCCTCACCTGGGAATGCCATTCTGTCACTCAATGAGAAAGGAAAGGTAGAAAATACAAAATGTCCTTGTTTTGTTACATTTAAAAAAAAAAATCCCAGCATGCCACGAACTCCACACACAGACGCTGAAGTGCTTCACTTAGCCTCTAAAAGGCTTTCCTGAACATTTGTGCAGTGCTAGCCTCCGGGTTTGATGGCAGTGATAGGGGGCGAATGGGAAGGCTAGAGGAGGATCGGGGGATAAATGGGATGCCTGCCACCTTGCTGATATCACCGCAATCTTCCGCAAACAATCTACCTGGTCTGACAGGCAGAGAACGGAGCCATCCAGGGATTCAAGGACACTTTTTCACACACACAGGTACACCTGCGCACACACACACACACACACGCACACACACACATGCTCTCACATCTAATCCAAGACATACAGTCAAAAAGAATTAAACAAACATGGCTATTCACAGACTTTGACCTGTGTTTCAAAGAGGCAGGTCAAGGCTGTCAAAGCCTGAACAAACAAACACAAAGCAGTACCTACATCATATAACTCAACATTGACATTTGGCCAAATCCTTTTGTGAAACTCAAAATGTTACGCTTTTTGTAAAGACTGTGCCAGACAGGCGTTTGTTCCACTCTATGATCATCTTATATGCTGCATTATATGGCGGCACTGTATCAAACTGCATTATAGAGCATCTTTAAGTGTTACCATGTTTAACCTAACAGGAATATGCAAAATACATAACAGTGAAATACACAAAAAAGGGTTTTGACGGGCCAAATTTGGCCTGTGGGCCCCACTTTTGGCAGCCCTGGTTTAAACCAATCACTGATGTTTTCCCCGGTCAAGTTACCGCCACGTATAATATTTATTTACAGATTTAAAATGGTTATTGTACAATCAGAACTCGCAGCATTATCTTAAGTTCTACATATCTGACCACTGCTCATAATCCTTCTTTACCTTATCATATTTTTTCTCTGTTTTGCACTCCACTCCATTTTCTTCTCCTCCCCCTGCCCTGCCTTATTTTCCCTTTTCTCTCTTGTTCTATCTCAGCGCTAAGCCTCCACGTCTCCCTGTAGAGCTCATGTCCCAGATATAAACCGCCTTATAATGCGTATTTCAACACTGCTGGTGGTCTGTGTGTGTGTGTGTGTGTGTGTGTGTGTGTGTGTGTCTTACCTTTGTAACCACTCCAGACACAATCATGGGGGCCTTTGGTGGGCTAAAAAAAGAGAAAGAGAGAAGAGAAAATTGAAAATTATTTGCAGAACAATATACAATTTAGGCTGCAGAGTACGCGTCCAGTGCTTTATTCTGTGGTGATTGTGTGTGTAATTTAATCATATTGTGTGCGGGTTAAGGGTGCAGCTTACTGTGTATGCAGTTATGGCAACATTTACAAAAGTTCACCGATCAGGCTGCTCCAAACCTCCCAAAGTGACACGGTGCCAAAATTTGAACATCCCAAGTTGTCGAAACACATAACACCCACAGTCTTACTCTCTCTGCAACACACACACACACACACACACACACACACACACACACACACACACACACACACACACACACACACACACACACACACACACACACACACACACACACACACACACACACACACACACACACACACACACACACACACACACAAGCACACGCACCGGATGGACCTGCCAGCAGCTTAAATAGCTCCCATTCATCCTGGCCAAACACTGGGGCTCACAGCTTCTGGACGGAAAGCATGAGAAGAGAGAGGGAGGGTGGTAATAGAGGAGAGGGAAAGAGAGCTAAAGAGGAGCATGATGATAAAAGGGAAGGATTTGGGAAGAAGGAGAAAAGGAGAGGAAGGAGAAGAGGAGGAAAGAAGGAGGACACAGGGGTAAATGCAGGTCAGGGCAGACGGAGGAGGGGGGACAGGGGAGCGAAATACCAATATAATAATAGACCGTTAGAGGAGAGGAGAAGAGGATGGAGGAGAGAGGGAGGCCGGCGCTCACTCAGACATAGAGAAAGGGTCGGAATGGAGGCCGAGAAAAGGATGAGGAGGAGGAATGCGGAACCTGAGGTAAGTATCGACCTTGGCATGACAAACGAGCGCCATCTAATTTTACGGCGGCGTCACCCCCCCTCCGGCAAAGGAGTACAGTTGTGGTTGCCACCTTCAAAACTCCACTCAAAGGCATTAGCTACAGCAGCAAGCATGTCAAACTTAATGCGTACCTCATTAACAACCTAAATACGTCGAAATGAAAAGTTTCTCACACAGACTGCGAACTGCAAACTCAGCAGTCAGAATCTGAGCACCCAGGAAAACATCTGAAACATCTGCTACCTTCTTTTCAATATTTCACGATCCATGCACAACTTTTTTAATCACAATCAATTAACAGTTACGGACTCAACACATCTGGCTAACCTCCATCTCTGCAATCAACATTTTGGCACGGAATAACCCCGTGCCACTTATCTAAATGGGAATATTTACACCTTGCTATTAAATTCATGTTCGGATATGTTGAATTTCACTGATTATACCTCAGTAGCCACTTGTCAGAATGTGGGGTTGAGAGGCTCTTTATTAGCAAGTCAATTAACTAAAATATGGCATATTAGCGAGGAAAGTGTTCCTGATTCAAATGAATGCTCTGCTAGCTGTTTAGCTAGATTTCCGCTGGCTTGAAAGTAAAGCTTTCAAACATTTAAGGTTTTCTGAGGGAGAAATGGAGAATATGTGTGCATACGGCAAGAGCCAGATGAAGAAAACTAAGAAAAAGTCATCTGTGGAAAAATGCCAACAGGGGGATTCATTACGTATGCTTGTGTGGAAGAACCTGTTGGCTAAACTTTAATCTTAAACACATCTGGCAAAGCGCCATGCTGCATATAGCAGAAGTATCTGCTTTCATTACACACAACAGTTAACTGAAAAATGGCATGCTGGCAATATTATACAGCAGATTTTCTCATTTATTCTCCCTTCTCGCTGGAAGCTAGCTCGTTAGCGCTCTGAAATACAAACAGAGAAACTTTTTTTTTTTTTTAGAAGAAATCCTTCACAGGTGAAATCTCTCTACAACTTCTTTACACGCTCTAAACTAATTAATACTCATCTTTTACACCATGTTGCAGAGACATGCAGCATGAAAAGTGGCTGCGTCAGTTTCAATTTCAGCTGAAGCTACAGCGAGGTGTGACACAGTGGGGTTGAGGTGAAAAGGCACGCTCAGTTGGATATGTATTCACATACTGAGACAGCGTGGGCTGGTATTCACTTCACGCTGGTTTGTCACATGTCTCTATTCCACCGAATGTCTGTCTCCATTGTGCAAACTGCAGATAAATCCTGAAATACTGCAAACATACAAACACTGCGAGGGAGAGGAGAGGTATGAAACAAAGGCACCGACAGAGGAAAAGCCAAGCATGTTAGCATCATACTGCGCCTGTTGTTGTGGCCAGAGAGACAGACGGCAGACAGATAGGACACGACTACACAGACAGACAGGAGCGCCTGTCAGAGAGACAGACAGCTAACAAGCATCTGACTCTTTCAAACGTGTAAAAAGCTTGTTTAAAGTCAGAAAGAGACGAGAAGCTTTTCACCTGACTGGCAGGTAAATACACAGATACTGTGTTGACACATTTTGCAGACAGACACAAATGACAGGTTTTAGTCACACTTGATAAGTAGATGACAGACACTCCCTAAATACTTTTTAATCACGCACTAATTCACAAAAGCTTGAGCTGTAAGATTAGACTACAGACACCTCTCTCCTATCTGTGTGGCAGAGTGGAGTGAGTTGCCCAGAGACAGCGAGAGAGAAACCAAAAGTCATAAAGATCTCTGCTGTGGTTTGGTGTGATTGGGAGGAGGCTGGCTGCGTTTGCGGACAGGGGGAGCCTGCAGGGGGCAGTAGAGAGCCGTGAGGAATCCTGGGGAGGAGTCGCTTTGTGCCAGGAGAGGAGAAGAGTTGGAGGGAAGGAGAAGGGGATCGAGGGAGGAAAAAAAAGACAGATGAGGGATACAGAATGCAAATTTGAACTAATAACTCATAAAGGGAAATGTGCGTTAATGTGCTCGCATGGTGTTTTCTTCTCTGTCTTTAGCTCTACGGCCACACCTCACCACCACCGCCGCCGCCAATACTACCCCACCCATCTCTCTGTGCTTCAGCAGAGCAGGAAGTTTGTTGCCGTGGGCGAAGTGCTGGTTGCTATAGGAACTGATGCCTGTTGCCTGTCTCTCCGCCTCCTCCCCCTCTTTCCTCCCTCCTCTCTCTCTAAACTTTTCTCCCTGAGCTGTCAGCTTACTGCACATTTCACAGCAGTTCCTACGTACTGTGTGTATGTGAGCAGTGATTAAGTCAAGCATACACCCAGCAGCAGCACCAGGCTCCGACTGGAACACATCCACCTCTCACCCAAAATATGTAGGAGAGGTGACAGCGCAACTGACACGAGGCCTGTGATCGCCACGCATGTAGTTTTGACACGTTTAGCTGACATGTGAGCAGCTCACAAACCATATATTCACTTTGTTAAGGAGCAACATGTAAAGCGACGAAACAACCATATGTTTATCTGTTTACCTCCTTTGCTACATCTTCCTGTCTCCTGCTCCTGACTCTCACTGGACATCACATTTTTGCACAGAAGAAGAAACACCAGATTTATTCCTGATGCATTTGAAAAACACATTCACCTGACAGTTAGCGGGCAGGGAGCCTCTTCTGGGTCACCGCTTTTCTCTGACTTATTCCTCCCTTTCTCTCTTACGTCTCACCCCCAACCACCCGTCTCCTTCTCTCTCCTCGTTCGCATTTTCATATCGCCATGGCATCCCTCGCTTTCTATACCATGATAATCCACCCCTCGCCTCCTCGCCATAATCCAGGCCACCTCTCCTCTCCCTTCCCTCTCCTTGCCCCATCTGTCCATCTCGGCTAGATTGGGTACGGCAGGTGTTCCCCTGACTACAACGCTTCACTGGCTGCTACTAATGCGAAATTTACCCAGTAGCCACCTGCTAGACGTCCATCAGCGTGACACAGAGAGGGACAGACAGAGAGTGTGTGAGTGAGAGAGTTTCACTGACTGTATACTGATGGAGTGCAGGTACTAAGCCTCTCTTTTTCTAAGAGCTGACAGGTAATTTTTTGGTTTAAGATAAACATTGCACAGGAGGATGGTAAACCTGTGTTTACACGGCCAAACCAAGAGGAGTTTATCAAGCTAAAGGATGATTCTAAATGGTCTCATTCGGTGATTTAAATGCGCTATTTATCTTATTTATTTTCACAGCCCAGGTAATGATTCGTCTTTTTTGACTAAGCGACATAAATACTAAAGCAACTATTAAACCCTGTATGGCCCTGCTGAGCAAAAGTTTTCAGGTTATGGGAAAGAATCAGAGATATTTCAACCAACAAGATCCTATTTTAGACACTTAGTTGACTCCCTACCCGGGCAACTTATTATAACACATTCATCACATCTGTGAGACCGCAATGCAAGTAAGGAGATGACACAATCATAAAAACAGCAAGGAGTCATTTCTTGACGTTGAATCAGCGTTCAACCTGAACACTGATTTGTAGAGCTTCTGCTTTTTGGAATATCTTGCAACGGTGATGAGAAGTTTGTTTTATTATCGGACAAATAATCAAGCATTCGTCTAATTTAGAGCAGAAACGATTGGTTGATTAAATGATTACCCGATAGAAGGACAGACATCTGTATTTATTTCTATAATCCATTTCAAATTAACAATTTCGAGCATATTTTCTGACGGTTACATAGACCAAATGATTGACTGAAAATAACGCAAGATTCATTTGTACTGTAAACAATCATTAGTTGCAGCCCCAACGGGATTCTCAAAGACCTACAGTATGACTCCATATCCTCTAAAGAAACACAACAAAATGAGGAAGTGCATATTCAACGGTCACACCCTGACCAGTGTCTGCTCCAACTGCAATGTACGACGGCCTCTCTCTTTCTCAGGCAGCCCTTTACCCTTGAGAAGTAGGAGCCAAACGCACATGTTGTTTTTGTACCACTGCTGCCTTTCTGACCTCACCTCTTACGTTAATGCTCTGCCTATTACAGCCACTCATCTGGGCACAAATGCGAGGGGAGCAAAGGAAAATTACTTAATGCCACCGCCACAAGGCTTGATACTATTCCTGCTCTAAATTACAGGAAAGTACTCAAAGAACAAGATGGATGAAGAACATGCAATATATAATTTGGTGTGTGTGATTGCGTGCATAAAGTACATACGCACAAAATTTCTTGACAGTTGGCAATGTTCTTGAACCCTGCTCACTGCTGTGCACTGCTTGTCAGTTCTCATTTACCACCTCTCATTAACACACACACACACACGAACTGATATGCGGTGTGAATAGGCCACCTGTACCGATATACACATAGCTGACGAGCCAGCTCTCATGAATATTGAGTAGACATATGTGGGTGTGCGAGCAGACACACACGCAACACAATTGCCCTGAAAATAAGTACCAGCTCCCACCACCTCCATCACAGAACGCAGTGACCTCAGTACAAACAATGCAGTCAAGCAGTAAAAGCCAAAACATGCTAATATGGGAACAGAACAATTACTGACTCTCGGAAACAGAGCCAGAATGATGTTAAACATGCAAAACCGAGGCTGCTTATAGGAAACAATAGCGACTGCTGAATGGGCTGTTTAAGTTAATGCTGTAATTACGCAGTAATTATGTTGTTTACTGAATTAGCTGCCGAGAGTGCACAAGAAGTCTGCTGCAAAACTGCCTACAGTATGGCCTCATAGAAAAGTGAAAACAGTTAAACTGCTAAGTTGACTATTTCCGGGGTGTGAGTTTGTGTGTGTGTGTGTGTGGGTGTGGGTGTGATTACTGCTCACAAATCACCACAGAGTCGTACGCTGAACAGACATTGACATTGTCTCTCATACATTGTCTCTCAATTTCACTGTAGACAGTACTGAAGCAGCTTACCACTGCAGTCAAATGTAAGTAGCTGCTGCTGTGTGTATGGATGGACCATGAGAGAGGGCCCCTGGGTTCAGACATGACACGGTCCCCCCACCTCTCCTGCATGACAACAAGATACTCAAAGGGACACAAAAGTACTATAAATGGCGTGGCCATGTTGGGGCTGTCCATTGCTGCTTTTTTGTGTCTTTTTGTGATCGTTTTGCCTCTTTTTGTGATATTTTGTGTCTCCTTGTAGCTGTTTTGTGACCTTGTGGTCATTTACATCTCTTTTAAGATGCTTTTAGTCACTGTAGTCATTTCCTGTCTAGTTGTAGCTGTTTTGGGTCTCTGTGGTCATTTACATCCCTCTGAAGTTGTTTTGTCTCTCTTTGAAGCCATGTTGTGTCCCTTTGCGTCTCCTTTTAGTAATTTTACTGACTTTCCAACTGGCCCAGGGACCTCCTCAACCCTTGGGGTGTCCTTGCCCATGCCTGTAGGCCCATTAAGCAATCTTCATACGACTGTGTGTGGTTACCTGCTGCTGACGTACTCCTCTTCATCCTCATCTTTCTGCGGTGGCTCTGGAACGGGAGCAGCAGGCTGGTGCTTCTGCACTATCCTCATGCCTCCTGCCTTTACTGCAACACACACACACACACACACACACACACGTATGGAAACCTATTACCTGAAGAACTGAGACAATTTTAAAGAACTCACAAATGATCAATGTATAAACAGGTAATTATAACAGTGAGAAAACACAGATCAGAGACTCTGATCTAGAACTTGAGACACACTGTGTAGGTAAAAACTTTGTACTTTTACTGTTTGGACTTTATATCTAATTTGTGAATGAATGACCAAGGCTAAAGCGGCTGTTGGTGAGCAGCCCTCCTGCCCAAGTGTCCTTGAGCAAGACCCTGAGACGTTAGCAGGTGCAGGACTGCTGTTCATTTGCTGGCCTTGACCTCTGGCCTTCACTGCAGAGGGGCTGCTCGGGGGAATGAGAATGTCAGTGGGCTCCAGTGCTCATTCATCTCCATTACCATATCTCCATGCTTGTTTTCGACTGACACGCTGCAGCCTCCCACGAATCACAGGCTGGGAGCGAGGTGCATGTATTATCTGACTGTGCTATCAGCTGCTGAGGCCCAGTGCCCTGCCACACCGCTCATGTCCACGTACACCTTATCTGATCTCCAGCCTACATCCACACGACTGCAGCCTATGACCTCCACGTCAGCGCCCTCCAGCAGCAACAATAACCGCTACGTTATAACTCAAACCTTTACATGAGACGGCGATGGCCGCCATGGACTAGTTTCAATCATGTTGCCAGATCTTACGCCAATCAGGAAGTAGAGAAATTTGCGAAATCGAGGAATATGGCAGATTGCGCAGCACGCGATCCTGTACGACACGTTGTCAGTCGCTGGCATCTCCACGCGCAGTGATTACATAAGTATTAATCATCATCGTGTGATTTCTGCTCTGAGAAACCTACAGAAAACAAAGGCCTTCTGGTTTCTAGGAAGCTTTGAATTAAAAAAAAGACAACACAGCAGCCTCAAGGAGCCTTACCTGCAGGGAGATGTCCTCCTTTGGTTTCGACTTTCTCCTTCGGCGGCGATGACATGTCTGCTCTGAGCTGGAGTCTGCGGCGAGAAGGAACCAGAGCGTCTAACAACCGGATTCCTGCTTTATTCTGCCCGAAATTGTGGACTACACTTCAGTCTGGATCGTCAACGTGGCTTTTTTCCTGAGCATTGTTTGGAAACGGTGCGTGATGACGTGCCGCGGGGGGGACGTTAGGCGTTGAAGGACGTGAGGAGCGCGATGACGTCGCCGTACAGTAAATGTGAATCATTACAGTGGAAACATTTTGAGATTTTTTTTGTTAATAAAGAAACAATCGCGCATATGAGATATTAGAAAGCACAATGCAACGTTATTCACAGTGTAGCCTACTTTAAAAAATAAATAAGAATTAGTTTGAAATCTCGTTGTTTTAATAAGGTTAATTTAATTATCATTTTACAAAAGCAGGGTTGCATTATCCTACATCACTGTTATTTTATAGTTGTATATCCATCTGCATTATCCCACACTGATCCCCTGCACTCTAAACCTTTCATTAGTACCACTTGAAATAGAGAAAACATCATGAATGCATGTGTGGGCAACAAATAACTGTCACAAACAGTGTAACAGAGGAGAGAAGAAGACTGTTCATCTGGAAATATGATGGTATCCACAAAGGAGCTGTCAACAAAGCCAGTATCGAGAAGTGAAGTGCTTTGTGACAGAAAAATAACAAATTTAAAGATCTAATCGTAAATATTAATTTGGGGAATAAATACTGTCTCTCTCCCCAAAAAGAAACCATTTTGAAATACCTCGTAGATATCCTCCTACACGGCCCCTAAAACTGCAGCGCTTATTAGAGCAGACCTCTTCTGATGAAGCAGCCAGTTCCCATCTCTCACCTACAAGCCCACGGTCGTGCCAAAACAGCAGGGACAGGAAGAAGCGGCAGCAGGATGAGCTGGTGAAAAGGCAAAAGAGACAACCGAACAGAGAGAAAAAGGAAACCGCACTGGGTGTGTGTGTGACAGTGGTGACCTCAGTGGCCACCTACTTTCTGTTTTCACGCTGTAAGTCCACAGTGGTTCATTAATTGGCTGACATGACAGTGTCCTTGGGCAGAGCTGAGACATACTGGCAAAGCCTCGAGGTGATAAAGGTAACTGAGGAAAGAGTAAAAAAAATTCAATAAGGCTGAAACTAAGGATTGAGATTTAGAGCATATACTGAAAAATATGGCCTATATGTATTTATGTATAGGATGTCGTGTGTGTTTGCCAAGCAGCTCTTATTTACAGTTGCTTAGACATTTCAGGTATTAAAGTAAAAATGAGAAATTCTTAAATACTGCAATGCGCTTGATGTGATATGTCAGAGGAGTAACGAGTCTGGTGAGTGTATACATTTACATGCACAGCCGTGGGACTATGGCGTGTGTGTGGGTGTGTGTGGCCAAAAGGATGCAATCGTCAACTCTGAAATGGTATAATTGCGGTGTGAAGAGGCAGCTGCGTTCTTCACTCAGGCCATCAGAAGAAGTGATGTTCACTGCGCTCACTGTCCGTACACACACACACACACACACACACACAGCCGTACACACACCGTTTTTAATCAACTACATCTGAATTACTCATTGAGCATGCGGCAACACAAATATTAAGAATACAGATGCAGTCAGATGATTTACAAGACCTGTTTATAATATCACCCCACACCCACAAGTTTTACTCCACCGCACACACACTATTAATGAGCAACAGGCCTTGGCAGTGCAGAGGTGGTCCCAGCATCACATTTGTCCTCAAAGTGCAAGAGTCTGTTGCCTGGACATTAGTGTCCCTGAGGAGGGTTTTGACAACCAATCATAAGGCCAGGAGTTCACTGGCTGCTCAGGATGCAGTCCTGCTGATAAAAGGATGAATTGTGATGTCTAATTAGAATGTTTGGACTTAACAAGTTAACAAGACAAGTTGATAGAGATGTCATTCTTCAGGGCGAAGCCTCGGGCAGCATTGCTTTCTGCTGACGGGAAGACCGTACACAACGTTATCACACCTTCACAACATTTTTATTGACATTAAACCTCTGCTGCTTTCAAATCAAAACAGGAAAGAATTAGCTCTTAATATGTGCTCTTAATTAATAAGAAAAAGGTGTCTTTAAATTGTTTTGACTGTGGGTGCTTCAGTGATTAGATGATGTGAAAACCTAAATTAAAGGAGTATTCAAGAGATTAAGCAATGCACTTCCATAAAGTTAGGGTATTTGAGAGTAGGGGTGGGAGTGACAACCAAGATTGGTTAAATTAAGTTTACACCACAATGGGTTATGAAGCCATGAGTCAAATTGTCAGGGGAAATCTGTTTAGAGCGCCTGCATGTTTCAATAAAAATATTGATATTTGGTGCCAGTATATCGATAATCATATCGCAAGAGGAAGCAAAACGATATATTGGCGTATTGATTTTTTGTGCCACCCTTACTTACAGAAACATTTTAAAAATGGTCAAAATAATGGCAACAGAGACCAAAACATCCTGACTTTTTGCCTCTGTATGAGTCACGATCCTACATTTCCCATAACTTGACAGCCTCTTCTGTTAGACCCTTGATATCTGGGGAATCCTTGTATCTTTCAAACTCAACATCCCAAGTTTGTACCTCAGGCTTTCTTTTACAAATATGTAGGCTCTAATCGTCACATCATAATGACATAGAGACATGTTATTTTTTCCCTTTGGAAAGCTCCCTCTAGACAACTGTTTTCATTGGCTAAGTAGAAGGACAGAATTAGTTACTGGAAAAAAATATTAATTTTAATGACGTTGATTTCAAGTATATCAGACAACTCAGTCAACTGTGTGGACTGTATGCATGAGTGTGTGTGCATATGTGGCCACTAGATGGAAGAATGCAGCTTTACCACATGAGAGAAGCGTCTCCAGTTGTGTACGTGGGCGTTTGTGTCCTGCAGGATTCATCGTCGCTGTCGCTCCAACAGAGCGCGGCCTGTGATGTCCCAGAAAAACTGAGGAATCACTGATAGAAACTGCACAACGCTGAGGCACAAGACAAATACGGAGCTCCACATCCAGCTCATTTCTTCCTCCCTCTCACACTTTCTTTTTTGGTGTCACTCTCCCTACACGCTTTTTTCCCCCTGTTCCTCGACTTTTTTCTCCCTGGCGTGCACATACCACGTGCAAGGCTGAGAGAGACAGGGAGAGCATTCATTACTCAGGGTGAATATACATGGCACACATTCAAACTGCCAGAGGTGAAATCCTCTTCAGAAGTCAGTGATCTCAACACCTGCCCATGGCTGATATGACTCTGTGTGTGTGTGTGTGTGTGTGTGTGTGTGTGCGCGCGCGCGTGTGTGTGCGTGTTGCCTGGGCTTTTGAGAGGAGCACTCTCAGTGACGGCTTACAGAGAGACAGAATGAGGACGTCACAGGTGAGTGAATTTGCTCAAACTGACAGGTGTACACACACAGATACACGCACGGGCTCTCACACACATGCAATCATACCTCTGCCACATACATGCTCTTTGTTTCTCTCTCTGTCTCTCTCTCTCTCTCTCTCACACACACACACACACACTGACGTAGGTCTGCAGGAGCCAGCTGGGTCTTCTGCAGCAGCACTATCACACATGAATAACCGAGGCTTCTTCTCTGCTCTGCAGCATTGACTATTCAATACCTGACAGGGTGCCTTATGGTGTGTGTGTGTGTGTGTGTGTGTGTGCATGTGACAGAGAACCATCCATATAAGCGCATACTTAGTTGCATGTTTCCACCTTAATCATAGTCAAGCTGCTCCATGGTGCATTGTGAGGAAATGAAAGAGAAGAGCTAGAGCAACAAACAGATTAATTAGCAATAATGTGCTGCTGTATCGATCCCCGTAGTTTTACTCCCTTTGCTCTGGTTCTCCTCCACAAGGAGGCTGAGGTCAACATCAGTTAGAAAACATTACAACTAGAGCTGATTTGGCTCACAAGCTCTTATAAAAGTCAGATACACACAGTGAGGGCACTTTTTTCCAGCTGCCTCAAGACTGGGTGCACCCGAGGTAGCCATCATTTTAATGGCACCACAGAGACTTCAGAGTGCAAAACACTCACTCATCTCTGTATGGTGTTGGTGTTATTGATGGATTGTGTTCAGGATAATGAAAGGTGCCCTGGTTGTGCTTTGTTCTGCATACTGGATCGAATTCAGTGGCTGCTGTGTTAATAAAGTTAAAAACAAGGTCTATGCTGAGACAGATTGAGTTGTTCTCAAAGCACTCCAAACTTCAGCAAAGAATTCACATCTGTTATTTCGTATTATCTGCCCCCCATTATCGTCCCTCTTACCCAGGGGCGGTTCCTCATTTGGGCAATATGGGCAGCCGCCCAGGGCGGCATTTGAGCATGAGCTCCTACCAAAAAAAAAAAAAAGCGAGCAGACAGTCGCCCTCCAATTTTTGTTTACAATAACTTCTGAGATGCATTCAAAATGCATATTTGATGCATTCATATCTCATTAATAACACTGTCACTAATGTTAGGGGGAACCTAATTTACCTGTTGGGCAGCTTGAGTTTACACGAAACAAGCAGTCAGTCCGAGATGCTGCTGTTGGGTAGACAATACATAAAATAAGCACTGCTGAAACGTAGAGTAAGTTGGTTGGACCACTGTGTTTAACTATAATAGCTTTAAACTTTACAGATACTATTGAAAATGACAACGGAAATGAACAAGTTAGCCAATGTCACGTATCTCCTTAATGCAAATCAGCCTCCATTTGTGTTCCCATAGTGACTGTTATTGTTCGCAAGATTTCAAGGTGACTCTTTCAATATAAGGAATAGTTTGATTGAAACCATATAACTCTTGGATCAACTGCCATGAAAGTTGGTACTGCCATGCGTGTCCCCCTCAGGAGAAACTGTAACAAGGTTGATGATCTCCTAACTTTTCATGAAGCATAAGCCTCACTGGTGTTTAGTGCTAATTAGCAAAGGGTAGCAATTGTATGCCAACATACTAACTGTACTGTTGCTAACTTACTATACTTGCTTAACATAAGCATTGCCACTGTGAGCATGTTAGCACGCTGATGTTAGCATTTAGCTCAAAGTACCACTGTGTCTGTACAGCTCAGAACTGCTAGCATGGCCTGGTCCAAAATTGTAATCTTTTACATAATATTTAGTAAAACAACAAACAAAACAAATAAAAAATGGAGCAAAGACCACATGACACAACTTAACCACAAACATCTCATCTCTTTATTAACTCAAGTGTAGCTTTCCATCACAACTGTGCTGTGTCCTTCATAATTTAAATTCCTTTTTCACACAGGTTTTTTAATCACTACTGATTTTCTCTGGCTATCTTCAGCTGTATTAATCAGCACCATTCAGTCATCGTGCCCTGTGAAAGAAGTCTTGGCGAGAATCAAATTGAAACATGCTACCACTTCTGCAGGTGTTAATGAATCATGATAGCACCCATGTCAAACAGTAGTGAACATCTTGCTGTGGGGAGGCTTCCTGCCATATTTTGTTTCTTCTTCCATTGCTTAGCCTGTAGATGCAGCAGAATTTGTGACAGCAGGGGAAATAAGAAATGAGAGGTACATGTACTTGATTCAAATAAGTAGGCATTTGGGAGGACTACTCTGAAATCTTTGATTGCTAAAGCCTGTTTTGCTGCTTTTTCCTCTCCTGTACTTTATGTCTTCAATCATCTCTCATCTCAGTCTGTAATTTTGCCTCCAAAGTACCACTCCATCCTTCTCTGTACCTCTTGGTGCGGCTTCTCAGTCATCTTTATAAAGAAGCAAAGCTCTGCACATTAAACACAAACCCAGCATTTCCATTTTAGCATTAAGCACATGGGCAAAAGTGTATTGTAAAAGGGGTTTGCTTATAGATTAACCAAAATTACCATCTTTTAACTATATTTCATTATTATTAATGATTATTAAGTGTTATTTTTGGCTGCAGCAGGCAGCTGTTTACAGCAAAAAAAAGATTCAGTGAATGCTTTGTGCCTATTACCAAACAACAGACAAACAGACATAGTTAGCGACTAGCTGGTGAACATTTAGCAGCTATAGAGCCAGATGTTTCCCTAAGGGCTTGGTAAAGACCAAATAGAGAGCTGAAATAAAATGAAATAAATAGTGGACTTAAATTCATCAGGTGTCCAAAAACTTGACTCCAAATTAATGTTAAAGTTTATGGAAATACGCAATGGTTTGATACACAGTTTACCAAATCAATTTAAAAGGTGGATAATATGTTAGTGTTGTGTTTACAGCTTGTTGCTGCTGCTTCAAAGTGGCCAAAAAACCCCAGTTTTTCAAGTTTAAGGTGTAAGTAAAATAAATTAGTCTCAGAGCAAAACAAACTTTTTTACTTTGAATAATAAATAAACGTACTGCTCTTTGAGTGCTACTCATGATTTCTTTTATTTGCACCTGCTATAAACAGGAGGTGTCTCAGGGTAGATGCAAATGCAAAAGTTTTTTAAGTTGTGATGTGTTCGGAGTTAGAAACAGGAGCCCATATGATTTGAACCGTAGCTTGTCCCTGAACGGGGCCCTAATTTCAGCTGCCAGCTGTTGTAGGAACATTTGACAGACTCCTCTTTTCTCATGAAAAATAGAGGAATTATTAGATTTTTAGAGGAATACAAAGTTTTCTGGGGCGTCACTAATTTTTCATGACTAAAACAACAAATCTTTCTTCAAGTCTCTCATCAAGTTTTCTAGTTCATCCAAGACGTTGCTTCCTTGCACCTTGCACTTCTGCTGCCACTACTCCGTTGTGTGCTGTTGTGTCATGCCTGAAATTCTCCATCGTTTCAAAAGTTTCTTCATCCTTCCCAAATTTCTTCTACCCTCTTCCCTTCCTGCCATTCCATTTTCTTCTCTCATCCATCCTACTGTTCCTCATTCTACCTTCCTTCTCCTTCAAGCTCCACCCTTCCCTCTCCTTCCCTTTCAGATGAGAGCATTAATTTTTTCAAGGTCTATCTGTGGCACGCAGTGGCTCCATGGAGCTTCACTTCTCCTTAAACACAAATTGATTTCACGCTCAAATCCTCAGAGTATAAATCACAGACCCTCCACCTGCTCCCCACTACGTCCCTGTCTCCTCCTTTTCCCCCTTACATCTCACTTTGCGCCTCCCCCTCCTGTCACATCCTCTACGGCTCTCTGCTGACATGCACCTGCGCGCACAAACATGTATAAGCGTACACACACATACACACACCTCTGAGTCTGACCTGAGGTGTGTGACGGCTGGATGGGCAGGGACACTATGAGAGAGAAAGCTGGGAGAGAGGGGAGTGAAACAGTGAAGGCCGGAGGCATCTGCAGGGTGGAACAGGGCAGTTTCTAGAAAAGGCTGTGCTTAGGAAAATTGAGGAGCTATTTTCATGCCACATTAAGTTACACCAGCCTTCCACTATGGGACCGTGCTCAGACAGAGAAGGCTTGCCTCTATTGTGAAGGCTAATAATCAACGCAATGGAGTTATTACCCAACACTACATTTCACTGGCCTAACCCAGACGGCATCAAAGACGGTGAAGGGAGGAGAGGGGAGGGTGAGACATGAATTCCAGTGGATTGTAACAAACGCTACTACCTCCAGCTCGGCCTCATTCACTTAATATGCTTCAAGTTCAGTTCAATCTCAGAATGGATATACGGGTGAATGGGATCAAAGTCACACGGGGGTGACACAAAAAGGGGACAAACAATGGGAAAAATACTGAATAGGAATTTCCATTACTGCGCCTTTGATGTCTGTCCACCATCATTATGGCATCAGTAGAGGTTGGTGGGTGTAGGAGCCCTTATACACGTCTATATCGTTATTATCATTATTAACACCACATCCCACCGCTGTCACTCTGGGGCAGGATCAAATATTAAGCCCCCTGTCACACCAATGCATGCCTATCACTGCTACGCTGTGTAAGTACATTAACTCTACGGCATCTGAAAGGGGTCATTATCAGCAGAAGCGTGAATGGGGCCGATATCAAAAGCATTATCATACAACATGCTCCCACACGCCTGTCAGTCAAGTCCCCAGCGAATATGTTTGTGTGAACAGATGATGGTATCAAGATGTTAACGGTATTGCTTGTCAGCCAGGGGGCACAACATGTGGTATATTGTCTGTATGAACGCAGTCAATTTACTGACATTGTTTGCATAGTGTTGCGTCTCTGGTGATAATAGAGCACTCACAATACTACTGTATGTACATTATGCCGATGCCATATAAAAAATACAAATGAAAGTAGATTACTGTATGTACTCCAAGTCACGCATGGACTACATACAGTCCTACTGTGGGCAAATTGAATATTAATATACTGACTCTGACTTCATGTGGGAGCAGCATAAATATAAATGAGAGGATTTTTCCAGTATCATATAGAATACAATAGCCAGTATAAAATGTGAGAATACAGGGAGTCAGGCAATCCACAGCCTACAAGATGCTTCAAAAATATCCATAAACTAGGGCCAACTTATCAGCAGCAATTTTTTGTTTATAAGATAAAAAAGGAAGAAGTTAAAAATGCTTTTTTAACAACTTTTTCACATTGCAAAGTGACATTTTGTCCAACCAAACAGTCAAAATATTGGAAATGTTTGCTTGAAAAACCTCTAACATAAACTCTCTTCAAATGAATCAACCTTGAGGCGTAGTGACAACAGCATCAACATCTGTAGTTATGGTGCAATCCAACGTAAGAGCTGTAATATTAACATCTTTTATGAAGCTTAAAACCTGGTGTGTTGCTTTATATGAGTACCCCAACTATTTGGGACTGCACTTCCTGACATTTGGGGGGCTTGAGAGAAACAGATATAAATATAATGATCAACATCAAAACATAAGCATCCTGACTTTTAGCCTGTAGTACAAGTCGAGGCCCCCAAACCCTGGATCTACACTTCCCATAATGCAACTTGATGCCGTCTTTCATAGAATGCTGTAGGAATTAGTCCTACATCCTGATTTTAATGATTTGTTCCACGACGCAGAATACGTCAGTAAACACCCCACACATTAATTCTGAAGCTTTTCATTGGTCTTAAAAAAGGCAGAAGTGGCTTAATGAGACAACAGAATTTGTTGAGAACATTAACCGTCACCACGCCGAACACTGAAGCTCAGCTGGGGTGACTTCGATGTCATGTGACCACGGTGCAATAATGCCGGCTTTTTACTTCAGGCGATTGGATTTCCACTTCAAAATTCATAAAAGTGGTGTTAAATTGTGAAAAAAAACCTGAAGAACAAAACATGTTTCGTAAATCTTTGTTTGCCACAGAGCTTATTTCCTGCAATAAATAAAAATCCAATGGAAAAATCCCATGGCTCTGGATGAGTAAACACTTTAACAACAAAGAACCTTTTCAACAAAACAGATGTTGAAAAAACACTTTGAAATTTTGAAATTGGTCATCCAAAGCTTTCTTTTTTATAGAGTTACTGTATGAGATTGCTTTAGTAGAGGCATTCATTCATGTTTCTGTACACCATCCCATTGTACATCAATTATATATTTACTACATTTGCTATTTTCAAAAAATGTATTTGTCCTCAGTAGGCTTCTCTTGGTTTTACCTGAGTGGGTATGTGAGCAACTTCATTACCTGTTACTACTCTTTCCCCTGTTTTAAAAGTCTCGCTCAGAAACCTACAGGAGGCTGTGGGAAGGAAAATGTTCTGACACCAGACATCAACTGTTAGATCTTCAAAGCCCCCTGAAACCTTTTTGAACAAAAGACAGGCTGAAAGAGAGAGAGCAAACACATGAATTAATCTAAAACACATCAAAGTGATTTAGTATAACCCACACCGTCACTTTTTCACCAAACACTTTATAATACCTGTGATGAAAACATCTGACAGAGCGGCTAATTCAAGTAAGAACTGGACGTCTCTGTCGGGAAACTCATTTGTTAAAGATGACAATAGTGGAGACCATAGTGTTTGATTGCAAAGAGTCTTTTTATTTTTCCTTGTGTTCAAGTACGGTCCTCTCTCAGCAGGGTCATCTAAGAAGCATGGACACACAATAACACACAACTCGCACCAGAGCCTGAGCATCTTCAGGTGGGATTTCTCTTTTGTCTTGATTGGGGAAGGAAGGGATGGGGGGTGGATCTGAGAGGGAGGGGGCCTGATCAGCAGCTTTCACGTTTAGGTCAAGTGAACAAGAGTCCTGTTGTACACCACATAATCATTTTTTCTCTGCGAACATTTGTTGCATTTAGTGACACTGACATCTGCACATAAAAATTATATATATATTTATATTTATATTCATATATTCATAGATTTGTCATTCTATATCAACAATTCATTCTAGTGATTTTTACCTTGGTTTTTCATGTTGTAAAACTGGACAAACTGTCAGTAGGAATGCCTTGTTTGGACACTGATTTTTACAGGAACGCACACACACATACACGCAACAGAGGGCATACACACACTACTACACACATGCATGCATAGATACGCTCGCTCAAGTTTACGTGTACACACACGGGCCACGCATTCTGTCACATACATGCACACATACACAAACGCGCACGCAAACACACACACGCACACACACATACACGCACGTCTCCACACACGCACGCCCATACATGCTCAGCCAACACAGAGAGGCAGGTCTGTACACCTATGGGAGGGAGATGTAACTCATAATCCCCAGCAATAAGTACGGCTTCACCTGATCAAAACACAAGAAAATAAAAGTTACAAACAGCAGAGGGAGTCATCCGGTCATTGTCTGTAAACTTCGACAGAATGTCCCTTGAAAGTCCTCTAGGACTGGCCCACGAGGTGTCAAAGTTTGGCACAATGTCATGTCTCTCTCTTTCGCTTTATCTCTACTGTACACTGAGATGTACAATGTTCACGGTGGCTCTTGTTGGACAGACCAGGTACTATGCACAAGTGATGATGAGTAACCACTGAAAGTTGACATGGTCAAACATATCAGCTCCCCAAAAGGAAAAGACAACCCTTTCCAAAGACAGAGAGTGTGCTTTAAAACATACACATATATTCTTTAGGCAGTGAAAAAGCACTTGTTGTTGTTGACGGGGACTCTGGAGTCGATGCTGCTCTGCCAATCTGATGCTCTGGCAGCCTTGAACTGCTCTTGACGTTTGAGCGTGTCCACAACAAAATTCACTCGATGGAGAACACAAATACTGGAGGGGTTTCCTCTCTGGCTAGGAAAAGGGCAAAACAAAGGTGTCTGCTGACATCCATCCTGACGATGTCTGTCTTTTCTGCTTCTTTTGTTCACATTTCACTTATTTTTGTTGCTTTTGTTGTTTTTAGTCAGTAGTCAGTCATGGAAAAAAATCATAATTTCATAAGTGGCCCCATCAAAAACATGTGTAATATACACACTATATCACCTTTGAACTGTACACAGAAAATAAAAATGCTTTTTTGAAAGAGAAAAATTTAGAAAAGTACAAATAAAAAAAGATGTAAAAGAATAATGACAAAAAAGAAGTCTGTTGAAGATGACATTCTTGGAAAACAAATTCAGTAGCTTCTGTAGGCGGCAAGGCCATCGCAACAAAAAAGAGGGGATAAAAGCTGTGCTACGTGTGTCACTCAGTTGAAATGGTAAACATCCACTTCTTGCCTTGTGCCTGATGTGCTTTCGTCTTTTTTCTGTGCTTTTATTCCTCCTGACCTCCTCAAGGATGCTCATGTCATCTTTGTCTCCCCTTTCTTCCTCCCTCTGCCTTCAAAAGGTCAGGCCACTTTCTGCTCCTACGGGCTAAGAGCTCAACCTCATCCACTGCCTATTATTTCTTGATCCAATCTCTCTCTTCCTCTTTAGGCCTCTGCGTACTCTCTGTACCTGCTTGTTTTCTCACTTCTCTTCCTCCTATATTCCCCTGCCCACTCCTCTCTCACCTTCTCAAACACACTTCTTCATATCTACTCCCACCTTATCCACTCACTGGTGCAATGGAGCTGACTCTGAAGAAATAAAGCGGTCTGGAAAAAAAAAAAGGAAAATGTCGGCATGCACATGCACAGTCTCTCTTTGTCACTCGACCAGACTTCACTTCGTAACCCCATCTAGCTCTGTCTTCCCCTTTATTTTAGAGAACACAAATTTCCTGCCACTGGCTACAAGTTTCCGCTTCAACATGCCACTGGCTGTCACTTTGTGTTAATCTGCTGTTGATCGCTTGCAAAAATAATCCCTTTAACACACGCACACACAGACTCGCACTTGCCCCCCCATCATCATAGTCTAACTAGACCCAGGAGTCAGGCGAGGCCGGGTAGTGGCTAGTCTCGTAGTTAAGTTCGCTGTATGGCCGAGAGGCCGAGTAGAAGTCTACGTAGTTGCCAGTGGATTTGAGGCCCAGGTGCATGCGCAGGTCTTCCCGCGGGTCTCGGGGCGGTCCTGCAGTGCTCGGAGGCTGCTGGGGTTGGGCCTGAGGCTGGGCCTGTGCCTGGACCTGCGGCTGTGGCTGGGATGGAGGAGGTGGAGGTCCCTGGTCCTCGTAGTAGACCTCATCGAAGCTCCGGCTCTGGCTGTGAGGCGGAGGCTGTGGCGGCTGAGGCTGGGGGAAGGAAGGAGGGGGAGGGTAGGGTTCGTAGTCTTTTAGCACAGCTGACGGGCTGTCCTGCTGAGGCTGTGGGGGCACGACGCAGGGCTGGGTCGGAGCCTGAGTGGGGGGAGCGGTGGAAGTGTCGGAAAAGTGGTAGGTGGGGGTGAGATGCAGCGGGCAAGAATGGAGAGTCATGGAAATGTGAGTAGTGGGAGCGGAGTGAAAAGAGAGGAGATAAAGGTGGAGAGATGGAGAGGAGAGGAGAGTGGCAGGTGGAGAGTGAGCACATGGAGAATAAGGGTTTGAAAGGCAGGCAGGTATGGGTAAAAACTCTCAGATAGGAATCACTTGGGAAGGGGCTCATGCTGTGAATTCTCTATTACATGCAGGTACTGAAGGGGACAATTTATCTCTACCATTGTAACTCTCATAGGCTGGTTGTATGTGTGTGTTTGTGTGTAGATGTGTGTCTGAAAATGCAGTCATATGTGTAAAAACCCTCAGAAAGAACACACCATTTTTAGTTGTTTACTTTAACGGCCAGCGGAAAAACTAAAGTTTGTATCAGGATAAAAGAACTAGCATTTATTATAAATGTAATACAGTTGATCAAGAAAATGTGCACTTCTCATCTTCCTAGTCAAGGGCTATGATGCTTTCTGTTAGCCCTCCCTCTTCAGCAGCAGAGTCATTAAACAGAAGCAAATAATTTGTGCAATCAACTGAGGTAATCATTTTAATTGCCAGTTGGGTGTGGTTTCAGTTTGCAGTGGTTTGACACTGTGTCTATGTGTGTGTGTGTGTGTGTGTGTGTGCGTGTGTGCCTTCTATCAGGCTGCCATCTCCCTAATAACCACCTTGTCATGACAGCATATGCCAATTTATGAGAGCCCTGGCGACACACATGCACTGCTAAGACCTGCTGTGCTGGTGTGTGACTTTGTGTACATAAAAAAGTATGTAGAACATTTTTTTTAGTGTAAGAGTATTTTAACTCACCTGGTTTTGCTTGATATCATCGCTGGCCGTCAGGTATGAGTTTCGGAACAACGTAGATGTCCCGCAGGATACTTGAACTGGATGGACAAATAAAGAAAGAAATGAGAAAGACAGCACTTCAAAGTGAATGAATGATAAAGATAACTAGAACCACTACTGCTGCTAATAATAATAATTCAAAGACCAACAAAACCGTGGGAAATTCCACAATTGGCTTTGTCAAATATCAGCTAATTAGAGTCCAAATCTTTCTGCAGTCTGTTTAAAAGTTTGGCAATTAGTCTGTCCTTTGTGGCCTCAAGAGAACATTGTGAGAGAAAGAGAAAAAAGAAATGAGCAGGAATAAAGTAACAGAAAAGAGACCAATAGATATAAAGAGAATCACAGACAATGGAAGAGCGAGAGGAAGAAGAAGAAGCAAATACAGAGAGAGGGGAGATGTTAAAAGATATTGAACAGAAAAAAGATAGAGAGGAGATGTTAAAAGATACTGAACAGAAAGAGATAGAGAAAAAAATCAAAGGAGGAATAGGAGGAAGAGAAGGAAAATAGTGCGGGGTCACAAACAAAAACATAGAGGCGTGAGGAGAAATAAGGAAAGTTTAAAGAAGAGAAATAAAGATAAAGACAGGGATAAAATAGAATAATTTAATTATTCCTTGTCTCTTCATCACAAACACACACACACACACACACGCACACACACACCTGCCATGCCATCTTTACGGGATGTGTGCTCTCCTTTGTTGCTATGGAAACCAGCGTTGGTTGCCGTGGAATCGTAGTCCATCTTGCGTTCCTTCAGACTCATCATCTCTCTGGGGGAGGCTGGAGCGCTCGCTGCACACACACACACGCACACACACACACACACAAACACACACACACACACACACAAAATAATGAGCAATAAACCCAGAACAGCATGTGCCTTCACACTCGGCATGCTTATATTTGTGTGTGTGTGTGTCTTGTTCTTTCAAGGTGCAGAGTCATTATTCATCATTTAGCTTGTCGGCATCAAGGGTCACCTCCAGCATGTTGAAGGGCTTCTGGGAATTCACACACACATACGCACACACTTGTTTTTTGGATACATTATTTGAATATCAAATTCACATCTGGCACACATTTTCTCAATTCAGACAATCAATCGCAGCAAGCAGTGTAACTGAGGAGAGGCGTGGAGTCAGCTTATCACAGCCGCTCGTTTAGTGGTTATTTGACAAGAAATACAATTATGATTCGCCTCACACCAATTTACAATCTTATTCATGTGTGTTTTTTACTGTTAACTTCCCAGTGCAGCTGAGATTTATCGACAACTTTTTCTTCCAACAACTTCAATGTCAAATCTATTTTACGTCTTCAAACCTCACAATTTTTCTATTTCTGTCACTTTCTCAAGCTTTGAGAGCAGATCTATTTTCCACACGTGAATGCATCGCCACACATATGCCTGTGTGTAGCCATCCATAATCACACATGCACAGTCAAGGACAGATCCAGCACACAGACTGTACATGCAGTGGTTTTTTCCCCTTCTCTTTCTCTCACACACACACACACTAAGCATGTCACAATGTAATCCCCTTAAAGCAAACTTAAAGTGCTTACTCAGTCCCTGTTATCTTGGCACACTGAATTGCCAGAATCCTGCGTACCTGTGTATCAGCCCAGTCGGCTTAGCTAAACATTCCTGTAACTATCCACCATACATACAGTATATGTTATATATAATGTATACCCTCACAAGTGAAGGACATTCTAAAAATAAGCTGTTTGGAGCTGTTGATCCCACCTTTGAGAATTGCAGACTGTAGATACTTGAGAGAACGTGCACATGCATCAATACCTAACACACACACACACACACACACACACACACACACACACACACACACACACACACACGCACACACACATTTAACAGAGAGCACCACTCTCAGTTGCATAAGCACAAACAATTTAAAAAAAAGGAAATGTAAGGCACGCCAAAAAAATCAGTATAAAAAAGCCTTTGTTCTCTTTCGCTGTTCTCCTACAGTACACCCTGATAACAGCAGCTGGGCAAAACACTTGCAAAATATGACCAGCCAAACAGATTAAAGACTTTTTAAGTGGTTTTTCGAGTGCCTTGGAATCTCAATTTATCTATTTGAATACTAAAGGAATACTTTTTTTGAACCAACACTTCAATATTTGACATTAAAAGCAAAGGTTCGTACATTTGATTAGGGACTATTTGGTTGGGGCAAATTTTGCAAATCAAGAAAAGCAGAGGAAGACAGTCTTTTATAATGTTTTGGTATTTATTTATTAGCATTTGACACCTCTGCTGCAGATTTCCATTAAGGTGGGTGCTCAAACCTGTCACAGGCACCCCCAGAGACAGTGCCGTCACTATTGGATATTCACCTGCTGGATATGGGAGCCTGGGAGACTCGTTCTATCAGCGCAAAACACAGCAGGACCCTGTGGGGGCCTTGATGGATGCAAAGGTCTCTCTCTCCCTTTGTATCTCCCTCTGTCTCTCTGCCATCCTTCGCAGCCTGCAACCTCCCCGGCTCGTCTCTATCTCTTTCACAGTTTTACCACTCTCTCTCTCTCTCTCTGCCTGCACGCCATCATTACTCCTTCCACTTTGATCCATCTCTAAGGGGCCGGATTGCAGTCTGGAGCATATGCAGAGAGGAGATACAGATGCATGTGGGTGTGTGTGTATGTGTGAGAGTGCATGTGCGTGTTGAGGCAGCCTGTAAAGAGTGCAAGATCAGAGGGAGAGGTGAGAAGAAAGTAGGATTACCGTAAAAAGGAGTAGGAGGAGAAGAATAAAATGGGTGAACTAGAAGGGCCGGACAAACGCAAAGGCGAGGAGTGTAGAGAGGGGAGGAGCGGGGGAGAAGATGGGAGTCATTTCCAGCCATTTTCCATTTACCCCACCTCCTCCATTGTACAACTCACAAATTTGTCTATGCACAATCATCTCAAAACTCCTTATTTTCAATGTCGCTGGCCAAAGTCAAATCCTCCTCCTTCACTTCCTCCTCACTGCATTAACCATCCCTCAATCCCTAATTCTTCTTGCCTCCTTGCTTTTCTCTTTATCTCCGTCTCTGTTTATCTCACCCCCCTCTTTCTCTGTCTCCCTTCTCTCTCTCTCTGTCTCTCTCTCTGTCTCACACACACACACGCACACACACATACACAAAAACACACTTTTTCTCTCCCACTCTCACCCCCTCTGTCTCTCTCTCTCCCTCCCTTAGCTGGGTCCTTGAAGACCTCTCTAAGCTTAGAGGAAGGAAAAGTACTTTTCTGCCTCATCAGCCAGCTAAGCCCGGTGTGGAGAAAGAACAGCTATAGGCTCTTCTACTACTGATGCTAACAGCTAATGCTAATGCGCCCTTTGCTAAGCATGAAGGCCAGTGGGCTCAAGCTAAAGGCTAATGGTAATCATACTTTACAGCATGAAAGCCTGTGGGTGGCTGACGCTAACGGCTATTTAACCCCGGTGTAAAGACTGATCGACTGGTAAATGTTGACACAAGTGGCTAATGTCTAAATTATAACTCATTAGCTCATGTGTGTCCTGTACCCTCTGGTTGTACTGTCCAGTCACATGTGCACATACCGTATGTACATGCTTAGTTTTGTCATTGCAGCTTTTGCCGGACTAAATTCATTCCATAAGAGCGAGATACGGGGGACCTTTTGTCACAAATGTTTTATGATCACAAGAATTTATAACTTAACCAAATCTAGAACGAAATATCCATCAGCTCTGGTCTTATTTCCTCCTTCCGTTTTTGAGGAGATGATAGTTTCACAACTTTTGCAGCTGAACTTCTCAAGAACCCATTGATCCTGCCAGTTGAGATTACACAAACCTAAATTTAGACAAAATTTAATCTCAGCTCTAAATTAAAAAAAGGGCTTCTTTTAGGAGAGGTCTCACTTGGAAAAGTTGTCCTGAGTCCTTAAACTGAAACTGGTGGTCAAGAAGGAAAACGCACACACACACACCTGCACATTAAAACACACATAATCTTGTGTTCCTCACCAGAGCGGTTATTTGGGGACGTCCTGACAGGAGATACGGAGGGGGTTCGTGAGGAGGAGTAGGGCCTCTGTCTGTCTCTCTCTATCGTTGAGGCAGAGCCCACAAAGTGATACTGGGAGTAGCCGTCCTGCAAAACAAACACACACAAACAAAGAAGAAACTGGTTACCGTTTGCAGTCCACAAACACAAAATCCAATATTAAGTCGGTGAGAAGTTTGGGATTTTTATTATTATTTAACATTATACAAAGATGAGTCCAAAAGGGGTCTACAGTCACTTCCCTTTAAACATTTCTAACACTTAGTATATGGGCCATCTGTGTTTTTGTGACAGAGATGATATTTTTTTTCATGTTTTTTCAAGTAGTCTAGATACCCTGATACTGATACAAATATAATGTTTGATCTCATATTCACACTTCTACATGTGTGTGTTAGTATTTTTACATACAATATCATGTGTTTTATTTTCTGTTGTTGTATTATACTAACCTGTAAAGTGTACACAGATTCTCTAGGTGATGTGCGCTTTAAATGAACTGATACATGGCAAGAATGACTTGTTTTTGTAATCAGAATACTGTCGTCTCATTACTATACAGAAGGATAACATATTTTTTAAACTTGTTTTGTGCTAGCATCCAACAATCTTTTACTGTGAAACACTCAGCTGAGCAGATTTTTAACTTCCAATGGAGGAAAAGAGATTTTTTTTTTCTTAAAACAGTCCCAAGGATGAAGTTTGTAAGAGTGCAGTAGGAAGTGGTCCTCAACAATGGCTTCAACACTGGTTCAGTCTTAAAGAATAAGTTCAACCAAAAAGGAAAATTCAGTCATTTTATCTCCTCACCCCCATGCTGATGCAAGGTTGGGTGAAGACTCACAAAACATTTCTGGAGCTTCACAGCAAAACAGCATTTCAGCATTTTGTGAACAACTGGAGGATATGGGGAATTGTTTCAAAACGTAAAAAAAAAACAAAATAAAAAAAAATGGAAAACCCCCACCAAAAACCATTAAATGGCTCCATACAGCATGTCCAGTGTAACCCAAATCTCTGGAAGCCCCAAGGCCACAAATCGATTTGAAAAGACTTTATGTACACCTTTGATGAATGGTCGAGATAGGGTCTGTGCAAACACTTTTAGCTGTAGTGATGATTTTGACATCAAAAAGTTGGTAAATAATGTATTTTCAAATCAATCTGGGATGTCCGGGCTTCTGGAGACTTGAATTACCATGGACGAGTTGTATGGAGCCATTTGTTTTGGCTACTTCAGTTGCCTAGGAGAATTCTTCAACATTGTTTTGCTGTGACACTCCAGAAATGTTTTATGGACTACAAAAGAGATAACGTCCTTCGTGTACCCTTTTTCTTTTTTTTCCTTTTTTTTTTACAGCAGATACTCCTTTAAAAGCAGAGAAGAACTGTTTAAAGCTACAGATTTAGGCGATTTGCGAGAACCTTACTATGATACACAAGCTAAGGACTCACTCGCATACAATTTTGTATATAGTACATCATGAATGAAATATTTATAATTAAGAACAGATCAGAAGGGATCACACTGACTGTATAATGCTCAGGTGGAAAAGTTTGTCCTTGGTTGCCTGTCACAAAAAACAGTAATGTGTGAACTTCTGTTTACATGTTTAATTGAAAAATTAACACGCGTGAGAAACTGTATTTCAATATTGGATTTCAGGAGTTTACAAGTCAAAAATGTATTCTGGACAATGACACACAACGCCCACATGTGCACATACAACCATCCACACACACAAATTAATAAACTTGCATAAAGCCTGGGCTTAGTGAACATCCCACTGTCCTTGTAGAAAAAAAATTAAAACAACTAACAACTGCATGAGCATAATTACTGCCAAGCCAATGACTTTGTATCTGTATTAGTTTAGCAGTGACTGGAGTAAAGCCCTTTTCATAAAAATGGATTATGAGAGTCAACAACAATCACAGAGCTGGAACAAAATTCAATTTAGCATTAAGATAATTGGCTACCTCTGAAAGCAAAACGCAAGCAGATGATAAAAAGATAACGCAGGCATGTTCCATCATAGCTTTATTGTCTGTGGGCCTCAGCTCGACTGTGGGAAACTGGTTAGACTCCGGTGACTGTGAGTACAACGATGAGAGGTGAATCACTCCAATACAGTTGGGCTGGAGAGGAGGAGACGGACGGGAGGAACATGAGACGACTGAGATATGGAGGAGATGAGGCAGAAAGAGAGGGAGGAGGGACGGACAGGGCAGAAGCAGAGAGAGACAAAAGATGACAGAAAGTAATGAGAGCGACGAGGAGGAGGAGGGAGGACGATGGAGGGAGAGTAATGACAGGAGGGTAAAGATAGCAAGAGGAGGAGAGAGGTAACTGAAAGGGAGGGGTGCAAATGGAGAGGCAGAAAGAGAGGAGAGTGGGCTGGAGTGAGCACCGTCCCATGTCCTCCCCTGACTCCCATTTTCTGGCACAGCACTGAGCACTGATAGTAAGCTGGATTCTCTGACACTCAGTAGTTCAAAGGTTCCCCCCCCAACACATTTCATCTTAAACCGTGGAACCGTCTTATGGAACACTGGGCCTCTGCACACTCGGACACTGTCAAACTGTCGTGCTGCTCAGATGAACAGTCACTGAATACTGAATAATGAATGTCTGTTGTAGACTGATGTGTGTGATCTGTGTGGCTAACAAATGGGGTCCAGGAAAACAAATGTATTTTCCCTCTCACCTGTGGTGCTATTTATCCAGCTAGATTCTAGAGTTAGCTGCGTTTAGGAGATATCGCTGTAGAAATGTCGCCCCTCTCTTGAATATATTGGAACAAAAGCCAGACAAAATTGGCATCTTTGGAAACTTTTGGGAAAACCACTTGAATTTAAAGTAAGTTCTGTTGGTTTAAACAAGGATCCGCTGCACAGCATTAGTCTGTAATGTCAAGCCCAGCAGCCAGTCAGTGAGGTTTAGGAGGTTCAATAAATATTACATCAACATCAAAATTTCATGTGGGACCAAATCAGACAGTGGCAAGTTGTTTTTGCACCATATCTGAGGTCCAATGCTGCTCAGCGCAAATCTGTACTCTAAAGTCTTACACTGTGAGCTAACGACATGTCAACAACAACATTAGCTCCGTGTAGTGCACCTATTCTCCTTGTCTTGCCTGTTTTCTCTTCTCTTTACACCCCAGCTCCCCCCTCTCTCTTTCACAGCCTCGAACTCTCCTTCCAGCTCCTACTGTAAAAAATGAGACGGTTGCTAGGCAACCATTCTGCCTGTTGCTCTCACCATCACTGGATGCTTAGTTGAAGGTCGTGGGACTCCGAGGTAAAAAGCGATTACAGCCCCGACAAATGAGGTGTATGTGTGTGTGTGTCTGGCGGCGCTCATGCCAGACAGCAATTATGGCAAAAATTGTAAAAGGTTACACATGATGAGTGGTGGGTCCCCTCTGGGCCTCAGCGACCACTGAACATTGTCATTTTTTCAGGCCTTCAATCCTTCCTCGCTCTCTCTCTCTCTCTCTCTCTCTCACTCATTTCACTCTCAGAGTTACAGTTGCGAGTGCTTTATTCACACATGAGCCATCTATCATCACAGGAATAATCTGCCTCTGACCTTTGCATTCTTTATTTGGCTTGCTTGAGGTTCTGTGGATTTAGAAATTGACCTTTACTCTGCTGTTGCATTTATTGTCAATGGCTCAGAATAGTGTAGGAGTGTGCTGCAGCTCTTCCTCTGTGTCTTCCCAAAGCACTGTTGTTAGCCTCTACACTGACGGAGGCTATCTCAACACTCTCCCATCTCCTCTCTCTCTGCCTCTCACTGTCTAATACAGGTGAACATCAGTGCGGATTTTATTCTTTAAAAGCAGTGTGTGACTCAAATTGTGAGACTCAATTGCTTGTTTCATTACAATGAGATGATCATACTTTAACAGTTTTACTAGCTTTGTCAGTGACACATTTTTTGGTGCATAAACTTTGTGGCACTTTCCCTCAAATGTATTAATTTTATTTCCAGGAACATCCTGAGCATTATGTGTGCAACGATCCCGCAGAGGACTAGGTTGTGCAATCAGTGACCTCACACATACACATCAATTTCTCACTCACTCAGATCACACAAACACACCCACACTGTGAATTACACATCCCTGGAACATATTGTAAATCTGTCACTCGAGTGACAAACACAGCATCTCTCTGACCCTCAACCCCATTTGTCATACAAGTGTGTGTATCTGTTTTAGTGATTTGTGTTAGTTTGTGATGTATGTGTGTGATATGAGTATGATATGTGTGTGTGCCTGCATGCGTGTGTGTGGAGAAAGAGAGTGTCTGATTAAGTGCCTGAGCTAGATCATTTATCAAGAAATGAGGCACGGCAGCCCAACAGAAATTACGCACTGAACAGGGATATGACAAAGTGTAACAGTGTGAATACACAGTATTAAATTCAGTGTTTAGCTTGGTGTGTGCGTGCAAGAGAGCGAGTGCATATGTTTCGGTGAGTTAAAGAGAGAATTTAGTCCTTGTGGTCCTATTAAGGATGGGTTTATTTACAAAGTGACCATGTTTCAAGTTCTTGCTTTTGACAGAAATCCCCTGTCGAACAGTACTGCACGTTTGTTGTTTACTGAAAAGATGACCTATGGTGTCCCTCCCAGGATCTGTAGATGAAACACTAAACACACACACACACACACCGAATGAGGACACATCCTCTCAAAAAATCCAAATAAAATTGGGTAAAAGTAGAGTTTTACCACACTCTGGAGACTATTATACATGATTTATCCTAAAGTTGGTGCTAGTGTTGCTACAAACAGATCTCAGCTTTGGTTTATTCATGACTGCTGCACCACTGATCTTTCAAGTCATCTCAGATGCTATTTTCATACCGAGTTACTGTTTATTTATGGGCCCTCAACTTTTCATTTTAGCGCGTTCAAAAGCTGCTGGGCAGACCAGCCCCCCGTTCTGTTGCAATTCTCTTTTCTTTCGCCCTCCCTCTCACTGCTCCCATGGCACTGTTGTAGGAAGTGATTAACTCTTCTTACTGCAGTTTGACAAAAATACACATTTTCAAAGACACACAAACTTGCACAGAAACAAACACGCACGTGTACCCGTACCCGTAACTTCTACGCAGTTTAAAAGTGCGTTTGAAAACGCTCTCATTACTTCAAGACTTCAAAGCAAACAAGTCTTTGCCAACACGGCTAAAACTGACTCATTATTGACCTAACACTTTTCTCCTCTTTCCAAAACCACACACACACACGCACACACACACACATACACAAAGCTCAAGCATGCATATTTTCAAACTGTGAAAATTTCAAGAATTCACCTCACTCTCTTCTCTCTTTCTTTCTCCTGCTTTGCCGCTGCCTCTTTCTTCCCCTCTGCTCAAAAACATTTTGCAGAGACACCCAACTCCACTTTCGTCTAAAATGTATGCTAATCCATGTTTGGATTGGAGGCTAACAGGATTTTTGCAACACCCATGACCTAATACGTAACGCAGGGATACTAGCAGTAAAGTCACTTATTTCGAGCTCTGGACTTGGGTGATAAAGTCAGAGTGTGGATCCTTGAACGTAACAATTTCCACAGTTACAAAATTAGGCTGGTTTGTCACTAAACAGGCTCTGTTCATGCAATTTAGGCAGTAAATAGTAAGCTATGCTGTCTGTCAACCTTTCAAAGTAATTTTTAGAGGGACTGTGTATAGCATAAGCAACAACGTAACTTTCTGAACTGCTTAGAAGGTGTCAAAAAAGTGAAGTTAAATCTAAATTGTTTGTGCTGTATTTAATTAAAGTTGTGCTGGATAACAAATTCATTTTAACTGCATTACAAGATCTTGATCATTCAAATATGATGATGAAGTACAGGTGGATGAGCTAGGATGAAACTGTGTATGCTACGAGAGGACAGACTAGAGATGATATCTTGTTTCAATTTAAAGATGATGGATGAGGTTTTTTCTGTTGGTGTGGAGTGAAAAAGTAATTTGCCTTTTTTTTCATTGAATTAATGTTTACAACATATTGGATCAAATGAAACGGATGCAAGACTCAATTTGCTGTTCCAAAATGTGCAGCCATCAATCTTGAGCAGATTGTTTCCTTCCTTTAATATCTGTCTTTATTAAATCCTAGTCTGGCAAAAAGGCCCCTTGAGGCAATGAATGTTGGTATAAAAACTAAACAAACAAATGAATAATTCAGGAAAAAAAAAGAATCAACCTTTGACGGCCTGGTTGCCGGCTAAAACCAATGTCCTTCATGTCTGATCACTGGAGTGTTATGCCATCCAGTCGAGTGTAATGCTATCCAGTGGCAATGATTAGAGAAGTGTGAAGCAGATGAGGCTCCAAGGGGCCACATGGGGATACTGTTCAGTGTAATACTGGGGATGAGAGGATGACGAATGAAGAGAGGGACACAGTCGTCAGGATGAGGCGAGCACACACTGATGCCATGAGGCGGCCTGTCCTGAAGTGACTGCAGCAACAGTCAGAACTCTTGGACTCTGAGAGCCCACTCCAAAATCAACATACAGGGAATCACTGGTTAGTTTCTGTTATTCTGTGCTAGAGTCTAATGCTTAGTTTGTCTGTTGAAACAGGTGGAACAAATTGTCATTTGGGTGAGCTATTTTTTTCCACTTACTTCTACTGTATTAACACCTCAAAACATATTTATTTATATATGTCTCATTACTTTAAAGAACAACAGCTCGCTTTTGTTGTTTCAGGATTGTTTGAGGTTTGACATCTTTGAAAACTGAAGTTCAGATACTTGAAATTCAAGTGGGAAATAGCAGTTTATCATTTGAGGATAATAACAAAAGATGAAATGACTTGTTGAAGTGAATCATGTTGCGGCGTGCAAATAATCTCTCTTGATGTGTCACTGAACATCTTTCAACAAAGATTTATCATTAAAAGCTGAATATGGGACGATACTGAATAATACAAAGTTGTCCAAAACAAAATAAATGAGAGACACTTCACTATACAGCATAAGCCAATGAAATGCACACTTCGACAAATTAACACTTCAGAAGGTAGTCAACTAAAAGTGATCATTAGAAGCCATGCAAAAGTATCATTTGTCACAGGGTGTTGCGTTGTGCAGCATTATATTATACACGTGTATATTATTCACATGCAGCTCAAACACATCAGCAGCTTCTTTCTGCTTTTTTTCTCTCTACACAGAGATACAAAAGACAAATTCAAAGCCAAGGACACCTCTCTGGAACGTGTTACTTAATATTTTCCAAATATCTCACTGCAACTTGTTGATCATGCTTCTAAGGTTTTAGTGCGCTGAATGGCAGATAACCTTGGTGGCGGATATTCACTCAACAACACTCATTACTGACGAGTGAAAAGAACCAGAACATTTGTCATTACTTTTAATCAAGTTGCAAGTGCGTGCGGGTATTTGTCATTTGAAAAGAAACAAAGGAGCCGGGGGAGGAGAAAGTGGGTTTCAACAGTTTCTATGTGTGTGAGAGGGACAGAGAGAGATAAAGGAGTGTGTGTGTATGTGTGTGTGTGTGTGTGTGTGAGTGAGCAGCGCACACACAAAACATCATTTCTCTCGCCCTTATATGGTTTTCTCACTTCTTGCTTGTTTGTTCCATTCTCTGTGAGCTAAAAGTTAGCTGCTGAATTAATGTGCTTCAGATCTCTGGTAGCGAGCCGTTTTAAGACCCTTCAGCCTTCATGATGGGTTAAATAACCACTGGCACTGATGTTAGCCTGTGTGTGTGTTTGTGAAAAAAATACCCCAAAACAAAAGGCCAGTGACTAACACAAAGTTATTGATCCTCCTGCCTCTGTAAACACTGTTGCTCAGTTGTGAGGGTGCCCAGCAAAACCCAATTATTCTTTTGTTTGGACGTGGTTATGACTGACCTCAAGGCGGAAGTGCGCACGCACACACACACATGCAACACACACAAGTGCATAGGACACAACCTAAAGCCACACAGAAATAAAGGACCTGCAACTGTATGCCCCCCCCACACACCTTAACACTTGGTTACATTCAAAACACTGGCTACAGTGGTCGGCCTTCAAACCAGTATCTTCTGAATAAATATGATAACACTGAGATCTACCTCGGCATGTAAAGACAAAATGGACGTCACTCTCTGGCAGTTGCCTCATCCTTCCTTTAAAGCTTATTTTACGAGTGTGCTTACAGTGTCAACCTCCTCAGTGCCCACGGAACTGAACCAGCAGCTGGTAAATGTAACTACTGCTCAGTTAATATATCATGTAGCTTTATGTACTTTGTATGGATTACATTTATATCACACCGCTGGGAACAGCTGTGGTATGGACTGATCTGCAATAAAAAAAATACATCTCACAAAATTCACATCAGGCTTAGTTTTCCTAATAAATATGATAGTTTAATTTGTTCCCCATTTGTATATTTTGTGAACACTATAATCTACAAAAACTGCTGACTGATAGTAGCTAGTGTCAAGCACTGGCAGTGTCTGGCTAAGCTGTCGATTGCAGGATGGTATTAGCTAAGCTCAGCAGCCGCTTAAGCCAACAGAGTTTCACACTGAGTCTAAGACACAACAGCAAACCCTGACAATGATTAGTCCTGACCAGAAAGCAAGACATATTTCAGCCAGTGTGGTTTCAGCTGGGTATCCAAGAACATAGAGGTCAAGCCAAAATCTTCAGCTGTCCAAATACAAAAGGGACAACTTACCATTCAGAACAAATGAGAACTTAAACTGAGCATCCTGTGTGGCAATCAAACACCTTCTTGAGTGAAAGTAAAAAGCCCTCATCCTTACATAGTTCATCCTATCCCACTGTTCAAGGCCAATTTGCCATATATACATTTCTTAAGCTGGGGTACAATGCACTATTTTACAATACTGTTTCAGGTTAATGTTAAAATTACCATTACAACATTTTGATTTAATATCCACAGAATAGCCTAGAACATAAAAAAGCATGAAATTAGTTAAATCCAATGTGTCAAAAAAAAAAGCGTGATTGATTCATTATGTAATATGCATACAGTAGACCTATCACATAATGAGTGTGTTCATGCAGAGATGGGCGTCACATTACTTCCTAATCAAATGTGGGTCGCCAATTCTTCAAACAGGAGATATATTTAACCACACATGACATTACTAAGTAGAGAGCAAATGTTTAGACAGAAGCGTTACTGTATGTGTACTACGTCCTACCTTCTTGTAGAGGGAGCGCAGGTCTCTGTACTGCCACATACTGCTGAGGACCTGAGAGGCTGCCTTTACCACCTTTGCTGAGTGTCTGGAGAGACACAGAGAAAGAAAGAGGGTTATTTCTCCCGGATCCCATTCCTTTGGATAATGTCGCTATGTCATTCTGTCCTCTGTCTTTACCAGCTGTATAAGATGTGTGCAGGGCAGTGGCACTTGCGATGGCTTTAAGAGTAAGAGGGCCATTGCTCTTCTCAGCAGAGAACGATTTCCCCTTTGCAAAAACTGAGAGTTTCCAGATGAGTTTCAAATGACCCTCTCTGCCATGCTAATGGTCCCTTCCCTTTCACTTAGCTGAAAAATGACTCAAGTAGGAGTAAGTTCATAAGCATTGACCTTCAGACAAATACAGAGGGACGCAGAATACATGCTTATTTTCCATTTGTCCATCAGAACTAAACATGGTTTGTTGCTAGGAAAAACAACAGAAGCTGTTTGAAGAATGATGCACTGGAATATATTGTAGCTACACTTGAATAAAGGGATCCCAATGAAATAACATGCTAATCTCCATTGTTGGAAGAAAATGGAAGAAAAAATAGTGACTAATAATGTGACAAGTCAATGGTTTTGCAGTGCAAGCAGATCTAATTGGACAAACACAATCAAGGATTTGGATCATCACAAGATTATGATTATTCATTGCATTCAAATGAAGCAATTAATTCCAGCCACCGGGGGAAAGTTTTTGGAAAATGAGGAAACATTTTGGGGGATTTCTAAACCATTGTTTGTATTATAAGATGCATAATTGGATATTGCTGTGTTGCTTTTAACTGACCAAACACGTTTTTGTTGTTGATGTCAAAAAGCTCTGCAACTATGATTAAATGACTAGATAATACGTACCTGTACATGGTATAAGTTATCCTTCCAAAAATGTGTTTAACGTTTTGAAAGGGTATATTTTGACTCAAACGATGATTTCCTAAACCTAACCAAGTGTTTTTGTTCACTAAACTTAACCAAACAGCGACAGAAAACTGAAAAGAAACGTAAAATAATAAGTGAACTTAATATAAAAGTAATAAGTGAACAGAATAATCCCCAGTCTCCTGAGTGAGCTTCCTCTACTTAATCCATTTAGCACAACGGCTTGCTCATAAATTTACTTTTTCTTTTTTCTTTTTAGCAAGTTGAAATGATGGGAGCAACACCAAGACAGCAATATCAGATACACCATACATAGAACGCATTTTAGGATTTACTGTTTCAAAGCTATTGTTCATAATAAACCAATATATTATAATTCTGTTTTCATTTCATTGTGTTTCTCAGCTCCAGGTAGTAAACAGTGGTTATCTATGACAGCACAATAATGGGCATTTTCCCAATCTGAGAGTGTGTAATTGTGTGAGTGTAGCATGCCACTGCTGATAAGGAGCATTTATCCTCAGTGTACCTTTCCTGAGAAAATGAAGATGTGTGGGCTATTAGCAGCTAACTACACTCACTGTGAAATTTGCACTTATGAAGGTTTCTTCCAGCACCTCATCTCTCTCTGTAATGGTGCCCTTGAGCACAGTTCCCTAAATAGACTGAGGCTCTCTCCATAACAATAAATGAACGTTTGACCTCCCTCTGATAACTCTTCAGTGTGACCCCCTGGTTGCGATAGCAGCTAGGCAGAACACCCTGCTTGGTCTCTCAATGGTGACAGGAGTTATTTTCCTGCTGCATCTTCCCTTGTTGTTCTCCAGCTGTCTTTTGTGGATGAATGGTCACAAGGAAGGCAGGCACAGTTATGAATGATGGATGTGTGGTCACATTAAGGCACCGGTCACTATTGAAGGATGCCCTGACAGGTATAGCACAATACAATAGTGAGTATCTGTTTTGCTTTTTTACTGGCCCTCACATACAATATTAGGATGTAGACAGTTTATTTAGGGATGGTTGTACTTGAGCATAAGAAAAGCTACTACAAGTCATTAGGGGGATTTCTCATTTTGTCCCCTTAATTATTTTGGACATCACTCTCTCTCCGAGGCATGTGTGAACAACTCAAACAAACAAATGTGGACGTACAATGTAGCATGAAGTGCACTATTCCCTCTTTGTTTTTACCTCCGTGTCAGAAACCAACGCTTATGTTGTGAGGGTTACAGTAAGTATCCTTCACCTTTCCTGAGCATGAAATTATCCCTGCTTAAATCTAGAAGAATGTTAAGCACATATCATCATTATGATTTAATAACCACTTCAACAACAGTGCAGGTAAACCTGTTCTATGGTTATAAATACATATGACATACTTCTCCATAAACGGTTATGTCATTATCCTCAGATTTTTAATAGCACCCTTTGGGGGTTTCTGCTGAACACAATTTGGGACTCTTGCAAATGCATTTCAAGTGATGTTAGAGGTGAACAATGTGGCGCTTCTCATCGTGACACTGTGCGCTACAGTCTCCTAACTCTGGCCTACTCACTTGTCTCCTTTGCTGCGGGCGATGCCGATGAGTTTTTCAATGCCACCAGCATCGCGCAGGGCTTTGGCATTCTCCATGTTCTTGGTGATGACTTCGTGCAGTGCGCAGCAGATGGCAGTTACCGTGTCATCTGACATGGCCTTGCTGGGAGGGCCTGTGTTCCCGGAGGTCCCACTGCTGGTGGCGTTATTGTTGCTGCTGCTACTGCTGCCTGGTAATCGATGGATCAAATCTCTCATGGCATATTTACCTGGTGTGGGTGGAGAAAATGAAGGAAAGAGACAAAAAAAATACTGGTCAAGTTATGTTCTCTGCTCATCCTCCTGTTTGTTGCCAGTTTTGTTGGAAAAGTTGTTTTATTAATTGCATTTGGATGGACTGAGCTTTGATGACATGAACATATCATTTCTGACACGTACTATTTTTTGTCTACTACATTTTCTATGATAGTTCATGTAACAATACAAAGGGATAATTTTAGACAAATATTAATGTTGAGTGCAGTTATGAATGACTGCTACAGTACAATCAATACAACCAACATAATAATATACTTCTTCATGACATCAAACTAATATTGCCCTTTTATTGCCTTTTAAAACAATTGTCTTGTGCAGCTAGTGAGTGGTTTGGATAACTCCATAAGGCTTTAGCTTGAGAGGGCACACTGCAAATCCTTTGACGCACAGACATTAATACAGACACGCTGAGAATCCAATAAAAGGAGAGACTCGTGGTATTTCGGTGAATAGGCTGGCATATGGAGGAAATGAAAAAAGAATTGACATTCAAAGAATGGTGGGTTGGAGAGATCGAAGCAACAGAAAAGAGGAGTAATTAAGAAGTGCAGGAGATGCTGACGGATAGGAAACCCATAAACTCAGCTAGTGAGAGGGTGGAGGAGATAGAAGCAATAACATTTGGGAAGGGGAGTTTAAGGCAAAGCTGTGTGAGTATGGAGAACAAAAAGGGACTAAATCACCTACAAGTAACCTGAGCTCACCCACAGAGTCAGGTAGTCCATTTATATATACGTACGTGTAACAGGGTCAAGACAAGACATAAATTAATGTCATCCCCGAAATATACTGCAGATTGCTGTGGATGAGAGTAGCTTGTAACAGATACTGTGGGTTTATTTGATTTCTTTTTGTAATTTTTCTAATTTATTTCACACTTGCACTCAAATTTGCTGGAACATATGTACTGTAATCAAGAAGCAGTTGACTGTTATTTCCTGCCCTGTTTCTGAGCCGAGTGGAGTATCCCTTGAGAGTGAGATCACCGGATATGAAGATGACTGAGAAGAGGGGCCAATAAAGGAGAGATCAGAGCAAATAGGTGATGAGTGGAGGAATGGAGGACAGGAGAGGAGCTGAAGAGATGAGAGGAAGGAGGAGATTGTGCTGACTGAGGTTGTGTGTGAAGATTCATCAAACATGAGCGGCAGTCGAGGGGTAAGAAATGACCTGACCATCATGAAAACTGTCAATTACACTTGAATCATCTTGAGCTCCTGGAACGAAACCCATAGGTCATGTTCCAGGTAAAGAATCAATTTGGATGCAAAGGTGATTGTTGGACAATGAACCATGGCTGAAATGTGATTCATTTTATCAAAATCCACTCGATAGAACACTAGGAGCCTTCTTATCCTCATGCATACTAAAAGGTAAACTTCAATCAACTGAGCATCTCAACAAGAATGTATTGCTCTTCTCTCTCCGTGACAGGGGTGTGACAAAGCATGCCATTTAAACGTGTATGTGCATCATGCTTTGTGTGTGTATACAACACTAAAGAGCTGCACAGTGTGAGTCACTGTCTCCTTCTACATTTTACAAACGCAATTCTTCCCCAGAGTTAAAGTAGATAACAAAAGAAAATCCTGGTGGAAGTGTTACATCCACTGTCGAATCATCTTGAAGTGTACAATTACATCCTCTCTGGTAGCTGAGAAAAATGAGGCCGACATACTCAGTGGGCAATAAACTCAAAATACTTTTGGATTTCCCTGACAGTCTTTTAAATAATATTTCTAAACAACTAATATTAAACACAACAGTACAAAACTTCCCCACGTCTTAATGTACCTGAATGCTCTTCCCAGACCAATCCATCACTGTGATATCAAAGGAGCCCTTACAGGCTGGTGGTAAATCCCTCGCTCATATTACCTCTAATAAGTCTAAGTGATCTGGGAAGGGCCAAGAACTGCAGAGCAATATACAGGAAAATCAGATGACAGTACACACACACACACAATGCATGATTATACATATGCCCTATGAATTCAGGCACCCTCATGAAGACACACGTCTGTACGCATGTATGCACGTACAGACGTGCACAATCACCCACCAAGACGCACATGCGCACACACTCACGCATGTGCACTCTATCTGTATGGCTGGAGTTGTGAGTTAATTGGCCAAGTGTTATCTCAGCCTGGCAGGCTGAACAGAGGTTAAGCGGTCATTGTCTTTTGGCTGTGAGGACAAAGTTAAGCTGCATCCAAGAGGAAGACTCATTATCAGACTGACTTGAATCAGACGGACTAATTTCCCAGAAATTTACCGGCTGGTGACTGACTGATTAATTTACTTTCTTTCTTGATTTAATGATGTGACGTATTTGTGAGTGAGTGAGTGAATTATTTACTGACTGACTACATGACTAATTTACTGACTGGCTAATTTACTGACTGACTGCCAGATAATTTACTGCGTCAATGACTGACAATTTATTGATTGACTGACTGACTAATTTATCAACTGGCTGTGGAGAATCCAGTAATAACAAAAGGAGGATAAGGAGTGAGCACAAAGACGTGAACGCTATTAGAAGCATTTCTGTCTCCTTGTTTGTCTTAGTATTTTTTGCTTACAGACAGAAGCTCAGCATGTCAGCATATCTCGAAAATATGCTTGCATGTATGCGTGTACACAGGTGTGTGTATGCATATTCCTATCAGTCTCTGCAACGTCATCACATTCATCCCACAGGGGGGTAAGTGTGGAGCAGAGAAGATGATATGAAAGGAGAGATAGGAAGAGGAGTTGAAACAGGCAGGGGGGCAGCATAGTAGTCAACCATGTTTATGAGAGCAGAAAGAGGAAGAAGAGGAACAGGAAGAATGACTGAAGGACAGACAAACTATGGAAAGAGAGAGAAAGTTTGGCCTACATACACATTAGCGTATGCTGACATGAATGCAATATGAAATGTCTTGATAGTTGAAGAATCAGACATCGAGGCCCTCATTATTTGCAATTCTTTTAATAACACACCTTGTTAGAGGAAGAAGCTTCCTCCTGATAATCACTGGGTGCTAAGGAACATGACTGGAAGCCTCACACAAACACACCTCACATTCACAACACACACGGCAGTTAACTCTCACCTGAACATACACATTGCTCATTATCTGGCTGTCTGTTTGTTTGCTTCGGTTTTGGGTTTGTTTGTTTTGTTTCGGAATATTTTTTCCAAGATGTTTGTTTTGATGTGAGATGTTTTTGCCTCAACTGATGTCATTTTATCGTCTCTTGGGGGTTTTATTGTACAACCCTGATTCCAAAAAAGTGGGAAGGTAAATAAAAACCATAAGCAATGATTTGTAAATCCTTTTTGATGTATTCAATAAACACAGTACAAAGACAATATATTTAATGTTCAAACTGATAAGCAATTTTTTTCTGTAAATATACGCTCATTCTAAATTTGATGCCTGCAACACATTCCAAAAAAGTTGGGACAGGGGCATTTTTACCACAACACTCGATAATTATTCGGGAGCGGAGGACAGTAATGATTGTCATTCTGGCTTGATATACAACTTCAGTTGCTCAACGGTTCAAGGTCTCCATTGTATACGCATATGTTGTTCTAAAACCTGTATGTACCTTTCAGGATTTATAATCATTGGTTTGATTTGGTTTTATTTAGGTTTTACGCATTGTCCAAACTTTACTGGAATCGGGGTTGTATTTTATATCAGCTCGCAGAGTTTTATCATAAAACTAATATTAATGCTTTATACAGACACAAATAGCAAAGGCTAAGCTCAACTAAAGCAAAGATGTACTCAGACACCACTTGAGTAAAATAAAATCTGGCCCCCTTCCACACACACACACACACACACACACACACACACACACACACACACACACTATGATACCCCAAGCCTGCAAGAAGCGTATTGATGAATTATAGATTAATATAAATGAGAGGGAGTCGCTGCACTTTCCGAATGTCAATGCAAAATTCAACACATTTTAAGAGCTAAATCTTTTGATGTGCTCATTGCCCTGATGAAGACATTTTTTTTGTTAAAATACTGGGTTTTAATTTCTACTAAATATACAATTTATCTCTGAAGGCCAAGTTAAAGGTATCAAGTTGACAAATGGCAAATCTGATGAGTACAGCTGGATAAAAAGGGTGTTGTAGTTCATACAAACAGTAGCCTTGCTACATGTCAAAGCCAGGAACTTCATGTATTTCTGTAACCTCACAGTGGTCAAAGGTTGTCATACAGGAAGAAGAGAGCTGGAAGAGCTGAGGGGAACATTAAGATGGATTTTTTTATGAGTGGGTGGCGACTCCTTCTACTTTGAAGTTCTACTGTGACACTGACAGCACCTCTACATGCCGGAGTACAACCTCCCCTCTCCTTTTTTCTCTGTCACTGAAATGTGAGCTACACCTGGAACATGTCCTCAAGGACAGAAACAAGCCCTGTGCTGATCACTGCACAGTCTAATAAACCTGTATTACACAACTCCTCCAATATAGCCATCTTCACCTGCGAGGCAGAGCTGGTAATATATTCCTGGGCTGCATTCCCTCATGTGTCGCTAACTCCCACTGAGCAGGGCGTGCTTCATCAGGGCCATAATGGCTGATTTGATTTAAAGAGATCCAATTACCCTCAACAATGGAGTGATTTGATTGTTTACTGGCGGAGAAGGGAGAGTGTTATTGAAGTAAAATTGGAGGTAATTGTCTCAGGGAGATGTGGGGAAAGATGATATCGCTTGATTGGTTGTGGCGTCCGACTGTCTGAGAATAAAGGATGGTTAATACACAGTTATCAGTGACTGGGTCGGGGTCCCTCAGGTGGGCTGCTGTACACTTACTTGTATCAAAAGCACCTAGTGATGTTGCTAAAGCCTTTCTGGGTTCTATGATGTTCTAGGCCACTGTTACAATGGGAGTTAGGGTTAGGGGTTAGTGAGATGATTGTGATAACTGCTTTCCTACAGGACAGATATGGATACTTTAGGCTCAAACTGCAGTTAAATCTACAGTATGTGTATGACTGAATCATTTCATTTATAGATGGAAAGCTTGTCTCAAATGATCATTTGAAGATATACTGAATTCATGTTTTTATACTATCTCTTTACAGGTTAACCATTCATCTTTAATTGTTGTCAACCCAATGTGCTCAATTTGAAATGTGGTATGATTATGGGGTGCTGCAGCTGCAATTAAATATTCAGTGACAAATCTAGTGTTTCAGTGTCTTTGTCTGATTTGAGTTTCCCAGAGATGATTGAATCAGTACATGACATCATCGACAGGGGGCGCCAGATTCAAAGCAACAAGGTAATGTTTTTCTATTTTGTGGGAATATTCCTTTATTGAGAATAAGAAAGTGAGTTTTAGTTTTTAGATGTTTTCCTCGTCGAGCTCAAACTGCATTTGAGAGTATACACCAGAATTATATCAATGCACAAACCCTGGAGATACTCTGAAACATCAGTATTGTCATTCAGGGAGGAGTTAGTTTTTTTTTTTATTGAAATCAATTTAACTAAATCAAAATCATAAAACATTATAGCATTACAACGAGTTCTGGATCCTGGATACACACAAACACACCCTGCACTCACCAAATATCAACATCCTTGTATTCTCATCAAACCAAAATAGATATGAGTGCCCTCCAAGGACGGTCTGATTCCGCACTGCAATGTGAGGTGCATTCCTTTAAACTTGTGAAAAAAATAAATATATCGATGAATAAATAAAATGAAGATGGAGAGGAGAGTGCAAACAGATGAAACACAGCAAGTTTAAACAGGTCAGAAATGGAGGTAAATTGGAAAGCGGCATGCTGCCGCTTCCGTCGTTGTAAAATATTCTGCCTTTCTGTGTTTGGTGCTTTTCACACCAGTTATTTCTCGCCCTCTGTGTCTCTCTCTTTGATGTCTGTGGGTGACAGGTTTACAGCATCAACCGCAGAGGAGGGAGGGAGAGACCGAGAGAGAGAGGGAGGAAAGGCAGAGGATATTTTTTCCCCCTGCGAGGAACCTGTGGCTTCATTAAAGACATTCCACTGACATGAAGAAGATGAAGGCTCGGAAGATGTATAGATGCATAAACATACTGTATTTATGGACACACTCACAGTGACAGAGAATAGAAAATTCTCATTGTGATTGTCAAAGTTACAGTGTGCAGCTTCTCAGTGATCATCAGCCAAGTTATTACAAGTGGAGACATTTTCTTGAATAAAATTATGCTTTGAATATGTCACTTCTCACCTTTAAGAGGCAAAAACACAAGCAAAATTAAATCTGCGCACCACCCAAGATGACCTGAACATGAGTCAGACCCTGGAGGGACAGCTGTAAGACAGAAATCTCATCATCGCATGACAGCCCTTTCTTTCCCCTCCCTTGATATCTCTTTATTGTTCTTTGTTTCTATTTCTCTGTCTGCTGTGATCCCAGTCTGGTACAGAGGGGTAGAGGACGGAAAATGCCAGAGAGAACAAAGTGTGCTGATAAAGGACATGCCAGACCCTCACACACAAGAGATTCATCCCGAAGGCGACACTGATATTTCATCAAGTACAGCTGCAACAGGGATGGTGAAATGTGTGTCGATTTAGTTTCAGTCAGTGGGCACGGTTACTCCGTGTTTTGGCCCGCTAGCTTTCTAGAGTATCTTATGTTTATGTTCACAACAGGGATAGCAAAATAAATGTAAAGGTTGGAAGAGGTGGAGAAAACACAATGGACTTCCTCTAGTGATCTAAAATAATTTGGTGCAGCCAGGAATCCAAAAAGTAGGATAAGCATGTCAAGTAAATGTTTGTCCCCTGCTTAGTGCAGTCTTTCACTGTAATACAATGTGTGTGTGTGTGTGAGTGTGTGTGTGTGTGTGTGTGTGTGTGTGTGTGTGTGTGTGTGTGTGTGTGTGTGTGTGTGTGTGTGTGAATAAAATGTTTAGATCAAAGGAAACACTGGTGATTTTTCTACCCCTCATTTGCATCTGCGTAAACTGTAACAGTGCTTGACCTCTAACTCGCACACACTCTTCTGCAGACACACACATTTTCAATCATGCAATTAGTGACATCCCTGCGGCGCAGTAATGTGGTTTCCACAGTAACACTCCCCAGCACTGATGTCATCAATGCGAGACACAAAGAGCGAGAGACTGTGAGAGAGAGGAGGTGAGGCGTTATGAGCTCATGTCTGAAGCGGGAGGAAAGGAGACGGAGAGGGAGGCGCGTGTGTGGGATAAACAGTCGGAAGGAGGAGAAGGAGGAGAGAAGAGAAAGAAAGAAGCAGAACGAGGTGGAGCAAAAGGGGTATACTATTCATGTTGTGGTTTAATATGGTAAAGTGGAAAAGAGGGGTGCAGAGTAGGAGGGGTGGGCCCATAAGAGGTGTGGTGAGACAAGAGAAGAAGACAAAGAAACAGGAGAAGAAGATGTGAAAGCGGGTGAAAGAAGAGAGAAAGGCTCATTTTCTCTTACTACATTTAATCACTGTTACATATTTTATGCACTGATACAGTGTTGCCTTTGCTAATATGGTTCACTGAGATTTTAACATTTTGATTTCTTTAAAGTCATTACTATTTCAGAAAGTGATTGCAAATTGATTTCATTACTACTTAAAAAAAGAGTTAAGTATGGGGTGTCTTCTGTAACCAGTAAGCAATCAGTTTGCTATCAGTATTTCAAAGGTATTTTCATTTGATGTGATTCAAACTGAGGATTCCTGCACCGATTACACACAAGAACATCGTGATCAAACCTGGGTGTTGCACCAAAACAGGCGCCCCATGGTTCACATGAAAGAGGTGGTCTTGCGCCACTTTCAAGTAAACCATGAAGAGCTTTGTTTGATGTTGTAGGTCAATTACTGTGGTCTAAATGCAGGAAGCAAGCCAGCAAATCTAGTATTTAGAAGCTGACCGGTCAGAACTAAAATATTTTCTTTGATTCTTCTTGAATGTAAGTGCACATCATAAATACGACTATTAAATAATGCTTAAAAGTGTCAATGCTTTGTATAAACAAATGCAATATAGGATTAAGCCTCTGTCATTTCAACAACTTATCTTGAGGGCATCAATATGCCCTTATAAAGTATGAAAAGTGTAACCCAAAAAGTTCAACATCCAAATTTGCATTATGATACATCACAAATGTAATGCAATCCCCAAAATGAGACGTCCTATTAGGATATTTATGTTTGGAATTTAAATTAAAAACTTTCTGCAGATTCCAGAAACACAATTAGATTTAGCTGTCAGAGCCAGTCACTGTATACAAATTAAATGTTTAATTAATTCACGATATGTTTAAATTAAGACAGTTTTTGCATTAATAACATTTCAGTTAACACCAACTTTGCTTTGGATTTACACAGCATATGTTTATGGGAACCTTCAGTAAATGGCTGCTGTATTTGAAAAAAAAAAAAAGAAATACTGCGTCTTTTTGGCATTCCAGGGCTGTTCCCAATTCATGTGTGTCAAATTACCATCTGTAAGTAAATGGGGAAGAATTGCGCTGACAGACGGCATAGCGGTGAATGGGACTCATTTATTGCTACACAGGCGTACAGTGCATTATGCAAATCAAAAACTATGAAGGAGGTGAAATCAGGAGAGAGACAAAAACATTGACAGATGAGAAGAATGATTCTCAGCGACATCAATATGCCACTAAATCACATTACAGAGGGATTGGAATTTAAGCATACATATGCGGTTAGCTCTTTAGCTGCCACTGCTCTCTCTACTTCTCTTTCTACACTGTTTTATCTTCCACCCCTATTCAGCCTCCCTATAGCCTGACTTGGCCCGTCTCTGCTCTTTTCCTCTATCCTCAGCCTTGTAGCTCTCTTGCTTGTCTCGCCGCCATTCAATCACACAGTGCTTTCCAGCGGATTTGACACTCTGAGGTTATTGTGTGCGAAAGATGATTCTCATCTCCGCTCACTCTGCTGAGCGCTCATGCAAACTACCATTCCCCCACGGTGATGCTGCCAAACTTACCGGCACTAACAGCTTATGACACACTATCGCATGAGTTGTAAGAGATGAAGGTTTGGTTTTTTTGCTTTTCAGAAAGACTCGACTTACTCTAGATTAGATGTGCAAAATTATGTTCTAATCAGGTGGAGCTTTGATCTGACAAAGACCCACAAACTACTCTTTGAAATCGCTTTGTCGCTTCGGGTTAACCTGTTGTTTTGCAGATGTGCATGGTGTAAAGGAAAAGGTGTTTGACTCAGAGGTTAGAGCCACTGTGGTGAATAAAGCTTGCGAACATGGGCCAAATGGAGCTTGTCTCTTAGGACTGCCTGGCCTCTACCTCTTTTCTGTCGACACGCATCAACTCACACCTTGCCAAAAGCAAAGATTCAACTCAGAGTGATCCCTCTCACTTTTCTCCTCCTCTCTCCATTTTCTCTCTGCATCTCTGAGAGACTCTGTCTTTCTGTGTCACTGTGTGTCATTAACGCTGACTGTCCCTTTCTGTCTCATTTGCCATTTGGCAGGCTCAACAGTTTGGAACAGAAGTTGATTTGTGAGCTGATTTGGAACTGATCATTTATTCCACTGATACTAATGAATTTTATGTGACTATTTGAAAAACGCCTGTTAGGTAGCTAAACAGATCCGGCCAACCATCATTGTCTTATCAGGTGTAATAAGCAGTTTTCATATTGAGCAAATGAATTCCTGAAAGGGCTTCTTGTAAAGACAATCCCAATAAGAATCAACAGCCTGCTCTGCAGCTTTGGCAGTTTCCGACTGCTTTTAGCTCATTATTTTTGCTTACCAGGCAGTAAAACAGCAATGTCAGTTCAAATAAAACCTTGAAAAGGTTGTCGATAAAAATAAACAGTAATAGTAAACATTTAGTAAGTTTTATGCAGATCTATTTTTCATTAGTTGGAGGACGAAACCACGACCAAAATTCCATTTTACATTTCCGTTCTTAATCAAGCAATGGAATAGGATGCCCATGCTGGGTCATGCTGTTCATATCAACATAATAGAGGACTGGCCACTGCAACATATGGCCACCTGTTGAGGGTACCTCTGAAATTGAAGTGGCACTGCCACAGCAGCGTATCAACGTAGTCAACATTAACTCACAACGGGGGGGACTAAATTAATTAAGGATTCATTTCAACTGAATTTAACAGTTGTAAGGGAAATAGGTGTAAGAAAATTTCCTTTTCGACATTTGTGAGTTTATTTCGTTTATTTACTGGACTTAGAGAGCTAGTGAAATGGAGCAAACTGCCATACATCTGCCAGCTGCAGCTATTGGTGTATCGCCTCTTGAGGTACAAAGTGGTATTATGAGACAGGATGGGCCGCTGTTAGCTTGTAAACATTCTTACTGTACTTCACTAGATATCTCAGTAACACAATACCAAGGGGTCTTTAACATACTGTCAGTTAATTATATGAATGTTTTGAACCCAAATTCTGGCCATATCTTACACTTTGCACCTTTAAAACATTTTCAATACATCTGGTTAGGGAGGAATGAACCAAAGTTAACCAAGAACTCTCTGTGTCACAATAAGTTTATAGTTACAGCAGATTATTTAATTTTAGTAATAATGTTAGCTTACATGACTATTAATGCCACAGCCATCTCTGATCTCTGTCTTCTATCTATCTATCTATTTTTAGGCCAGTCTGCTGACATGCCCCTTGATGGTGTTAGTCACTATTCTGACAGGAGAGTGATGATCTGTGACGCCCCTGATTTTCTCTCTTTCTATTACATATCTTAATTTGCCTCCATGGCCCTGTCTCTGTCTTATTGTCTGTCTCTTAAATCTCAGAAATAACACTTGGAGAGCTAAGAACATGCAGGACTTAAACCATGTTACCAGGCTACTAAATAAGCCAAGCGTACATTCAAATGAAAATGCCAAACAAATTTGAATTGATTTTCTCTGTGAATTTGCAAGCAATTACATTATTTAATCAGCCTGTGTGTTGTGACTTTCTCTCTCTCTCTCAAATTCATACAGTGTCTACCTCTCTTTACACTTGTCTCCTTTTTATATTTCTCTGCTTCGGAAGCTAATGGTTATAAAAGGCCGAAAGTAAAAAATGACCAATTACCTCTAATATTTGAATCAATTAGAGAACAGTTGAATGATTTCCAGAGCAAAACATACAGTTCTCATTGTTAAAGGTCAAATGGAGAAAATTATCAAGTTGTGCTAGTGTGTGGACTGCTTTTCACTTTAATTTTTATTCAAATGAAACATTTTTTTTTTCCGATGTAAGAGCAAATGGCTCAGACAGACTTAATTGTGACCTTGGAATATTACAATATTTAATAAAATGATAATATTCTAAAATTCAAGGGAAACAGTTAATAAAGTAAGCAGAAAGAATTCTGTTTGAGTTGATACGGATAAAGTGCATTTAATTGATTTCTACTTCCATATCTCTTTATCTAATATCTTTGCATGTTATATGTTGTCAAAGGGTAGATTTGGAGGGCAACACCTTCTATACTTAGTTGGACATTTTTCTAAAGGGAAGAGTTTAGACCCACGTTTTTAAGGTGACAAAATGTAAATCTGCTTTACCAAAGACACAAATCCTCACAAGCGCAATAATGTTGATGTGTTATACTGTATGAGGGTTTTGCTGTCTAGTATTGCTGTTATTATCACACAACTGAAAGTGGAGAGCCGTTAAAAAGATGAAAAGGGATGCCATGCAATGGTCCCTGTCAATCTTTGAAGGGATAAAACATATATAAATGTACCTGTATGAATTTCTACAACACCTAACTTTATTGCTAGTACATCAGGTGCGCTAAAGAAACAAAACAAACATAAACAGATGATATTTAAATCAGAATAATAAGCGTCTTTGTGCAAAGGCCTAAATTATGCTGTAATCTGCTCCGTGCATCAGCAAGATCATCACAGGATAGGCGTGATGAGCTTTGCCGGCGGCACTCCTGGTCACTCTTAAGATGCTCCAGCAAAAACCCAGAGAGGCTGCAGAAGCCCGCGGGTAGCAGGGTTGCTATAGAAACCACTGAGCCCACCAGGAAGCCAAGATGATCAGAGATACCAGAGACGGTGAGGGGTGATGTCACACGTGCAAATACTGTACACGCATAGATATATAGTACAGTTATATCCGTGCAGGCGTGGTGTGTGTTTAATGCAAAGAGGACACATCTGACACACACAACATGAAAGTCTCTTAATGTGTCAGGTTAACTAGTGATCCCGAATCTCTGGATGTGGTTAGCCTGAGTGAGGCTCACTCATTAGCACAGTGTGCTGTTCAAAGCCCAATGCAAGCCTTTGATTAGATCATCTCTTCTGCTGCAGTATTTCTCTCCCACTCTCCTTCTTTCTGCAGCCTTTCTCTTTTAAATACACATTCATTTCCAGTTTATTCCCTTTACTCACCCATGCACTGTCTTTCCTCATTAGCCTAATTTTCTCACAACACACATTGGCCTTTGTTAATTTAATTATATGTAAAATTACTTTACACAACACTTAAAATAGAAAAAGAAAACTAAATTGCAATAGTCTCCACAATAACACAGTGTAGTTATGTATGGCAGCTGTACAGCACTACAATTAAATTATATATAATTAGATCACGTGAATTCCAGCTCATGATATACACTTGTAATCACTAATTAACGGTCTCAATCAATGACATAACTTAATGGTTCAAAAGGTAATTTAATACTTAAGGGCAAACTTGACAACAGGCAGACAGTGTCAATTAGTTCTAATTGGTGCAACAGGCTACAGGCGTTTTACCCGTACCCTGTTACATCACTTTAACATAACCTCTTGACGTGCTCTAAATGAGAACAATGTGATGGGAACAGACCACAGTAGAAAGGCTACGAGAGAATGCAATTAGAGATGAAAATGGGCTTCAGGTAGCTCTTCACAAACAAACAACAGAGACTCCAACTGAGCATAACAGCACAGGTGTTCAAATTCATGTGACTTGATAGAGATTAAAAACGCCAGTGAACCTTGCAGTGATTTTGTCAAGCAGGTGGGGAGAGGTTTCACCACCTAATATCACCTCTTGGAGAAGTTTTTATCAGCACTCACCGATGAGTTCCTTATTCCTGATGTCCAAGGCCATGTTTCTGAGAGCGGTGGCCACGGCACAAACCACCTTGTCATTGTCTATCCTCAGTAGCTCCACCAGGATGGGAAGGCCTTTCTCTTTACGCACAGCAGCCCGGATGTACACCGACCACTGACAGGGAGAAAGCAAGGAGAAGACTGTTACATAGTGAAAACTGGCCAGTGTAATTTAATGCAAACAAACAAAAATTTTGTGCATTCAAATCCAAATAACAAACAATATCATGGTGCATTGTTCTTTAAAACAGGAAGATTGTAGAAGTCTTGTGAATACGTATATATATGTAATATATGTAGAATTTTAAAAACCTAGTTTTTCCTCTTCTCAGTATTGTCCAGTCTGAATGATTGTAATAAATCTACTTCTTGAATTAATTAAGAAGGATGCAAGGTGTCCACTGAGACTTTTGCAAATAAAAGACAAAAATATCAGAACTATTCTTCTTACTTGCTTGCGACACTATTATTTTTTTTTTTGGTTCACCTCACACTGTGGACATACCTGCGCACAGTGAGATGGGTTGTTTATATTCCATGCATTTTTATTCTTCCACTGCCTTCTTGTCACTATACTGACTATTTTCTTCCTTTCTTTTTTAAACCAGAGACGGACTGTAAATACAGTGGTTGCAGTATGTAAAAAAAGGAGACAGACGAAGCACAATGGATGAGGTTGAGTGGGAGATGTTATATTCAGGGGCAATATGAGAGCAGCTGAGACATAACACTGACTCACAAGTGATATACTGTAAGAGGGAGAATTATATGAACCATAGAGAAGAGTTTTGAGCTTGGAGACCACTCTATCCTCCCTCAATAACTATCAAGGTATGCTTAAATGGACCACTCGACCCTTAACGGCTCAAGTGGTGCTGCCTTGTGTGTCAACTGAAGAAGACTGGGGCTGTGTTAAACAGCACCCAGGAATAGATATCAGCAAGTGAAGTGTAAAGCTAGAAGTTTAAATGTACCTTTCTGGGGTATGTTAATGTTAAAATGCAGCATTGTTTGACCAAAATGGGCAAACTCTGGTTTGTCATTTTAGGAATTAATTCACCCTTAGAGGGAAATGATCGTATGTCTTATCCAAGAGCTCAGCTGAGTGTAGACTGTGCCAGCACTACGCCAACACAGCTCCTTTGGAAACTCAGCAGCACTATTCTCAAAGTCAGGAGAGGGATCTTGCTTAGAGGAGACACAACAAAGCATACACACAGACACAGACACAGACACAGACACACACACAGATGCACACACACGTAGTAAGGATCCAAAATAGAAAATGCGATTTCATGAAGCCCACCTGCCCCCCATCATTTCCTCCTCCTACCTTGTCTTTCTATAGCCTCCTCTTCCATTTTCCACTTTCTGTGTTTCCATGTCTCTGTCTATTCCACTACCAATGGAAATACTCACAGAACCAAAATCAGACACACACACCTCCCACACACATTTACAGGACCACAGAGACATCCCTCTCATCCACACTGTCTGCCATCCCTCCTGAGCTCAAATTTTTTACATACATTCAAAGCAATGTATCCTTTTGATATTTTTGGACCACATAGACGTTTCCATCAACATTCCCAGATTACAACCAACAACATCCAGTGCAGATTCATGATTTTAAGGTCATACCAAGGTTAGGCTCTAACGTTTTGTGCCTTTTAGCCTTATATGCTGCTCCATCAAGGCTAACGCTGCCCTCACTAACACTCTCCAATATGACTGCGTGACTCATACATTATTACCACCTAGCTGCTTCCATCAGTCAGCTGCCATTGAACCCTGGGTATACTCCCTGGTGGGTTTGAGCTCGGGGCCTTTACATTATTACAGTTATTGTGTTCCTACTAAACAATATTATTTACTGTAGAACACATACAATCCTTGTAAAATGGAGTGCTCAAAATATTTCAGAGTCAGCAGAATGGTGTAGCAACAAATAGACAGTCGATCAGTTGTAATAATTTTCTCTTTCAGCTGTTTATTTTCCATACTTTGAACCAAATCAGTCTGTGAATTTTAATAAAGACAGAAGTGAACCTCTCTTTGCATCCTTCCTGATATTAACCACTTGGTGACATTTTAAAAGGCATTCGCCTGCCATGATACATGTATTACTCTGCAAGGTTATCCTGAAAAATGAACCTTCCTCAACCTCTAATAATCACTCCCAAATTATTTAAAACTCTAAACTAAAACTCAACCACATGTATAACCTCATCATCGGTGCTGTCCCAGACAGTCATGGTCCATACTGAGCATGGACATACCACAAGCACTAGTGTGCCCTCTTGCAAGGTGCCACGAGCAAATAGTGTAGCTGAAGTGCCTTCTTACAGGGACTGAACTGTGGAACAATCTTCCACTTAGCATCAAGCTATCAGAATCCAGAGGAGTTTTCAGAGGTCAGGTAATGATTGTGACTAATAAGGGAATACTAGGACAGGCATTGGGAATTTCATCTTAAGGTGGTTTTGGATCTTTATTGTTCCTTTTAGAGGAATCTCTAAATCTCTAATCTCTGTTGTTTGACATCAGGGACCATGTTGGACTCAAGTGTTATCACTTATACATGATATCCCTTGTATTCATTGTCTTCTATACCCCAAAACAAAATTAATCAATCGATTTATCTCATTTTCAATAAACAGAAGCAAAACGAGTGCTTTATTCTAGACTAATTCTATGGGTGGTCTACTAATGTTACTAAGGCAGAGGACTTGTCTAGTATTGGCTCATTTAACTGTCTGGGCGCAGAGCGTTCCTTGGCTACATGCTGTGACAGTTTCTAAAAAGAACTCAGTAGCCTACACACTATCACACATTTGCATAAACACATTTATGTACATGCACACACATAATCACAGTTGTTTGTCCTACTTACAATGTGAATACAGTGTTCTATCTACACAGAAAAGGTTGTGTACACTGTGTCTCTGTATTTAGTGCACAGTTGAGTTAGGACAAGCTCATAATGAATCCCTTCCTTTTAAAGTAATAGAGACTGAAATGTGTATAAACACACATTTACAGTTTTCAGTGTTTACCTCATGCTCTATTAAAACACAAGTGCAACAACTGCAAGAGCAGCATGAGCTTCAATTCTACATCACCAGGATAACAGTAATTTACTGTACTCTGACTGAAAGTGGATTACACTATATTTACATGATTATGATCCTGGGCTCCTGCAACCACATTTTGCATGTGACAAAGATGCTCAAGTGAAGAAATAAGACGGCAAAGAGCTTAAACTCTAACTGTTACCTTCCAGCTGCCTGCGGCCAGGTTCTGCAGAGCCCCGGCTGCTCCCTCCAGGGTGTCGGGATTGGAGCATTCAGACAGCAGGGTGAGGTAGGGCTTTACGATTGTGGGGTGCCACAGCATCTGAACCCCTTTAGGGGGCTCTGCCGTGTCTGGAAAGGGGCCCACGCCGTCCCACTGTGAAAGAGGAGACAGTTTGGGACACACTTGTTATGTTAACTGGTATTAATGAAACAATGTTTGAGTAAACACACATTTCTTGGAGTTCGTTTAACACCAAACTGAGAGGCAGTGTTTTACTGGCTTTTCTGGTTAAAAGGTCCTTGAGTAAACCTGCACATCACTGCAGGAGGTGAAAAGTTAAACCACTGGAGGTTAGCTAAAACAAGATTTTCAGGGGGTGTTTATTTACATTTTTAAAGGAGATAACACTGTCAATTCACTTTTCCTACTCCTACCATTTTCTTTTAGGAATCAAACTGGTTTCACACCTGTAATATTCATGATATCTGTGGTTAATCATAACTATAATAACAGTAATTATATTGTATATTTTCATGTGCATATGTCAAGTCAAAATGACTGCATGCATATCTAAAAGCAAACTGCATCTTCCCCCAGGACACCCTGACATATTAAAAAGTCAAAGACACACTGCGTAAATCGCTCCTTGTCAACCTGCTATGTCAGAGAGAATGGTGATGGAGGGGAGACGTGGGAAAGGGGCAAAGATAAAGAGATAAGAGATGCGTTTGAAAAGAGAGACTATGAGAGAACGTTTCACTCCTACATTTGCTTTGATGAATGAACCTGAAGCTCCACACCTTCCTTCCCATTTACCTCCACCCTCCTCATATCCTCTGCTACACTGGAGTCCTTTGATTTTTTTAAATCTCTTTGTTGAGTGACATGCCCACACCTTTTTCACGTTGCCATGAACCTACTGCCATCTCACCTTTATTTCTATTTTTCCTCTCTTTTCTCTCCTGTTTGTTACTAATATATTGTCCCCCTTTCTCTCCTGTTGACTCTCTTTAACTCTCTCCTGATTTCTCTCTTGCTTTTTGTCTTGCTTGCCTCCCCCTCTCCCCACTTTCTTATTCTATTTCCATCCTTCTCTCTCCAGTTCTCAGTTTTTCCTCTCCCTATCGACCTTCTCGGTTTCGCTTGACTGCCTCCCCTCCTCCCCTTGTCTCAAGGTAAACTAGGCGAGTGTGCGTCTTGAGAGAGGTGCTGTGGAGTCTGTGTGTATGTGCACATGTTTTAATCTATACATAGATCCTCTGATCATAAAATCAAAGGCTTCTTACATTTTGAAGTGTGTAGAGGCACTACAACAAGAGGCATGAACTTTTCCACAGCAGAATATACTTTCTGTTATCGAGAGACACCCTACATACTAAATATCAATGTATAATGTTAATTTGTTTATCTTAAATTCTCCGACGATTAAGCGATCAAACATTTCCAAATGTTTTTGTTTCAGCATGAGAAACAGCTCCATATGCAGCCTTCGAAATTTATTCCATACTGTTTTTTTAATGATTATATCTACACACTAAACCTGCCATATTTACTGTAGCTTAACCTCTACACTGCCTGCTGTTGGGAAATTGATTAAATTGTTGTGTTGTTGTCATCGTGTTTTGCAATGCCAGTGAAATAAACAACACATTCACATTCACATTCAAGCTCTCACAGCTGGATACAAACGATGGTTATCTGATTATCAAGTGTGAACTATAGATGCTCTGCCATCTTTGCTGTTGGGTAACTATGTGAAATATTACAGATTTCAGCTTTAACAAACACAAATGTTGTTATTTCATTGAAACTTCCATTGTGTTGTTTCCAAAATTGTACTGTTTGCTCCAAGAATTCATACCAGACAGCAGAATCTTAATCTTAAATGAAGCAGACATCCGTACAACATTCATAAGAGCAAAAAAACCTGTGTGTGTCCATGAGGAGGGATTAGGTCCAGTTCAGGCTCCTGTGCTGCTCCTTGGCATTGACTGTCTGACCCTCTAATAAATGATTAAGGAGACTACATTTCAGTCTAACTGCCTGTGTCTCTTTCTACCTCCTGTCTGGTTTTTACAGAACATCATTTCCTCCCTGTCTTCCTCCCTCTGACCCAGTCTCTTGGCTCCTACCGCTCTGTCAGTCTCTCTGTGCCTGTCTCCGTCTCAGTAACTACTGCCTCTCACTCTCGTATTTGTGGCGAAGTGTATACCTCTGGTTTCCTTATACTTGGTAGTGTCTGCATACAGCTCTGCCCGTCTTTTTTTCTACACCTTGATGTGTACCACATAAAAAATTTAATGCAAACAGATGCATACACTAGAGTTCTGTGAAGTTCTTGTGACTCAGAGAGCACTGACTGTTTTGTTGTGTAAAGCTTTGGTTTTGGGTGGGAGGAAGGAATTCTCTTCTATTTCTTTTCTCTTAGGTGTTTGTGTGTGTTTAAATGTTCCATGTGTGTCCCATTGGGGAGAGTGAAAGACACAGTGTAGCCAATGTGTTGCATTAGCCTGGAGAGGAAATGGCTAATTAATCGATGGAATAAAGCAGAAATAAAGCTCTTGGTCTCGGGTTTGGTTTGGGCCAATATCAGTGAAGTAGTGAAGTCGGGATGGGGCTGAAAGATGCAAGTACGGGTTGTGTTTGTGTTTTTTTTTTTTGGCCCCTGGACAATTCTAACATTGATGCTCAAAACCTAGTTTGAGTGCGCTGGAGACTGGTCAGAGTCCACCTCTACCATAACTGCCTGATAAAGTATAAAATATAAATAAGGTACACATGAAAGTAAAAATCTTGATAACTGAGCAGAGAAAGATAATGAGTGCACATTCTTCCATACAGGGCAAAAGGTCTCACTCAATATTTTGAGTATGAAATGATGTGAATCATATGCTATGCTATATTACAGTGAGCTGATCTTAACCCAATGGAACTCGTACCATGCTCTTCACCACCGTCATCATCGCAACCACATTTTTTATTCACTATATCTCTACTATTTTCTCTTCATCTTCTATTATCTCTTACCTGATCGGCTCCCTTCTTTTTCTTCTTCTTCTTTCCCCAGCAGCCAGAGCTCTCTCCGTCGCGGATGTTGGCGTCACAAAGCAGGCCGTCCAGCTCCTCCAACCCCCCCTGCTGGCCGTGGGACGTCTCGGCAGCCAAGCGGTACGACAGATTCCTCAGGATGCAAACGCAGTTCTCTACCGTCTGGAGATAAAGAGAGTTGGGAGAGATGAGAGATGAAGTGAGGTAGTGAGGAAGACAAGGTGGGGAGAAGGAAGATGAAATGAAAAAAGGGGGGCATTTAAATGAATACAGTGAGAAAGTTGAGGTGGGAGATTTGTGTTTGATGCCATTTAATGAAACATACCGCTTGAAAATACAGCGCAAAGTCAAAGCATGCTAATAAAAGCCACCCACTCTCACACTTTTACTCCATCGCCCTTCCACCCCCACCCACGAGCCAGACAGTTAGAGAGAGTGAGAGACAGAGAGAGAGCCATAGAGAAGAGAGATAATCTCACAGGTAATACACTCCTGTATTTTGTTAGCTCTGACTTTGAAATGAGATTAGAAGAAACTCAGGTAAATGAGGAAAAATGACAAGCCCAATATATCCTATCACACCCCATTAAACACCAAGTTTAGAGGCAAACACGCCAGCCGAGGACCGCGTGAGAGTGTGTCTGAACGAGAGCAAGCTGATCCTTACAGTGAATGTTGTTGTAGTGTGTGTACTTGCATGTGCATGTATGCGTGTGCGTGCTTAGTGTCACTAAGAAATGGGAGTCATCGAGTCAACAGAGTGGAAATTAACAACGACAAATCATCAATCTTCTCTCTGTCTGACCGTTGGTTCACGCAAAAAACAACAAAGGAGTGTAATTGAACAGCCTCAAGAGACACAACAAACAAAACCACGTCTCACTCCAGCGAGCTGCAGTCATGTCTGAAATTCTATTCACATGCTATTATAGAATGAAAAAGGAGAAGTTACATTTTATTTACAATTTAGGTAGACATTTTCGATTTGTTATTTCACATTTAGTCAGTGTGCTGTTCTTTCCGGCTGCATGGTTTCGGGAATAAAAGGACTGTTGACTTCGGTGTTAAAATGATTACATGGTGCTTGTACGGTAGTCTCCACAGGAAGGTCAGAAGTAGCAGCCCTGAAAACAGAAATCCCGCTATAAAAACTGTATAAAAATTTATAAAAGACAAACTAATAAAAGAGCACAGTCGTTGAAAGGTTTTCTCTGTATGACCTTGTGCTTCTTTCCAAACTGTGCTTTTAGAATCTGCTTGTCCCTCGCACTCTCTGGGACACTACACTGCATACATTAATGGATGTGCAGTAAAAGTCTCCCTGCAGTGGCAACCACATTTAACTCAAGCTGTTAAATATCAACATCACGTAATCTATGAAATGTCAGCATTATACTTATTGTGTATGTCGAATGATGTGCTCAGTCTATTAGGTCTTACATCATCATTTCAAATTATCGTATCAGTTAAGTTAATTGGCTCAGTGTGCCAGTACATACTGTGAAACCTCTTAAAATTTCTCTTAAACTTCCTCATCTCCCTGCAGTTCCTTACAGTGTAATAGCAGTAATCTGTAGACTGTGTTTAATGGGACAATAGACTATAAAACATAATTGTCACATTACATGTAGTGAATATTCCTCTGATCTTGTGCATTTCTATCTGGCTTTGTGAACATGAAAGGCAAAGAGGAGAGAGCTGATACTATCGGGGTGATCAAAAGTCCTGAAGAATCCTGAGTGGTGGGGAGCGGATATTTTTATGAGAGCACTAACAGAGAGAGAATTGATTATTCCAGTATACAGCCATATGAACTGGTAGATAATCAGTTAAAGAATCTCAGCTTGGGTTTTCTTTATAATTTCTGCTTTCTTGTTTAAGAACATTGATGTTACAAATAATATACACAAAGTCTTGGTAGAGTGGACATACAAGATATGAATCATATGTTGCTGACTTCTTGAGTATTTTTAATGATGGACCAGATAGATCAGTCTGCAAACTAAACAGGCCAATGAATGGACAATGTGAGGAGGAGGTCATCTGCGCAAAGCAGCTTTGCAAATGAGAAGAAGAAGACAAAGCAAGAAAAGAAGTGCAAAATGAGAATATGGCTAATGTGTGTCGCTATTTCAACAGTGACCACTTTCTGGTTCATCTGCCAATCAGTCACTGTTACTGTGGTGACAGTAGTCTTCCTGGTAACTGCAGTCAGACGGCAAAGAGGGGCGGGCGGTTAAACAGTGATTAAGGATGGTCATTTGGAAGGGCTGGGAGACAGGGAGACCTTGAGAAGTCAGCCATCCACGACAGTGTTTATCTAGTATTGACTGGCCCCCACATACTGTCTCATGAACACACAACATGAACACATGCAGAAAAACACAAAGTGAGTATAAACCCACTCAACTTTGACTACCGGCAAAGATAAATTGGCAACAAGAGGTGCTGCAACACTTTGAATTTAAGAGCTTTAATTTGCCCTAAATAAAACATGTTGATGAACTGCGCTCTCCTTGAGAAATAAAAATTATTCTTCCTTGTGGCTGTGAAAGGAGGCCCATCAATTGTATTTTTTATTTCTATTTCTCAACTCTCGCAAAAAGAGAAAATGAGACTCTTCTTTTAGTCTGAAAACACACTTTTAATGTACAGTATGAAAAATCTTGCCCAGTCTGGATGGAGATGGAAACACATCCAAGAGCATTAATTAATCTATGCAGACTTTTCCCCTTACAACTGCCATGCACATTACATAAACACAAGCTAAGATTTTCAGTCTCAGACGCACACACCTTGCTGTCAATCTCGTTGCTGCCCAGAGAGGTCTGGATGACGTAGAGCAGAGCATCTGTCAGGCCATCACACTCCCTCATCCTTCGTCTCGCCTCCTCACCTGCAGAGCTTACATTCCTGCAACACACACGCAAAGAACACTGGTCAGAGTATGTGTGTACAGTATGTGTCTGTGTTTGCTAAACAGAAAGGGGAAAACAAATGGAGAAAGAAAGAGAGTTAGTGAGGAGGGAAGATAAGACAGGAAGACAGATGAAGGAAAAAGAGAAAGCCGGTAACGAGAGGAAAGACAGTGGCAGAGAGAGAGACGGAGAGAAAGAGCGAGAGTGAGAGACAGATACCAGGGAACCTGGCAGCTCTCCCTAAACTAAACAATTGAAAAGGGAACATTAAAATTCTGGATACATCTCAATCTATGCCCCGAAGGCTCGCTTCAATCTAAAGCACTTGACTTGAGTCCAAAAAAAAGAGAGGGGGGAAAAAGCTGCTTTAGTCAGACAGTCGGTGCCTGAACTTCAGAGCCAATACTCACACCAACGCTGCTTTGATAATCTGACAATATTGTTCCGTTTATTATTAGCAGCTTTGCTAATATGATGCACAGAAATAATGAATTCAATTTTAATTGAACTGGAGGTACAGGTGGGTGGTGTTTGGGTTGGATTTGTTTGGGATTCAACGTGGAGCTTCAACTCAGTACCAGACAATGACTCATTTGCCTGCGTCGATAAAATAAACTGAGGTGTGTAGCATAAGCTAGACTGAATATTATATTTCCTTTGCAAATCCCTTTTGGAATTAACACTTTCACTCTAATACTTATGTTAATAAACGTAGGGACACGCATAATAAATTGCTGTATATAAGGGCTGCATAATTAATAAAAAAGTAATCGAAATTGCAATATGGCCGGGAGCAATATCCAAATTGCGGAAGCTAACATTTTTGATTAAGGTAAAATGTGTGAAAAAAACAGCATTACAATAAAGTACTGGAGTGCTGTAGAAATGCTGAGGCATACACATTTTGTTCTCCAGATGTGAGAAAACATGTCAGTTTGGTACTGCCCGTAACAAATGTGATGAAACATGAAAATGATGCAAAAATGATCATTCCCACTAACTGAGTATCATATTGCAAACATAATATCCGTCAAAATAATTGCAATATGATTCTTTTTGTGCAGCCCGACTACATATGATGCACCCAAAATCAACATTAGAGCCACACCAAGCATAGTGTATTGTGTGTGTGTGTGTGTGTCTGTCTGTGAGTAAAGAGACAAATCTATACACTTAGTCTTAAAGCCTCATTGTCACAACCACTCAATATATTTCCCCAGCATTGTCACAATCTGTAAAATCAATTCCTGTCAATTTAATTCATGTTGAAAATGTAAGGAAAAAGAAATGTTGCACAGTATTACACGATATTGTCACTATTAGTGTAGTGATAGTAATACATTGTTCTGGATAGGCACGTTCACCTCGGTGGATGATTGCGTAGAGATTTAGAGGTTATTCACTACATTACATCCTCTGGTGGCTATGTTGGACGGCTACAATTGTTGGCCAGCATGATCATACTGAAAATGGACAAATTAGCACTTAGCTGACACAATTACAATCTGACTTTGTGTTTGGATAATGTCGGCTTGTTAGTTTATGAGATACTTCACCCAGTAGTTTTAAGCCCTTTAATGTAATTTGACAGAGGCTTATATTATGTGGCTTGTATAATTATAGCTATATTTCAATGTTGATATTATCAAACTAAAAAGCAGTTTTTTGTGGTTGACTCCTGAAAAACTGACAATTAGTGAAGTTCGCAAACATTTCAATGTCATCATAACTTTCCATTTTGGCCCTAAGCTACAATACAACTGTCTGAATAAACAGGCACGGCTTTTATGTTTGTCATGTCTCTGTATTTATTGGTTGGCTGGCACATTGAACTTTATTTGAGACCAATACAATAAATGAACCCCCACTATACTTTTGATAAAGGATATGGGCGTCAACAACTGGCAAAGCAGAGCGCAAGAATGAAAAATAAATCAATTACAGAAGTTTGATAACATGAGTTTAAACATCTTTTTTGAAAGGCGAAATATCTGTAATAGAGGTGTGAACGAGGAGACAATGTGATGGTATGAATGAATAAGTTCATCCATCACAGTGGCATAATAAAGAGATCACAGCTGTTTCACTAGTCTATGAGATGAGGTCAATCATTTATTGTACTGATGACAAAGAAGGAAGAGAGAGAGAGGGGGGAAGACACAAGAACTCAATTAAAACTTTGCGTTCACGGCTCTCCGCCTCCAAGAGAAGGTCAAGTCATTTTCACCCACTTTGAATGCTAATGGGCAAACAGGCCCACGATGGAAAACCTGGGTAGCAGAGACACAATTCTCTGTCGAGTCGATATAAAACAACGGAACAGTGAAAACACTTCACCTTGACTAATGTTTAAGCACCAACGACAGGAGGTGGGTGAGTGAGAGAAGATGGATTATTTATTGCTTTAACGCTCAGCCTTGAATATGCAGACTTTTACTGAGATTTCCATCAAGTTTTTTCATCTGCGCC